>NC_081409.1:401263840-401630090 GCF_030272615.1 Cryptomeria japonica
CTGATCCTAACATATCATCAAGCTCCTAATCTGGCTGCTAGGAAAATCCCTTAACTGGGTGACTCCTAGCAAGGTCTGCTCCTAACAGGGCATATTGTAAGCTCGTAACAGGGCTAAGCTCCTAATAAGGCATACTTCAAAAGAGTACAAATATTTGTGGGTGCCAACTCTCATCATAGTTTTTCCTTATTTGATTTTACACATCAAAAAATGAAGGTGTTCATGGGTGGAATGCTTTTCATGTGATGTTCTTGTTTATGTTACATTTCATGCACTATTTCTGAGTACACTGGTTATGCTATTTAATCAAAGGTTTATCAAAGGTTACCAGTACTAATAAGAGTTGTTAGAGAGAGTGTTTGATCTGATTGATGAGGATAATGAGTTGGTAAATGATCAAATTTGTATTATTTCTTAAGTGGTGAAAGAATTGATAGATGTGGTAAATGATCTGATTAATGTGTTAGTAAATCTGATAAAGAGGTTGTTAGATCTGATAAAAGAAGTTGAGATATTTGATAAATAATTTTAGATCTGATATAATTTTGTTTTTGGTTTAAAATTTCAATTGGTATTAATATTGATCCACCCCCCCTTTCAATATTAATCGGATCCTCATAGTATTAACACTTTTAACCTCTAGTTGATCTCCCTCTTTTAGACCTACTACATGTGTCACTTTCCTGATCTTCTCTTCCTGAATTTCCATCACTCGAGGAAGACACATTGACAAATAAATTTTTGGTGGTACCTGCACTCCATCAAATGAGAGAGATAGTTGGGAGAGGGTCGATTGTTATTGTGAGAGGAAATAAGTTTTAGGATTCCATGGAGAGAGACAACAAGAAGTTGTAATAGATGGTTCACCATATCTTGTTGATTTTTTGCAAATGCTACAAATAGATTTGAGGGAGGGTTATCAAAGGTCCATTGCATGGATTGATAACAATGGCTCATGCTTTTTCCTCATATTCATCATTGAGGGTAATGTTGATGAAGAAGTCAGCCCTAAAGTTGATGTTGAGATTTAAATTCGAATAAGGCCAACTGGGGCCTTAAGTGCTGATAATTGTATTAGAGTTACTGCTAATGTGGATGTTTCAAAAACTAAGCAAGTTTGTTTTCCTGGTAATTTTGGAGTTTTAAAAACTTATAAAAATAGTCTTCCTTGTCACTTAAAGCATATAGGAGGGCCGACAAAGTGGAATGAGCTATACCATGTGGATGTCAAGGTGGTTTAGGTGAGAAAAAAAATCAAAGTTTTGACAAAATATAGTTGCTAAAACCTGGCTTATTATTAAAACACTCCCAAATGGGTGTAAAGAGAAAGAAAGAAAATAAAAAATGGTTTGTATAGGGTGTATTGACTTATACCTACCAATCCATGAGAAGAATAGTCGCCTTGCCTTTATGTAGACTATGTAGGATCCTCATCAAAGGGGTTCAGGTTCCTGCATATGTAATTCATTTGTCTTATATTAACTTACATCTTATATGAAGGTCAATCAAATGGTTCACTACCTTTCATAGACAAGGCAGTGAACTGTTTGAAAAATTTTCTCAAAGAAATGTGTTCTCATGGTGGTGGAATGCCATGACAATCCATAGTAATTTGACTGTCATGGAATTCCATCACCATCATTGCATTCCATCACCATGAGACCGTATTTCTTTAAGGTATTTTTTCTGACAGTTTTATTTTACAAATTTGTTGTGTTTGATCTATAAGAGCTTTGGTAGAGCTGATTCATTTAGTCTAGCAAACAACTAATCAAGTCTATATTGGATTTGTTTGTTTCAACACCTGACCCTTGCTTTGTAGTAATCTTATAGGTCGGTGTATACCTTTGCCTAGCATCATCTATAGCTACTATATTGCTAGAGGACTCAGATAATGTGTAGAGAAGGGTTTGAACTCTATACTAATAGAAGGTGATGCATAGATACTTATCAAAGCTATTAAGAATGGTGCCACACCAAATTGGAAAATAGAGAGGATTCTAAGGGACACTATGGATTCTGTAAATAAAGTTCCTGACTACGAGGTCAGACATGTTTTTAGGGAGGCTAACATGGTTGTAGATTACATGGAAAACATGGGAATAAGTTTAAAGGACAAAGGATGGGTAGGTTTTTGAGGCAATCCCGAGTGAGGATTTGGAACAAATTCTAGTGGACGACTATGAAGCCTCGTGGAGGTGGAAAAAATAAGGGATTGGATAGCTATGACTAAGGGAGGGTACTGATCTAGATTCCAAACCACAAATTTGGATCCAGAGTGACAAAGGTGATCATGATAGACAAAAATAAGGCTCCGGGAGGCACATTGGGAGAAGGTGGCAAGAGATTAGGATACTTCAAATCTAAAGACGGATTTGGTTTTCATGGGATATAGAAATTTCTTTCTCTTTTAGACAAAGCCAGATGTTTGATAAGGACATGAAATCATAAGGGTGAGGTTAAAGAGGAAGGCAAATCAAGCAATGAATGTAGGACGAGAACTGAGGGAAAATGGTCCATCACTTTGGGCTGAGCTACCTATGTGCGAAGTAGACATTTCAGAAGCAATGCAAGAGACTTTTTTACTATGATGAGATCACTTGGGATGCACTGTGGCATCTATCCAGGGATATTTTGGGCAGGGATAAGCACTGGTGTGATGGTTTCATCTATGAGGCGATTCTGTGCCCAATGGTTGACATCCTTGATTCCAAGGAAGCATGCATATAGATGATCGATGGCTTCATAAGATCGGTCGATGGGAAAGTGGTAGTAAGTGCTATTCTAGACTTGGATTTGGGCGGTTGGACTAGTGTTCTAGGCATGTACTTCTATTTGGAACATTACATAGTGGATCCATCGGAGGAAGAGTCTGAGTTAGAGGACGAGGATGCTCGGGAGGCTAGGGCTATGTGAGAAAGAAAGAAGAATTTCATGGTAGAGGCTTGGGAGGTGTTCTAAGTGGGTGTCAAAAACCATGACTTGGGGCCCTTCAGGATATTCCTAAACTTAAATGATAATTGGCTTTGTGTGGCCTCGGCTGTGTATGTGGTGGACATTGGTTAAAGGCTCACTGCAATTTTCTGTTATTTAGAATAATTTTTTTGTTTGTTTCTGCTACTATGTAGCCTACATATGGGATGTAAGGGAGCTATCTCCTTTTGATAACACTTAATAACTAAAAATTAAACTATGTAATTGCAATACATGTCTGGGTTCTAACCTTCCAATATGCTTAATGTTCCTAGTGACAAGACACGTTGGTCGCCTCACACATCACATACAATGTCTTCCCCTAACATTCAATTTACTGTCCATATACAAAAGAAGTACCCGACACAATCCCAACATTCAAAGAACATCCTTCAAAGCCTTCATAAAGCATACAAACCCTTTCAATACCAAGAATAAGTCCCTAAAAAACCCTAGAAGATCATTGAAAAGGGAAACAAATAATTATGATTATGTTTGAAATGCACATAAGATGAAGCTAAGTGATTGATCACCTATAAAATAATTTACTCTACTTGCAAATCTCCTCTCCTATGCATGAATGAACTCTTCATTCACCACCGTCTGTGAATCTGATCCTCTCTTGCTTTCCCTTGTGGTAATGAAGTTTTTTGAACTCTTTTGCTTTGCCTCATGGGAATGAAGTTTTTTGAAGTCTTTTGCTTTGCAGAGTAATTTGAAATTCAAATTGACCTATGGGATATTATGTTAGGATAACCAGTGAACAACTGAGAAGAGGGGGTGAATTAGTTGTTAACAGATTATATCATTTAATCCACTTGATAACCTTTAACTAGATTATGTAGTGGTAAAGAAGAAATAAATACCGATAAACAATACAACTTAACAATTAAACAGATAATCAATGCAAAGAACCCATACCACATAACACCATGATTTGTACGTGGAAAACCCAGAAAGGGAAAAAACATGGTGGGAATCCTACCCATGGTTAGATGATACTTCTGCAGAAAGTATGTGATATAATGAGGGGCCTGCACATGCAGGAAGGCACACTACCTAGAGTGTATTGCTCATTAGAAAAGAGTCTCACTGACTACAAAGAGGTTAAAACCACCTCACGATAAATGGACAACAATCTAGAATAATGAACTGCCAAAGATAGCATATATCATGCCTGATTATAGTCCTAGTTAAGCTCAATACCGGAGGCCTTTGACTTCTTCCTTAATCCTGATTTGATCACCTATGATCGACCAAATATCCTTTGCATATGATATTGCATTCCAAGACCACGAATATCCTTTTCACATTTCCATCCTATGATCTACAATGAGATCTTATATCATTTTATACCAACCCTAAGACCTAAACCAATTAGGTTGACCACCTAAAAGATATTACAATAGAATCATTACATAAATCCATATTACAATGATATGCCATGTCGGCTTAATACCAAAACAACAATAACCAATTCATAGAACATCTCAAAACATCTCGGTAACGTGTAGAGAACACATTATCATGATACCGGTCCATAACCTAGATAGGTATTGGACCTATTTTGGGTCCACCACACCAAAGCAATGTCTTCAAGCAATTGAAACATGATCAAAGAACATCTTTAGCATCATGAAATCCATGTAGAAGCCACACCAACACAACTTATGCATCCTGTCAAGATTTCTCAATGAAAGCTCTACTTGTTTAACCTAAAACCAATGTCGGTAAGGGTTTACAAGAGTGTATGATAGCATCCGATTACCAAGTCAATACCAACTAACCAAAACATGCTCAAGGAACATGTAACACATGAAAACATACTCCATTGATCCAAACATGCTGGAAGTGTTCAACAGATAGTCTCTTTTGCTGGTAACACTAGATCTTCTACCGGTAACCAAAACTTGTCTGTCGGTAACCAATCATAACAGCTAGTGTTGACATCAATGACAAAACATCAATGTAACACATAATCAATTCATCCATAATGCCAACATATTACAATTATATGTAAATGAAAAATTTCAATTACATAATTAAATAGGATATTAAATGGGATATTATATGGGTAATTATAATTAAATGGGATATTATAATTATACCTAAAAATTAAAATTGACCTATGGGATATTAAACATTTTTATATGAAATTATAAGTAAACATTGCCAAGGTATGGGATATTAAATGGGATATTATACATTTATATATGTAATTATATGTAAAAATCAAAATTGACTTATGGGGTATTAAACATTTCTATGTTAAAAATTATTTACAATATTTTTCAAAGGTCTATTGCTCACAACCTATTAGTACATTGATGCAATATTTTGTACCACGTTCTACGTCACTATGTTGTTTTGAGGCTTTTAGTTTGAAAAATAAGTAAGGATAAACATAAAGACAAATCTATTCAAATTTTATAGGGGGTAATCAAGAAGGAAATTTAAGGTTGACATTATGCTCACTATGCCTAGTTCGTAGTTTGTTCTAGGGTGTTCCAAATAAATCCACTAGAGTATTGTGTTATGCACTAGCTAGACAAAGTGTGTGGATGTTCATTGGACCAAGTATAGTGTGGGTTGGGTGACATGTAGTTCATGTCCCCACTCTTGGAGTAACGTGTGGGTTTTAGGACCTAGTTGACTAGACATTGTGGCTGATAAACTAACTTGTGGATGACTTGTAGATATTATGAATATTCTCTCTCTCTCTCTCTCTCAAATTTCTCCATCCCATTTTGTCCATTCTCTCCCTATCCTCCCTTTCTCATTATCTCTCACATCTCTCTCTGCCTATTGTAGACACCTAAAAGTTTCACAATGAATTAAGTGAATTTTATTCATTTAATTATCCCTAATTCTTTCAATTAATTAAATTAAGGTTTAATTAATATCCCTATTCTTATAATTAGCCTATTAATCAAATTAAAGATTTGATTAATATTCCCCTTCTTCTATCTAAGCCATTTTATTAAATCCCCCTTGAAGCCATTTAATAAAATTTACATTTAATTAAATCCCCCTTCTAGCCATTTTAATTAAATTTATATTTAATTAAATCCCCCCACTTGCAAAAATTCAAAAATTCATATTTAAGTAAATCAATATTTATTTAAATCTATCAAATACAAGTTGCAACCAGCAATTGAAATAAATTAATTTTATTTTAATTAAATCCTATTTTCCCTCACCCACTTTCAAAATCCTACATCTCCCACTTGCCTCCTAAACCTCTTCTAGAGCCTTCTAGATTATTCTAAACCTCCTAATACCATCCTAATCATGTCTAATCTCCTAATCATGTCCTTTCCCTAAATTTGAGGAGGTCACTTCTCAAATTTGGAAGAAAGTCTTCTAAATACATTTAAGACTTTATTTATTCAACAACCTAACTTGTTGAGTTCCCCAAATTTGGAAGGACTCTAAAATTTTTTTCCCCAAAGTCTTCCTAACCATTAATGGGTAACTCAACCTTCCCACATGGTTAGAGAGTTTCACTATAACTTAACCTTTATATAACCCAAGGGTCTCATAAAGCACTCATGGCTTTGACCTTGGTTATCTTATTAACCCTTGCACAAGAGTTTATCCTTTGGGTAAAGGCTTTATCCATTGGTTATTCACTAACCTAACCATAACCTTACCTCCTAAGGTAACCACCATGTCTCCTCAAGAATTTAATGCCTCTTGCCTCTCCTCTCAAACCCTCTCAAGGTGACATTTGTCAACTTGGGATTGGATTTAATCCCTCACATGGATTGATAATTTCAATCCTAGCCCTTGTTGAGATTATTCAATCTCAACCATCCATTGCCCTATTTTCCCTATAAATAGAGCCCATTACTTCTTCAAATATCCAAGTCTTGTGTGCATCTAATTTATAGTATCATTTCATCAAGCTTTGTTAGCCTCTCTTTGATATTAGCATTTTTAGATCATTTAGTAGCATCATAGCTTAGATTCATCATGTTTTGCATATCATGTTAGTAATATCATGTTAGCTTCATTCTCATGCTCGCTTAATATCATTTTAATACCATTTTAATGTTAGTTTTAGCTTCATATCAATATCTTGCACCATATCATCTATTTTCATATCTAAATCATTCATTAGAATCATAGTTGCATCCATTTTGATCCTAAAATCCTCAAAAATATCATTCTCTAGGTTTTCATCCAAGAGATAAAGTGCTCTTCCAAGTGAGGGCCACCTTGAATCTTGAGGATCTTTAGAGATAGATGAGCATGGAACATTTTTGAGAGTTTTAGATTCACTAACTTGTTTTGTTGATTTTTAACCTCTAATGTAATGTTTCATGTGTATATTTGATATGTTTTCTCATCTTGTAGGTTGATACCATATTTCTAGCATACACCTATTACTATATTTCTCTCTCAAGTCTCTCTCACCTTCCCTCTGTCCCTCTGTCCCTCTCTCTTTTCCTCTCTCTAGCTTATATTCATCCATTCATCTCAGATGAGTTCATTTTAGATACATTTAGTTAATTATATGCATTAGGGATCTTCTTCAATTAAGATTCATTCAATTCTTTTGAAAAAAATAGAAAAATTTCCTAGAGATCTGCTTCAATTAGGATTCATTCAATTAGATACTCTCTAATTGATTTGGCCAAATAATAGAGTGAACCTTTCAAGGTTGCTAACTCCCTCACTTTGGGCTCTGCAGAACCTAGGCGAGTGTACCTACTCACCAATCAGTTCTCCAAATTGGTGCTTGATGATGTTATTTTTTTCTCGAGTACCCTCTAGAGGGGGAATCATCCTCATTTTTCTATCCTATTGTTGATACCCCAAAATCTAGTAACAATACCTAATATTCCTAGCATATTAGTCATCACCAAGCTTTTGTATTTGGCATAAGTGAGAGATTGAAGATACAAAAGTTTTTTTTTAACTCAATACAAGAAGTAAAAGGATAATTAGGAAAGTATAAGAAATCAAGTAATTTAAACAATATTATATTTTATCCCAAAGGTATATTCCACTTTGAGATAAACACCAAAAGCAGGAAATACAGTGTGTTGGATATGGTAAAAAATGTTTTTATGCAGTGCCTGTCACTTGAGAGTTAGGGTTTTAGGGTTCCTGAGGGTTCTATGTCTTAGGTTCTTCTTTTAGTTCTCCTGGGATATTTTATTTCTTTTTGTTAACTTATGGTAGTAGGTTCACATATCTTAAGTGATGATTGAAAGGTTTATTTGTTGTTTGATTACTAGCCCCTTGTGTTAGGAATCACCATTCATAAAGGTTATTTTAATATACAAAATACTCCTAGTATTTCTAAAACCTCGGGTCTTGAGTCATTTATTTCCCTAGGAAGGCCCTCGCACAATAACTTAACCCATAAGGTTTTCCATGTGTTCTAAATGATCACCTAAGTGCCAACCCCAAGTGACTTGGTCGCACGAGATAAGATTTACAAAGAAAGCGCCCCTTTTCTCTTATCATGTTGGGTGTTTTAATGTGATTTTCAACCTTATAGCAGGATAAGGAAATGATAGTTTCCAAAGAGTGCATCTTATCCCATAGGGTCTCCAAGTTACCATAATATCATTATAGGGCAATGTGAGACAAATCAACAAAGAATGATGCTATGCATTTCTTATCCTGCGTGTTCCCACGGGGATGAGAAAAGAGTTGTGGGATAAGAAAATAACTAAGAAAAAGGTAAAAGGGCTTATCCTGCGAGTAGTAGAGATCCACAACAAAGGTGACTAAAAGATCAACGAGTAAGACTCAAAGGTGCACCATGAGATAAGAGTGTTAAAGGAAAGAAGAGGAAGTCTTATATGATGTAGGAGCATCCCCGGTTCATAGAAATCTTGTATCAACCAAAAACATTTTCTTTTCTGTTTTGTTTTTTGTTTGCAGTTTCAGTTTTCCTTTCTGTGTGTCCCATTTTTTGGCTCACCAGGTCCTGTGGAGTTGGATTCTACTTGAAGAATGGATCATATTTCTTGCTTTTAAACCACATCTCTTTTGGATCACTTTCTGGAAAGATATTGCTACTGGTTTCCATGACAGTTTCTTATTACTGGCTGCCTGAGACCCATTCAGGTGATCTACCAGAACCTATTCTGAAGCTTGTGGAGCCTTGGACATTGATCTTGATGTTTCTTGGCATGCATCCGACCTTCTATGTTTCATCCTTTGGATTTTCTAGAGGAATTTCTTGGCGGAGGCCGACCTTGTTCATTTTGCACGTTAGGTATTGTTCTTCGGGTTTTGATCCCTTTTTGGGCTGATCGGATCCTTTGGATCGATATATACATTTATAATCATGATTTAGAATGTAATCAATCAAAGAATCAAGAAGTATCAGATAGATAGATTGTGCCTAGAAGATAGATCTTTCGATTCATGGTCCTGGTGTGACCTATTCTACCAAGCCTGTGTGCCCGTATGTTGTAACCCGATTGTTACTAGTTGGATGTAATCAAATTTCATGCAATAAAACTATCTATTTTGCATTGCCTCCATCATATCTAGGTGTTTTTGTTGTGTTTACTCTTGTTGACCGGTTTGGATTGATCTCCTTGAGGTCCCTCCTCACCAGTGACTTGTTCAAGTGGCATCAGAGCGAATTTTCATTCCAGAGGTTGTGTGTTTTGAAATTTTGTTGTAGGGTGGAAGATTATGGATCCGACCTCCAATTATTGCAGAGGACTAGCGTGAATCAATGGCATAAAGAGGAACTAGGAATGGTGGAGCGTGGGAATGCAAACCCTATTGTGATGGAGATGTTGCGAGGAATAGCAACCCAGTTAGAAGTCATGGAGACATCCTAGAGAATAGGTCGACATATTGAAGATGTAAACGAAGATGAAGGAGAAGAAGCCCTAGTAGAACAAGTGAACCTACCGACAATTGATCCGGAGGAGGAAAGGTTTTTAAGGGTTTTGAGTAGGGTGAACACTAAACCTTATTTTAGCCCACTAGAATATGATGGGAATTTAGATTTAGATGAATTGATGGTTTGGATCTTGGAGATGGAGAAGTATTTTGATTTTGAAAACACTGTAGAAGAGAGGAAGGTGAAGTATGCATGTACCTGGTTGAAAGGTCATGCATCTCTTTGGTGGGAGCATTTTCAAGTTGATAGACAAAGAAGAGGTAAAGAAAAGATTAAGATATGGAATAGGATGATTGCTAAGTTAAAATCAAAGTTTGTCCTGATGAATTATGAAGTGGATTTGTTTGGGAAGCTATAGAATTTGAAAAATTTGAGACAAAAGGAATCTAGTGTGAAGGAGCACACCGAAGAATTTTACAAATTGAACATCAGATCCACACATGTTGATGATGAAGCTAAACAGATTACAAGATATTTGAATGGATTGCGGATGTCTGTACAAGATGAACTCATTATGATCAAATTGAAGAGTTTTGAAGAGGCTTACCAGTATGCAATAAAGGTTGAAGAGAAATTGAATAAAAGGCATGCACAGAGATGGAGAGGTAGAGGTGGAAGGTTTACCAGAGGAAGATTTCAAGGAGGAAGAGGATATACTGGAGGAAGAGGAACCAATATAGATCAGAACAAGGATAAGGAAGTGAGAAAAGAAGGTAATTCATACCATAAGGATGATAAAAATTTCTACCAAAGGAGAGAACCAAATGGTTATTAGAATGAGAACTTTGGCAGACAAGACAAGAGGACATTTAGAGGAACTTGCTTTAAGTATGGAGGAGAAGGAAACCGTGCATTTGAATGTAAGAAGATAGAGGCTACTAGAAGAGTAATAGTGGTGGAAGAGAACCCCACCAAATCAGACAATAAACCGAAAGATGGAGAACTATTGATGATAAGGAGAGCTTTGTGTCATACCAAAGGAGATGAAGAGACCTTGTAGAGGAAGAACCTATTCAAGAATAGATGTAATGTATCTGGTAAGTGTTGTAAAGTTGTTATTGATAGTGGTAGTTCAGATAATCTTGTTTTAGAAGAGATGGTGAATAAGTTGAAATTGGAGATATTGAAACACCCTAAGGCTTATCAGATAGCATGGATTCGGGATGAACATAAGTTAGTAAGTGAATAGTGTTTAGTAAAATTGAAAATTGGGAATTATCATGATTAAGTTTTGTGTGATATTATGCCTATGTATATTTGTCATCTTTTGTTGGGAAGATCTTGGTAGTTTGATAGACAGGAAATACATGATGGGAGGACGAATGCATACACTATTGTGGCCAATGGGATGAAGCAAACCTTGTTACCTTTGGAGGAACCTTTGAAGAGTGAAGTCTGTACAAATGCCAGAATCTGTTTAGTAAGGAAATTCATGGATGGATTGAGACATGAGAATGTGTGTTTTGCCTTAATTCCTAAGAAGATTGAGAGACCAGAACCAGAAGGAGAACACCTAGCAAAGATAAGATATTTGCTGATAGAATATGAGGACATCATTTTAGATAATGTACTTGATGGATTGTCACCTATTAGAAGTATTGGTCATTGCATGGACTTGGTTCTAGGAGATAGTTTGCCTCACAAAGCTACACATTGGTTGACACTGGTAGAGAATGAAGAACTGAATAGACAAGTGTAGGAGTTGTTGAAGAAAGGTTTGATTAGGGAAAGTCTCAGCCCTTGTGCAGTACCAGTTGTATTAGCACCTAATAAGAATGGAGAATGGAGGATATGTATCGATTCAAGAGCAATAAACAAGATCATAGTGAAATATCAATTTCCTTTGCCTAGGATGGATGACATAATGGACTATTTGAGTGGAGAAAAATACTTTAAAAAGATAGATTTGAAGAGTGGATATCATCAGATCAAGATCAGAGAAGGTGATAAGTGGAAGACAACATTTAAGATAAATGAAGGACTATATGAATGGTTGATGATGCCTTTTCAATTGACTAATGCACTAAGTACTTTCATGAGGTTGATGAATGAGGTATTGAATAAATTCTTGGGTAAGTTTGTTATTGTGTATTTGGATGACATTCTGATTTTTAGTAGAACAAAAGAGGATCATTTGTTGTAGTTAAGACAAGTTTTATAGAGGTTGAGAGAAGAGAAGTTGTTGATCAATATCAATAAGTACACTTTCGTGAAGGATGAGTTAGTCTATTTTGGATTTGTGATATCTAAGTATGGTTTGAAGATGGACCCTAAGAAAATGAAAGCCATTGTTGAGTGGCCTACACCGGAAATAATTGGAGAGGTAAGATCATTTCATGGATTGGATAGTTTTTACCAAAAGTAAATTAGAAATTTCAGTTCTATTTGTAACCCTATGACTGAGACCATGAGAGGAGATCGAAAGGAATTCAAGTGGACCATCAGAGCAAACAAAATTTTTGAATTATTGAAGAGAAAATGACTAAGCAGCCCGTGTTGGCTTTAGCGGATTTCAATAAGGTATTCCAAGTGGATTGTGATACAAGTGGAACAAAAATATGAGTAGTTTTGAGTCAAGAAGCGAGACCAACAACATATTTTAGTGAGAAATTGATTTATGCCTAGAAGAGATATTCAGTGTATGATAAGGAATTTTATGCCATAGTTCAAGCCTTGAAGAAATGGAGACATTACTTGTTTCCTAAGGAGTTTGTATTGTATACAAATCATCAAGCTTTGCAATATTTGAACAGTCAGAGTAAGTTGAATCAGAGACATATGAGATGGATAGAATTCTTGCAGAGCTACACCTTTCTATTGAAACATAGAAGTGGGAAATCTAACAAAGTTGTTGATTCATTGAGTAGGAGAAGGAATTTACTGACAAAGATGAGAGTGACAGTATTAGGTTTTGGAGATTTGAAGACCTTGAATGATGAAGACCTAGATTTTGTAGAACCTTGGAAAGCATGTAGAGAACCGGTTATGGTTGACAGAAGCAAATGGTTGGATTATTTTATTTGGGATGGGATGTTATTCAAGGGAGTTTAGTTATGCATACCTAAGAGTTCCATGAGAGAGAACCTGATAAAAGAAAAGCATAGTGGAGGTTTAGTTGGACATTTTGGTATTGATAAAACAGTTGCATTGGTGAGTGAGCAATACTTTTGACCCCAGATTCATAAGGATGTTAAGAGATATGTGCAAAGTAGTAGAGTTTGTCAAGTTGTGAAAGGTAGTAGTTAGAATGTGGGATTGTATAAACCTTTGAAAGTATCGGCAAGACATTGGGAGGATATAAGCATGGATTTTGTACTTGGAGGATTGCCTAAGACACTGAGAGGAAATGATTCTATATTTGTGGTAGTGGATATATTTTCAAAGATGGCTCATTTCATACCTTGTAAGAAGACATCAGATGCATTGCATGTAGCAAACCTATTTTTCAAGGAAATGGTGAGATTGCATGGATTACCTCAAAGCATAGTTTCAGACAGAGATACTAAGTTTGTTGGCTATTTTTGGAGAACACTTTGGAAGAAGATGAAGATGGATTTTAAGTTCAGTTCTACTCTTTATCCACAGACTGATGGATAGATAGAAGTAGTTAACCAGAGTTTGGGAAACTTGTTGAGATGTTTAGTGGGAGATAAAACCAAAAGTTGGGATTTGATCCTTGCACAAGGAGAGTTTGCCTATAACAATTCAGTGAATAGAAGTACCAGAAAAACACCCTTTGATATTGTTATTGGAGTGCATCCTAGAGGAATATTAGAATTAAGAAACATTAGCAGTGAAGACCGAAAGAGTTCAGAAGTAGAAGATTTTTCAGATCACATGGCAGCATTGCATATTCAGGTTAGACAACATTTGGAAGACATGAATAGCAAATATAAGAAGAAGGCAGATGAGAAGAGGAGACAAAAGAAATTTGAAGTTGGAGATGAAGTGATGGTATAGCTGAGAAAAGAGAGATTCCCAGTTGGAACTTATAATAAGTTGTAGATGAAGAAGTTTGGACCCTTTAATATTTTGAGAAAGTTCAGTTTTGGAAATGTATATGAAGTGGAGCTACTAGATAGTCTAAGTATTTCACCTATATTCAACACTATAGATCTTCATGAGTACCATGAACCAGAATTTAGTGAGGACAGTGTTGCAGACCTTTAGAAATAATTTCCTCAGAAGGAACCAGATCAGATTGAAGATATTTTGGATAGTAGGATTGGGCATAGTACCCGGAACAGTCAGTACAAAGAATATCTTGTGAAGTGGAAGAGAAGACCAGTTGAAGATTCATCTTGGATTTCTTAGCTAGATGTATACTGGCTTGGTTTCTATCTGGCCCTAGCAAAGTGAGAGGCTCAATTTTCCTTAACCCCAGATGTTTGATGAAGGAGCATCCCGGGTTCACAGCAATCTTGCATCAACCAAAAAAAAATTATTTTTTGTTTTGTTTTTTGTTTGTAGTTTCAATTTTCCTTTCTGTGTGTCCTGGTGTTTGGCTCACCAGATCCTATGGAGTTGGATTCTACTTGAAGACTTGATCATCTTTCTTGCTTTCAAATTGCATCTCTTTTGGATCACTTTCTGACAAGATATCGCTACCAGATTCCATGATAGTTTCTTGTTACCGATTGTTCCTTTGTTACCAGTTGCCTCAGACCTATTCTGTTGATCTACCAAAAACTATTTCAAAGCTTACAGAGCATTGGACATTGATCTTGATATTTCTTGGCATGTGGCCGACCTTCTACATTTCATCCTTTGGATTTTTTGGAGGAATATCTTGGCGGAGGTCGACCTTGTTCATTTTGTATGTTAGGTCTTGTTCTTCGGGTTTTGATCCCTTTTTGGGCTGATTGGATACTTTGGATCGATATATATTTGTAATCATGCTTTAAAATGTAATCAATCAAATAATCAAGAAGTATCAGATAGATAGATTTTTCCTAGAAGATAGATCTTTCGATTCAAGGTCTCGGTGTGACCTATTCTACTAGGCCTGTGTGCCGGTATGTTGTAACTCGGATGCTACCCATTGGATGTAATAAAACTATATGTTCTGCATTGCCTCCATCATATCTGTGTGTTTCCACTGTGTTTACTCTTGCTGACTGGTTTGGACTGATCTCCTTAAGGTCCCTCCTCACTGGTGACTACTTCATTATCCTACAATGTGTTCCTCTTGTTCAGAGATGACCGCAAGATAAGAGTTAAAAGATAGAATTAAGGGAAAGATTATCCCACACATTCCCATAGGGATAAAAGGAGTACTACAGGATAAGACAAAGCTAGTTCAAACACTTATCCCACAGATGGTAGGAACATAAAGGAAAAGGGCTTGTAGGCGAAGGCTAGGAACAACACAGGATAAGGATTCGAAGGTAAAACACATAAAAGCTTATCCTGGAAGGATAGAAAAAGGGGTAAATGACATCGCGGGATAAATAAAACAAGGGAAATCTACAATAGAGGATTATCCCACGAAGATAGCTGAGATAGCCAAAGGAGCTTCAGAGAATATGAATTTCTAAAGTGACAAAGGGGACTTTAAGGGGATGCCACATCACTCTTCAGGGAAGGTCAATGAGCAATCCTGACCTTCCATTGAAAGATCAATAGATGAAATTCAAAATTGGCACCAACGACTACCTCTGTCCAGCATGAATGAATTAATGGTGTCATAATAAAATGAGAATTTAGTGGCATTTTTAATACCTTGCATACTAAGAGAATTCAGAGCATTCTAGAGCAAGAAGAAAAGTGATTTCCAACATTCCAGTGTGCCTTCCAAGCAATTTAAGTAAAAAAGAAAACCAGTAAGTGATTTTGTCCTACTTGTGTGCATTATCAAATTCTTGCAGTGGTATTTTGAGTTGTCTATGTGTGCTCCCTAGGGGTCAGTAGGTTTTACTCTTGTATATTCTTTCCAAACCATTTCTTAGTCTTAAGTGTTAAAAATGGCCTCCCCTACTAAGAAATCTGATGTCCATGCCAAAGCAAGCTCATCAATCCCTGTTACTAAGGCTATGCCTGTGGGTATGGTTTCCCTCATGCAAGCAATTGTGAATGCCCCCTCTGTGCAACCAAACCCTATAAATTTCCCACAAACATATAAAGAGGCCAAAGCTAGCTCCCCTCTGAAGGATAAGTCCACAAAGAGACAGAGAAAAATAGTCTGAAAGATTGCCACTATTGCTTTTGACAGTGAGTCTTCAAATGAGCCTTCTACCACTCCTAAACCAAGAAAACCCACTCTAAAGAGGAGGAAGAGCACAGAAAAGGATTTAGCCAAAGCAGCCTTTGCTAAAACCACATCCCCTACTACAATTAACCCATCTGCTAAGGAAGCCCCAACCCCACAGGGAGAAAACCCTCAGGAGCCAGCCAAGGAGGTTTCTCAAATTAAGGAAAAGACCCCCAATCCTATAAAGCACTCCAAGAAACAATTCAAGGGAGAGTCATCATCCCAGTAGGAGCAACCATCAACAAACCCCCCACTCCTCTTGTTCCCACTATGACAACTAAATAATTGCAATATGAGGTTGAGCAAAAATTGGAGGAGAGTGCAAAGAGGCCAACTAGATAGACCAAGAGCTTGCACCAGGACCTGCTTGAATTGTTTGAAGGATCCACAATGCAGGATCTATTGGGATCCAAGAACACTGAGAGGGGGGCTGAATCAGTGTTTTGTTGGTAAGATAAGATTTTATTCTTTTATACCATACACATATAAACCGGTAAACAAATAAACATATAACTTGAAGCAAATAAACCATCCACATATATGAACACCATAACACAGATTGTATATGTGGAAAACCTCAAAGAGGAAAAACCACGATGGGATTTGTGACCCACAATATCAGTTCACTGGCCATATGAAAGGATATTACATATAATGGGGCCTTCACAAGTAGGAAGGCACACTACCTAGAGCATACTACTCATCACTAAAGAGTCTCACTGACTACAAGCTTCTTCTGAAGTAAAACACTAAAAATGAACTCACAAAATGCATCCGCTATGCCAAATAGAATTATGGTTCTAGCTCTACTCTGTATCGGTTCATAAACCCTAAACACTACTACCGGTATCTTGTCTCCTCCAAGAATGCTTTCCAAACTATCTACAGATCATTACATGATATAACATTCACATACAAATGATCTACATACCCATACTTTTCATTATATAGTTCTACTATATTCTCCTATGTCACACACTTCAAAATGACCTAGCAAACTGACCTATATACCTATTACAAACAATATTCCTTATCTCGGCTTACAATGCATTACAAAAGATATTCAATGTCAGCCCTGACAATAATTACAATTTTTTTTCTAAATAAAACTTCCTTGATGTCGGCTTCCAAGAAGTACATAATGTTGGTGTCGGTGCCGGTATATGCCTCCTAATATCGGTATATGACTTCCATCTAATCTTGTTGCCATCAATGACAACAAAATGAATCCGATGAGTGTCAATTGCCAATAGGATTATATAATGAGTTTTTTCATTGACAATGAGGCAGGGTGTAGGGATGCCATAACCAAGGAAAGGGGCTGGTACATTTTCCATTCTTTCTATGGTAATAGAGACAAGGCCATCCCAGTGTTCAACCCTTGGACACTGAATGTGGAGTCCAATGTTTTTGTGGAACCAATGCTCATAAGGGAACTGGCAACTACATATGATATTCCAAGCCAGACTGTTAGGACTGTAGAAGGATATGTCCTACTAGACATCTCTCCTAGGTCCATCACTGAATGTTTTGGGCTAGATAAGTCTGCCCTTACAAGCATAAACATGGACAATTTGAAGAGAGATTATGATAAAAAGAAGGATAGGTACATGAAAGACCGTGTTCCTCATTTCATGAGGAAACTCTACAAGGATTCATGCAATTACGTCCTTCCATCTGAAAGGGAGCCCTTCATACTTGATTGCTTTGAGCCAAACTTTGTTAAAACTAATTATGCACTCGAGCAGGTCCTTGAAGTTGATTGCGGGCTCACAAAATTTCTTGTTGATTTTATGATGATGGCTATTAATATTCAACACCCTTCAATAAATGAATTGTTTGATTTTGCAGGTGTTATTCATGATAGGCTTCATGAGGGGTTGATGAAGGCTAAAAATAAAGATGTGAAATTATAATTCATGCACTATTCTTTGGTTTGTCATTTGATTATTTATCAGAACAGAGCATAATAGGACGCGAAGTTGAGAATAAGGACCAATGATCCCTATACAGGTCTCTCATGGCCAGTACAAAGATGGACTCAGGTATGGGACAAGGGGTCCAAATTTGGTGACTATTCTGTATTCTTTGATCACTTTCTGATGAAAATCTTTACAAAGCTTGGGGTAGTATTTCTTGTTGGCATTATGGATGAATTGATTATGTATTGCATTTATGTTTTGTCATTGATGTCAATACTAGCGGTTATGGTTGGTTACCGACAAACAGGTTTTGGTTACCGGTAGAAGATCTACTGTTACCGACAAAAGAGACTATCTGTTGGACACTTCCAAAATGTTTGGATCAATGGACTATGTTTGATTTTATGTGTTACATGTTCCTAGAGCATGTTTTGGTTAGTTGGTATTGACTTGGTAATCAGTTTCTATCATACATTCTTCTAAACCCATACCGACATTGGTTTAAGCTTTAACCAACAGAGCTTTCACTGAGAAATCTTGATAGGATATATAAGTGGTGTTGGTGCGGCTTCTAGATGGATTTCAGGATGCTGAAGATGTTCTTTGATTGTGCCTCAACTAAGTGAAGAAATTGCTTTGGCATGGTGGACCTAGATTAGGTCTAGTGGCTATCTAGGTTATGGATTGGTATAATGTTAATGTGTACTCTACACATTATCAAGATGTTTCAGGATGTTCTATGGATTGGTTATTTTTGTTTTGGTCTTAAGACGACATGGCATATCATTGTAATATGGATATATGTAATGATCTTATTGTAATATCTTTTAGGTAGCTGACCTAATTGGTTTAGACCTTAGGGTTGGTATAAAATGATGTGAGATATCATTGTAGATCATGGGGAAAGTGTGTCATGGTCTTTGAATACAATATCATATGTGAAGGAGATTTGGTTGATCATACGTGATTGAATTGGGATTAAGGAAGAGGTCAAAGGCCTCAGGTATTGAGCCTAACCGGGACTGTAATCAGGCATGGTAGATGCTATCTCTAGAAGTTCATTATTTTGGATTATTGTCCATTTATCTTGAGGTGGTTATAACCTCTCTGTAGTCAGTGAGACTCTTTTGTAATGAGCAGTACACTCTAAGTAGTGTGCCTTCCTGCATGTGCAGGCCCCTCATTGTATCACATACTTTCTGTAGAAGTATCATCTGACTGTGGGTAGGCTTCCCACTGTAGTTTTTCCCTTTCTGGTTTTTCCACATACAAATCATGGTGTTATGTGGTATAGTTGCATTGTGTTGATTATCTATTGTATTGTTAAGTTTCATTGCTTACCGGTATCTGTTTCTTCTATTCAGGTACTTAATGTTTATATGCTCTGGTTTAAGGTTATTAAGTGGATTAATTGATATAATTTGTTAAGAACTGATTCACCTCCACTATCAGTTGTTCACCAATTATCCTAAAAATTGGTACTAGAGCTTTGGTCCTCTTTTGCAAAAGATTAATCGCTTGAGGTAGATCCTATGGTATCTAACACTTCAAATCCACCGGCAACTAATTTCAAAAGAGAAATCCCTAAGCTTGATGGAACAAATCATGGGATATGAAAAATTCAAATGGAGAATCATCATAGATGTCTTGGAAAGGATATTTGGGAGATCACTGAGAAAGGATAAATACCTTATGATCCAACATTTGGCAATCCCGCTCTTGCAAACCTGGACAAGAATATTGAAAATGATTGCAAAGCTAGAAAATCCCTCTTGAATGCACTTTCTGATCAACAAATCATGGGATTGACTGATAAATCATCAGCAAAGGCTATGTGGGATAAATTGAAAACTCTAAATTAAGGTGATCCTACTGTCAAAATTGCTAAACTTGATGGTTACTGGGTAAGGTATGAAAACTTGAAGATGAAAGATAATGAAAGAATTGTTGTGTTTATGGAAAGAGTAAATGAGATTGTTATGGGAATTCAATGTTGTGGAGGATCTCTGAGTGAAGATGAAATAGTTTCCAAAGTCTTGAGAGCCCTTCCACCGATTTACAAGATGAAGGCAACTGCAATTAAGGAGCTGAGAATAATGGAAAACACTTCAGTTAATAGAGACATTCTGATTGGGAAATTATCTGCTTTTGAGCTTAAAGAATTTGGATCTTTTGGAGCTGTAAATTCTGAACTTTCTTTTCATGCATCATCATCATCTATCGGCAAAAGTGATTGGAAAGCCTTATATGCAAAAGAATTGGAAGATATGAGGAAAGAAGATGAAGAATTTGAGCAACTTGAAGCCTTATTTGCTAGAAGAGTACCTAAAGGACCGACAGGAAGTAAGTATGAAGGAAAAACACCTTTCAAATGTTTTGCATGTAATAAGATTGGTCATTTTGCATCTAGATGTCTTGGAAGGAATGCAAGATTTGAAGAGAGAGTTAAGAAATCATTTAAGCCTGACCAGAACAGATGTAGATTTAAAAAAAGTAAACAATGCTACATAGCGGATGAGGAATGAGTAAGTGATGACTCTGGAGATGAACCGACAGAAGACTCTGCTAGTGGATCTGGCAATGGAAAGGAATGGGTGCTCTATTCTTTAAAGGAAGATGAATAAAAAACAGATATCATGAATGAAGAAAAGGCACTAGCATCAAAAGCTGAAGATAAGGATGAATGGGTAATTGATAGTGGATGTTCACACCATATGACTGGAGACAAAAGAAAATTTATGTCCCTGGAAGAATACAATAGCGGTCAAGTCAGATTTGGAGATGACAAAGAATGTATGATAAAAGGTAGAGGTATTATTTCTCTAGATGAAAAACATAATACTGATAATGTCTATTATGTATAAGGTTTAAAGCATAATCTTTTGAGTGTTGGTCAATTGGTAGACAAGGGTTTCCAACTTCAGTTTAAAGATAGAAAATGCAAAATCATTAACAAGACTGGTTTGGAGATTGCAACTGGTATTCAGACTAGAGGTAATTTGTTTACTTGAATACTGGTAATAAGACATGTTTGATTGCTCATATTGATGAGAGTTTGTTATGCCATAAGAGGTTTTGTCAGGTTAATTCTGATTTTTTTTAAGATCAGTTCAACTAAGGCAGTTAGAGATATACCTTGTTACTACTTATCAAATTTCCATTAGATTTTATATTCAAAGTCATACTATATATTCTAGTCGGTTAGCACTACTAAATCATGCAGTCGGTATAAACAGAGAAGTCGGTATGCACAGTCTAGTTGGTTACAGAGGAAAGCAGTCACAGAACACAGTATACACCGAGTTGTCTACCGAGTATCCTTTTGAGACTACCGAGCAGTAAAGATAACACACCGAGTTGATATTCACCGAGTGAAATGTGTTACCAGATACATTGAACCTAGACATGCATATGATAACGTGTTACAAGATCAAGGCACATCTAACTATTATTACATTGGAAATTGCACTAGAAGATTGTGTATGATTGCGAGGTCAATCTAACCAATGAAATATTTTGTTTAGTTATTCATTCGAGGAATCTTGTTTGTAAGATCGAAGCAATGAATTGGATCACTATTTTAAGAGATCTATATATATAGCATTAGTGAAGTATATGTATGCATGAAGGAAGACTATTATAGAGACACAGAGGTCACTGAGAAGGTTTTCAGGGAATAGTTGAAGAACAAAATAAACAAAAGGGTTTACCGAGTTATTATATGGGTTACCAAGGTATGCTATAAGCAAGGTAATCTAATTCTGAGCACATAGAATTTGCTATAACATTTCAGATGTAAAGTTGTAGATATTTGTAATGATTTTATTGTAATATTGAGAAGTTGAAAGAGAAACCTTTAACAGGGTAAAAGACTCTAACCAAGTCTATAAATTGTAAAGCCTCTAACCAGGTGCAGCATTCAGAATAAATGTTGTAAAATCCTTTAGCAAGGTAGATCTAATAGATCTTGTTACTCCTAACAAAGTAAGCTATCAGAAATAGCTAAATGTAGCTCTAACCGAGCATTCTTTATTATTGTAGTAGTGAAGTTGTGGGTGCCATCCCCACCGCAATTTTTCTCTCCAACCAAGAGTTTCTGTGTAACCAAAATATATGTGTTATGGAGTGAATCATGTATGATTGTTATCTATTTGTTTTAACTTTATTTTATGTTACTGCACTATTCTGTTTATGCATAATAGTAAGGTTATTATTCAAGAAAAGTTTTGGAGTACTGATTCACCCCTCCCCTCTCAGTACATTAGCTTTCCATATTGGGCCTAACAATTGGTATCAGAGCTTCAATCTTGGAAAAGGGTTTAACTACCTAAAGAGAAAGATCTTATCAATGGAAGGCTATAAACAATCTCAAAGGATTGTGTATCTTCAAGAAGAGTTGGATCATACAAATCAAGTGATTGCAGACATGCAAAGGCAAATGCAAAAATCTCTGAAAGTAAGAAGAAGATTATCTGATGACTTGTAGGATTCTCAAGAGTTAGTGGAATAAATTGAGACATCATCTAAGAATAGTATATCTGAAGAAACTGAAGAAATGATTGGAGTATTGAAAGAAAAGAACAAAGCATTGGCTGATCAACTAAAAGAAATGAAAAGAGAACATAAACATTTCAGTACACAGATAACTGAAAATCTAGATGCATTGAGGATAGTAGAGGATAAAGAAAGAGATCTACAAAGAGAGAAACAACAACTTGAAGTCTTAGTATCTGATAAGAATGATGAAATCATAAGGTTAACTGGGATTCAACAAAATATGACAGATCAACTAGGTTATGCACATCATGAAGCAATTATAAAGAATGATGAAAATCAAGCATTAAAACTTGAAGTATCAAAGTTGACTGATGAACTTGAAATAGAGAAGAAATCAAAAGAAACATTGAAGAAGAGTTATGAAGCATCAAAGATGTTGGACGAGCAACTGAATACAAGAAGACCCAACAAAGATGCAGGACTCAGTTACAAAGGAAAAGACTCTACCGAGAAGGGAATTCATACTACCGAGAGAGGAGAATCATCAAAGCAAGATGGAAATAGGAATAACATCAAAAGGAAGAAGCCTATTTGCTACTACTATGGAAATCAAGGTCATACTGCCAACATATGCTGGATTAGAAAAGGTAAGCAACTGAATATCACTAAGTCCAATGGTTATTGTTACAATTGCAATAAATATGGTCACACATCTAATCAATGTAGGACAAAGTTTGTTAACAACTATCAGAAGGCAAAATTCAAAGGGTTTTGTAAAAATTGCAATAGATATGGACATACTACCGAGAAGTGCTGGCTTAAGAAAAAGAACTGCATGCGATGTGCTCACCGAGCAAATCCTAGAGGTTACCGAACTCACACAAATCCTTACTGACAATATGCAGTAGTACCATGGGATTACAATACAAGGATATGGTGCGAATGTTGTGGAAGATATGGACATATTAGTGCCAACTATTTTATACGGTTTGGAATGAATAACCGAAGATTATGGTGAAATCCTGGTATGGCATGTTTTCACTGTCACAAAGTTGGACATTCAACTGGAGATTGTAGAGATCAACCTAGAGGAGACACTAAAGAGATAAAAGAAAAATTCAAGATGATTTGGAAAAAGAAGGAAATCATGTCAGATGAAGAAAGCACCTTACCTACTGAGTTAGGTGCACCTATTCCAAAATAATCAGAAAAGGTATGAAGGGACTACATTCTCTAAAGGTTAAAATCATAACAATTCCTATTCTATTATGTGCTAAATTCAAAATCTGCATAGTTAAGTTGCATTAGTAGGTTTGAAATTCTATCAAAAGTACTTTACAGGAAACCTATCAAGTTAGTGAATATAGGAAGACTGTCAAGTTGGCAAATGAAGAAAATTTGGTTACTCGGTTAAAAAGAAAGAAATGAGAGTAAATTGGTTAAAGGTGAATAGAGTGCATTTAATGTTTTGACCTAACCCGCACGGATCTCGATAAGGTATTTTGTGTACTTAAAGGTATTTTTGCGGTCATTTTCATTCACCAAGTTTTCAAGAGAGCAGAGCAAAGCGAATCAAGGTGATCAAACTTCATACAAAGCAAATCCAAGGTATTTACATCAAGTCTCATTGCATTGTTAAGCTGGTTTTCCGATCTTGTCAAATTGCTATTATCTACCGAGTGTAAAGCATCTGTCGTTTGTAAACTATCAAACCCTAAGGATAGTTTGCTAAGTTTTATTTGAAATTTACAAATGGCACCCAAGATCCAAGATCCCGTAGTTGTCAAGAATGTGGAGAAGCCATCTCTGAAATACACTTTGACTCCTAAAGTCGCCTCTGAACCGGATGACAAAACTGATAGTTCTGATACTTAATATAAGTACAAATCCAATAGCCAACAAGATGAGAGGGGGGGGGTGAATCATATAAACTGAATCATCCATAAAAACATCAGATTCAACCTCGGTAACATATATCAGTCATATAATAAAAAACTGTCAAACATGCAAACTCAAAAGCATATGAACAATATAAACCTCATAACACCAAATTTAACGTGGAAACCAAAATAGGGAAAAACCACTGTGGGATTTCAGACCCATTAAGAAATATACTCTTCTAGAGTATGCTCAGTTAAAAGAAAATCCTATTAAAGATTACAAACACATTGCTAGATGTGACCCGGTTAAGGGATTTCCCTCAGATCTGTTAGGATCTTCATTTTGTTAGAAGTGACCTTGTCAAAGGATTTCAAACACTCAATCAGAATGTCACTGTAAGGCCCTATCCTGACTCAGTTTGACATTTTCAGTTATTTGCATATTGAGACTATTATGGATGCTTTATTTTATGCTTTATGGATTTAGAACTTATGTGATTCCATGATTTGGATCACATTGACATATGTTGATGCTTTATTTTATGCATGATGATTATGAAACTTTATATGTTGCTAGAATAGAATTACTTTGAAATGGTGGATGTCATTATTGGAATTGCAGGACTTCATTTTGATGATAGAAAAATGTTGCTTATTTTATGAATGGTTCAATTTTGAGAATTATGTTAATTTCTTATGTGGAATCAAATTTGAATGAATGAGATATTGAATTATTGTTGCCAAATGTATGAGTGTTCTATGTGCAATGAAATCCATGTATTTAATTATATATAATTGTGATTATTTGGAATTACTAATGTGTTAATTGAGATGCACAAGAAAATTATCCATGTGACCATGGAATTTATATGGAGAACCAAACCTAGACCAATGTACGTTTGTTAAGCCAGGGGTTGTCTATTTGGAGAGACAACAACCCATTTGTAATGTATTTTATTTGTGAAGTGTATGATGCTTGAGTGTTAAAATTGATTTTTATGTATATGTGTAATCCTACAAGAGACAAATTCCATGTGTGATTTTATATTGTATTTTATTGTGTCATCTAACACATGTGTTGATTAGTGTCATTGATTTTGACTTGTCTCTTGGAGGGAGTTTTGTTTTTACCAAAGCCATTCAAACACATGAGTGTGGTCCCAAATTTGCCTTGGGTAGGCAGTCTTGGGAGTGGTCAACTCAGGTTTGACCCGTAGGTTAACTTCAGTTGGGTTTCTAAGGGGTCAAATGGACTCCTAGGGTCAGTTTTAGGGCTTTTCCAAATGTCCAAAGGGTATACCTATGGGTTAGGGGTATTTTGAAACATGTGACTACTCCCATGCGATTGTTTAGTCACCTCAAAAAGTGGTTTTTTCCAAGGTGAGCGAAAATTCAACTTAGAAGGTTCCTCCTAGGATACACAACCTTCCCTTTTGATGTCAAACTCTCTTCCCCATCCTCACTCACCTTTTCCCTTTCTAGTTTTAGTAATGTGTAAGAGTTTGGGAAGAGCAACCAATGGGAACTCTCACCTCACCCAAGGGGTTGGGAAGTGTGTGAGAGGCCTTCTTAGGCAAGGATTAGGGACTTAGTGAGTAATCACCCACTCTCCATTGTTGGAGATTATGCAATTTTTGAAATTTAGTTGTAGAATAGAATTTTGGTGAAGGTGTTGGTGGAAAGTTTGTGTGCATTTGGGCAGCTCATCCCCAACTAAGTCTAACATACCTATTGGCAGATTAAGGTTGGTTTTACTTCCTTATGTTTATGTGGTTTATGTTGTATTTTTGAAAGAAAGAAATGCTTGTATGGAAATATGTGTATATGTAATTTGTTGTAGGAGAAAAATGTAAGTTTTCATTTCCATGTTCTTGTTTGTGTGTTCTTGTTTTGGGAGTGTCCAAGACCTCCTACTCTTGGGAGAGTAGGATGGCCTTGGGGTGGAAGAAGCATGACAGCCTTGGGTGAGAGGCTCTCCTTATGGAGAGTGATTCTCAAGGGTGTCCTTTGTGACCCTTGTTGCATAGCCTTGTGTATGCATTTGGGGGTCATAAGGGGAGGAAAAATGGCTTTTATGCCTTTGGGGGGGCATAAGGTGTGGAGGGGAAATTTGTTGTATTTTGCTTTGCCATGAGGTGGCTTGAGTAGTATTATGCTTGCAATCTCCCCAATGGTACTTGGTCCACTTCCACCCATGGAAAGATCATCACAAGTTGTGATGAGAGTGAAGCTTGGGATGGGAATATGCATGTTGAATGTTTGCTTGTTGTTGTGTTGTTTGTTTGTTTGTGACCCGTCTAGTACTTGGTTCTCCAAGCTCAAGGGTGGCTTATAGTAAGCCTAGGCTGGGAGGTGAGCTCTCCATGGTCAAGTTGTGTTTTTATTGTAGGTTGCTTGGGATGGAAAAGAAAGAATAAAGGGAATAGTTGTTGTTTTATGTTGCAGAAAAGTTTGAAAGGAAATTGTATTTTAATTTGTAGTAAAAAGAAAAGAGGAGTCAATGTTGTATTTATCTTTCCAAAAGCAAGTAAAGTATGTATTTCAATATAAGTTCTTCTCTATTAAAAAGGAGAGACTAGTAGGGTTTTCAAATCCCATATGTAATGCTTCTTCATTCAGAAATAAATAAAATGCTTAAAGAAATGTCTGGGTATACTTAGTTATTTTTGTCAAAAAAAAAAGTATAAGTTTTATTAAGTTCTATGGTTTCAAAAAAAAAATATATCAAGTTGTTGCATTTTTATGTATTCTGCAAATAAATTTAATTTATTACTACATGTTCTTTTATGTTATTATGCTGCTGCAAATAAATAAATCAGTCATTTATTTTCCCATTTAATGCAGAAAATAAATCTTAATGTAGTAGCTTATTTTATCAAAAAAAAAAGATTAGCATTTAGTTTTTAGATCTAATTTGTTTACAAAAAAAGAGATTATATTTTAAGTTGTTGTTAGAATGCATTGTAGATGTTAGTTACAGAATGCTTAAAACAAATAAACCATATAGTTATCTTATTTCCTCTAAACTAGGTTTAGTAGGCTAAGGAAATAATTAGCTTTGAGTTTTGTAAATAAAGAAAATATGGGCAAAATTTAAAGTCTATTTATTGACAGTCTAACAAAGTATATTACCTCCATTTTATGTTGCAAACCATTTATTAGTTTTCTGCATATTATAAAATATATATATATATATATATATATATATATATATATATATATATATATATATATCTTTACACATTAAAATATATAAATCTGGAAACTTAAATACCTCTTAAGCAAAATGATATAGATATATATCTGCATACATATTTATATATACATATATATTTATATATATAGATATATATATACACATATATAAATATATATATATATATATATATATAAATATATGATAAACTTATTTAAAAAAAAAGGGGAAAAAATTACTTTTAAAAAAAAATGCATTTTTTTTTATGTGGGAATAGTGGGCCATAGCCTTGGGCGGCGACGTCCACAGACTGTGGAGGCCGCAGCTGTGGGCGGCGCTGTCCACAGGGCTACAGAACCCGCAGCTGTGGGCGGCGACGTCCACAATCTGCGGAAGCCCGCAGCTGTGGGCGGCAACATCCACAGGCTGCGGGTCACCGCAGCTGTGGGCGGCACTGTCCGCAGCTCGCGATAGCCCCCGCACCACCTCTCCTCCTCCACAAAGAAATAAGGAACCCCCGGCCCGGCCCTGCATGTGCCGCCATGGGAAAAAATATGAAACACAAAAAAAAATGCCCCTCCCATGGCTGCCGCCCAATCCACCAACCTGCATTCACACACACACACACACACTCACAAGCCCTAACCAAATTTTTGGGTTAGGGCAAAATGCTAATAGTTAAAAAAAAAAAATTTAGATCTGTATGTTATAACACACAAGCCCTAACCCTAGTTTTGGGTTAGGGCAAACACACTTAGAACTTAAAGTAAGGTATGTGTGTGTGGGAATGTTTAAAAGGGGTTAATTAATAAAATAAAATAACCCCCCCCCCTTCTCTTTGGAATATCTTCATAAGCATACATATACATTTATAGGCGAATATATATATATATATATATATATATATATAAGTAGTTAAACTTCTATATTTATTTGAAATCGAATTAGTTAGTTGCAAAACTAAGTAGAGTTTTCCTTTGGTTTTATTTAAGAGCTAGATTTAGATTTATTTTTGAGTTAAGGCTAGGGAGAAATATTAATAATTACCCTTGCATTAGGAAGCTTTAGAAGTTAAATTATCTTGGCCTTCATTAAAATAATTTTATAGCACAAATGCTATTATGGGATTAACTTGACCCTCTAGTCAAGTGTTAGATAGATTATTCTTATTGTTAAAATAAGCTAAGGATTAAGTAGTCAGTCCTTAGGTAATTAAAGAACTATAAGAGATTATTGGTCAATTAATTTTAAAGATCATATATTAAGTTTGAGATTAATTGCTAAGAGAGTTTAATCATTTATTAAAGGAAGAATAGCGATAACTCTTTTGGAGAGATATTAGCTTGCTCATAACTTAGATCAATTATCGCCCAATTAATTTAATTGTTGTTTTACTCCAAACATAGTTAAGACCAAACTAGTTTGCATTATTTTAATCAAGTTAGTCATTCTAAGTTAAGTATTTAAAAAAAAAAAAAAAAAATTATTCCGTTCATGCCCAAAAGTTTGGGCATGACAGTCACCTTGTTAGAGGATTTACATATAAGACTGTTAAGTCCACTCGGTTAAGAGATTTCTTGTCCCTTTCATAAAATAACAGTAATACAATCTATCTACAACTTCACATCTGAAATGCTAAAGCAGATTCCTATTTGTTCAATACAATCTAGACATAGAACTAATCTTGTCTATTTGTTGGGCATCAATACTCTGTTATTCTAATAGGTCTTCAAGCTTCTGTGCTCGGTAATCACTATGTAGCATCCTTGTGCATACACTTTCCCGCATACATTGTTTATCAACAGTTCCTTATTTATAAAAAATCTTCTAACTGCTTAATCTCCTTGGTCACATTTCCCATGATCAATCATAGCCTTCAGATCTTCAATCTTGTCTAGGTTCATTGTATCTTTCGATCTGAAAATGTTTTACCCTGCCTTGGAACTTGCAAAATCACCTTGGAACTTGTGTTAGGGTAATGCAGTTCAATTTGAGTTGTAGATCTTCTTGCCGACTTTCCATTGCCTTAGATTCATTTAACAAACTTCTTTTACGGCTTGCCAATCATTGATCCGCTCCAGCTCATCAACATCTTTCATTAAATATCACATGTAAACATTTAATGCATTCTGTTATAGCTCGGTTACAACTCGGTGAATACTAAACTTCACTCGGTAGACATCCTGTCTTCATTAACCGACTGCGATAACCTTAGGGTTTATCGACTAGGTTCTTTGCTTGATAACATAGTATAGTATTAACCTTTACATTTTACAACATATGTATGATGTTAAAACAATCTAAAACATCAAGATCTCATCATTGTCTAACTTGGTAGAGTTTCCCATTGAATAACTTATCCCCTTATTCATCATATTCTTTCCTGTGTCTTTACCGACTTCTTTATAATCTTCATATCATATTTCTTAAGATATGGCAACATCATACTGAATTAGAAAATCAATTTCTTGACATCAATGACAAAATAATAATATCAAGATAGTAAAACATCTTTAATTAGTTATGTCCATAATCATCAACAATCTTCTTAATATCCTTGTAATATTGCCAACAATCTCCCCCTTCGGCATTGATGGCAAAACCAATTGATTTGACCTTTAAAAAATTTGGATTGCTATGATTCTGAAATGCTGAAATGCTCTCCCCCATACATTAGACTTCTCTTCTATTTTCAGTCTTTATTTCAATCTGTAGTCTTCTCTCAGTCTTCTCAGGTCTTCTCCCCTTTTGGTAGATCTTCTCCTTCTTGGTCTTCTCCCTCTAGGTAGGTCTTCTCCTTCTTGGTCTTCTCCCCCTTTGACAACAATGCCAAAAAGAATAGAACTAAAACATAATTTCTTTCTGTAAGAAGTTATTTCCTGCTGTTATGTATCAACTGAGTCTCATTCAAAGAATTTGTTTACAATTCCTGTTCCCTATATCATTTTGTGTATTATCCCAGTATTATTTCCAGTACACTTTCAGAAAAACATTCTAAAGTGTATCACTCTAGCATCAGCTCCCCAAAAGATATTCAATAGAGTCATCGAAGTGATGCTTTCATCGAACTCAGTTAGTGAGTAAAAGATAGGGGTAGGACCCCTAACTTACTTCTGAGATATTCAAAAGTGTCCTTTGGTAGTGGCTTGGTGAAGATATCAGCTATTTGCTCCTTTGTGTTGACATATTCCAACACCACTTTCTTCTCTTGAGCTTTTTCTCTAAGATAATGATATTTGATAGAGATGTGCTTTGTCTTAGAGTGCATAACAGGGTTCTTTGAAATATTAATGGCACTAGTATTGTCATATAATATAGTTACTGGCTCGGTAACTTTCTCATTTATACCTTCCAATAGTTGTTTGATCCATGCAATGTTGGTACAATTCAGTGCTGTTGCAACATATTTAGCTTTGGCTATTGACTGAGAAACACATCCTTGTTTCTTTCTAAGCCAACTCACTAGTCTTTCTCCTAAGAAGAAAGCTCCTCCACTTGTGCTTTTTCTGTCATCAATGTTGCCTGCCCAATCAGCATCAGTATAAACTTTTAGATCAAAATCATTTCCTTTCTGATATACTAAGCCATAATCTTCAGTGCCTTTCAAGTATCTAAAAATTCTTTTGATTGTTGTCATGTGTATTTCCTTAGGATCTGCAGAGAATATTGCAACAATACCTACTGCATGTGCTATATCTGGCCTGAAGTGAACAACATATTGTAGTTTTCCAATCCTGGATAGATAGAGTGTCTCATCAATAGATGCAGATTCATCAGTCTTTGATAGTTTACAATTGGTAGTCATGGGAGTACTTACTGGCTTTGAATCCTCCATTCCAAATTTCTTCAAGATTTCCTTTATGTATTTGGATTGAGTAATGAAAATCTCATTTTTCATTTGCAGTATCTGTAAGCCTATAAAATACTTTATCTCATTGATTAATGACATCTCAAATTCTTTGCTCATTTAATTTCCAAAGTTCTTGCATAAAGAGTCATTTCCATAAAATATAATATCATCAACAAATATGGCTGAGATTAGTATTCCATTTTCATCAATCTTCATGTACATGTTGTTCTCACTTGTCCTTATAAAACTAATCTTAATCAAATAAGAGTGCAATCTTTCATACCATTCTCTAGATGCTTGTTTCAGACCATATAAAGCTTTGTTCAGTTTACATACCTGATCTTTATTATTGTCATCAACAAATCCTTCAAGTTGTTCAATGAAAACTTCTTCTTCTAATATTCCATTCAGAAATGCAGATTTGACATCCATTTGATATACCTTGAAGTTCTTGAAAGTAGCATATTCCAACAATGTTCTAACTCTTTCAAGTCTAGCAATAGGTGCAAAAGTCTCACCATAATCAATTCCTTCTTCTTGGGCATAACCTTTGCAAACCAATCTTGCTTTGTTCCGAATGACCTCACCTTTCTCATTTAGCTTGTTTCTGAAGATCCACTTTGTACCGATTACATTTTTGTCCTTCAGTCTTGGGACCAGTGTCCATGTGTCATTCTTCTTGATTTGATCAATCTCTTCAGTCATAGCATTTATCCAATCTTCACTGTTAAATGCCTCTTTCACTATTCTTGGTTCAAATTCAAATATCAAACATGTGTTATGTCTCAGTTTTTTCCTTGTCATCACTGGATCATCCTTATCTCCTATAATCTGACTTGGTGCATGGTGTCTTCTGACACACTTGGCTAATACATGCTTGGTAGGCTCTATATGATCTTCTTCATCACTCGGTAACTGGATATTTTCTTCATTTTCTTCAACAGTTATCTCGGTAGGACTTCTCGGTTGCACATAGACAAATTCATCATAGTCTTCTGGTTCTTTGGAATTCCTTTCATCAGTTCTTTCTACAAATTCATCAATTTTCACATTTGCATTTTCTACTATTTTGTTAGATAATTTGATCAGACATTTAAATGCTTTGCTTCTAGAAGAATATCGTAGAAATGTTCCTTCTTCACTTTTCTGATCAAACTTGCCATTTCTATCATCTTTATGAACATAGCATTCACTTCCAAAGATCTTAAAATTACTTACATTAGGTTTCTTGCCATACGAGATTTCATAAGGTGTCTTCAAAGTACTTTTCTTCAATTGAACTCGGTTCAAGGTGTAAATAGCTGTGCTTATTGCTTCTCTCCAAAATGTTTGTGGAACCTTCTTCTCAATCATCAATGTTCTAGCACAATCCACAATAGATCTATTTCTTCTTTTAGCTATTCCATTCTGTTGTGGAGTTCTCAGTGTAGAGACTTGTCTTTTAATGCCATGATCATTGCAAAATAGGTTGAACTCATCAGATGTGAACTCTCCTCCTCTATCTTATCTAAGACATTTCAGTTGTCTTCCTGTTTCATTTTCAATTCTAGCCTTGTACCACTTAAACATTTGAAAAGCTTCTGATTTTTCTTTTAAAAACATTACTGACATCATCCTTGAATAGTCATCCACAAATATTATGAAATACTTATCACCATAATAACTTTGAACTTTCATAGGACCACAAAGATTAGTGTGCACAAGATCTAAAATTCCCTTAGAAGTGTAGGACTTACTTGTAAAGCTGGATCTTGTCATCTTACCCATCTGGCATCCTCGACACATAGCATTCTCAGGTTTTTCAAGACTCGGTAAACCTCTTACTCTGTGCTTCTTGCTTATCTTGATCAAATTATCAAAATTAACATGACAAAACCTTTTATGCCATAACCAGGTATTATCAATCTTTGCATGCAAACACTTATTGTGAGTTGAGTCAAGGTGAAATTTATTACCTTTTGTTTGTGTCTCGGTAGCAGCTAACTTTCCATTCTTGTCATGAACTTTGACAATTCCTTTCTGAAATTCTATTCGGTAACCTGTGTTGTTTAGTTGTGCTACACTCAACAAATTATATTTCAAACCTTCAACCCAATAAACATCATTACATCTTGCTTTATCAGGAAGTGTTATGGATCCTTTACCTCTTATCGGACATGGTGTATCATTACCAAATCTAACATAGCCTCCATCATAATCTTCTAACATAACAAATTTGTGTTTATCTCCTATCATATGATGTGAACATCCACTATCTATAATCCAAGAATCATTAGTGTTTATGTGAGATATTAGGGATTTTTCTTCATACCTTTCTTCATCTAATCCATCCTTGATAGCCACATAAACAACTTCCTCTATATCAGTCTCATCTGATTTATCATCTTCAAATTCCTCATCAGCAATTAAGCATGTCTTTCTTCTTCTGAAGTCTCGGTGTCCTCTGTAATGATTATCTTTCTATCTGTCATCTCAGTAATCTCTCTTTTCGGTGAAATCTTTGTTAGGACAGTTAGAAGCCATATGTCCAATCTTATCACAATTGAAACATTTCAAAGGTAGTTTTCCTTTATACTTACCTTTGCCTCTCGGTAACCTTTTGGCCAAGAGTGCTTCAAACTCTTCTTGCTTTCTGATTTCTTCATATAGTTTGTGTACCTCCTCCATGTTCTTCCGAAATCTTTCACTTGCTCCACTGTGATCTCCTTTAGAGTACTTATACTTTCTTTCATTGTAATCATTAGATTCATTCAGATGAAAAGAACTAAATGCAGATTCAACTTTATTTACTGATGACCCATTGTTATCAAAATTACTTAACTCAAATGCATGTAGCTTACCAATAGTAGCATCCAAGGAAACTAGCATATTAGGTACAAACCTCAATTCATTGATTGCAGAGACTCAGATTGCATAGGTAGGTAAAAGGGTTCTTAACAACTTACTTGTCACATCCTTTTCTTCGATAGTTCCTCTTGCTCCTTTGATTTGATTTACAATCTCCTTTAGTCTTGTACTATACTGGGTTATGTTCTCACCTTCACTCATCCTCATAGATTCAAGTTGTCCTCTTAGACTATCAACTTTTTCTCTTTGAACATGTTCATCTCCTCTATATACAGATATGAGCTTAGTCCACATTGCCTTTACATCATTGCAGCCTTCTAGATCATTAAACTCATAATCGATCAATGCAAATGTTATTTCAATCATTACTTGAATATGTTCTTGCTTCACCTTTATCTCTTCCATAGTCAATGGATAGGTGCTCGATGCAACAAAATCATTCTCCAAATAGTATATAGCATATTCTCCAACTCCTGATAGATGTAGCTTCATCCTTTTTTGCCATGTAGAGAAACTTGACTTATTCAGCTTAGGTGCACCCCTCTTATACATCTTTGGATCTTTAAGTCAAGTGCCTTTAAACTTTCCTTTTGGAGTCCAATAGCTCTGATACTAATTGATAGTTCTGATACTTAATATAAGTATAGATCCAATAGCCAACAAGATGAGAGGGGGGGGGAGGGTGAATCATGCAAACTTAATCATCTATAAAAACATCAGATTCAACCTCGGTAACATAAATCAGTCATATAATAAAAAATTGTCAAACATGCAAACTCAAAGGCATATGAACAATATAAACCTCATAACACCAGATTTAACGTGGAAACCGAAATAGGGAAAAACCACTGTGGGATTTCAGACCCACTAAGAAATATACTCTTCTAGAGTATGCTCGGTTAAAAGCAAATCTTGTTAAAGATTACAAACACATTGCTAGATGTGACCCGATTAAGGGATTTCCCTCAGATCTGTTAGGATCTTCACTTTGTTAGAAGTGACCTTGTCAAAGGATTTCAAATCACTCAATCAGAATGTCACCTTGTTAGAGGATTTACATATAAGACTGTTAAGTCCACTCGATTAAGAGATTTCCTATCATTTTCACAAAATAACAGTAATACAATCTATCTGCAACTTCACATCTGAAATGCTAAAGCAGATTCCTATTTGTTCAATACAATCTAGACATAGAACTAATCTTGTCTATCTGTTGGGCATCAATACTCTGTTATTCTAATAGGTCTTCAAGCTTTTGTGCTCGGTAATCACTATGTAGCATCCCTGTGCATACACTTTCCTGCATACATTGTTTATCAATAGTTCCTTATTTATAAACAATCTTCTAACCGCTTAATCTCCTTGATCACATTTCCCATGATCAATCATAGCCATCAGATCTTCAATCTTGTCCAAGTTCATTGTATCTTTCAATCTGAAAACGTTTTACCCCACCTTGGAACTTGTGTTAGGGTAATGCGGTTCAATCTGAGTTGTAGATCTTCTTGCTGACTTTCCATTGCCTTAGATTAGTTTAACAAACTTCTTTTACGGCTTGCCAATCATTGATCCGCTCCAGCTCATTAGCATCTTTCATTAAATATCACATGTAAACATTTAATGCATTCTATTATAGCTCGGTTACAACTCAATGAATACTGAACTTCACTCGGTAGATATTTTGTCTTCATTAACCGACTGCGATAACCTTAGGGTTTACCGACTAGGTTCTTTGCTTGATAACATAGTATAGTATTAACCTTTACATTTTACAACATATGTATGATGTTAAAACAATCTAAAACATCAAGATCTCATCATTGTCTGACTCAGTAGAGTTGCCCATTGAATAACTTATCCCCTTATTCATCATATTCTTTCCTATGTCTTTACTGACTTCTTTATAATCTGCATATCATATTTCTTAAGATATGGCAACATTATACTGAATTAGAAAATCAATTTCTTGACATCAATGACAAAATAATAATATCAAGATAGTAAAACATCTTTAATCAGTTATGTCCATAATCATCAACAATCTTCTCAATATCCTTGTAATATTGCCAACAAAAACTGCCTTCTCACTCATCCCGAATCGAGTCTTGTTAGTCGAAGATGTTAGATTCTTCACCAAATGTCATGTTGAAGAACTCGATCATGTTGAGATTAGTGACACATATGATGAGCTATGTACCAATGGCAAAATGGATAGCAAGTACGAGCATATCAAAATCAAGGGATTAACTGAAGCCCTAACCTATCCCCGTGTGTTCAAACCCCAATGGGTTAAGTTTGTTTTAAGTAGAGTTCATGATGATTTTATGTGGCTAGAGGAGAAACCATTCAAAATCACTAAGGAAATCATTCATGTGATCATCGGGTATCCTATCTATGATCATGCACCAGCACAGAAAATGATATCACAGAAGGAGTTAATCAGTCTAACTGGAGTAGAATCTGATTATCGAGGACTAAAATTGAACAATGTCACTGATGTAGAACTTAAGTTTGCAATTAGAGTAATTGGTTACTGTTTCTTCCAATCAGCAAGGGAAAATAGTGTACCATGTGCAGCAGTTGACTTAGCCTATAAAATTGTGAAAAAGGGAATGAAAGTAGATTTATGTGAAGTGCTACTGAAGAACTTGTTCGAGAACATGAACACAATTAGGAAGCTGAAAAAGAACAACTCGGCAAACACACTGAAGTTTGGTTCACTTCTTGTATGCATGTTTTTCTACTTTGAGAAGTTATTTCCCTCAGTTGGTAAAGTAGTTTGGGAGCTACACCGACCAATCACCCATCAAATTAATGATTTTATCAAGAAGTTGGGAGATAATTTTAATGATATCATGGATGACTACTTCAGCAAATTTCAAGAAAAGATGCACAACAGGTACTGGATTCCACGACAGTTGGTAGAGAAATACAAGGATGATATATGTTTTGAGGTAGACACCGATTACTGTTATGTGAATGTTGTAGAACCAAGGACTCAATCTTTGCCACCAATGGGTTACGAGATTGACTATGATATCACACAATAGCTAATTGATGCATATCTTACACTGCCAAGGCATGCTACTGAACTAAGATATGGAACTTATGAAGAGGTGAAAGAAAAAGTTAAAATGAGCATTGTAGTACCTAAAGCTACATGAAAGGCTACAAAGATGATAAAGGTTTTATCTGAGAAATTCAAAGAAGAATCTTCCTCTACACCTATCAAAGGAACTCTTGCCATTACTGAAGAGGAATCAGAAGCTCAAGAGGCAGCAATAACATTGAGTACTGAGTTGCCTAAGGGTAAAGTGTTAAAAAGAAAGAAACTGGACACTTCAAAGGCCCTACCGACTCCACCACCAACAAAGAGACCTAACACTAGAGCATCAGCTACATCACTGAGTAAGAAACAAAAGAGTGTTACTGCACCCAAGGTAACAAAGACCTACAAGAAATCTACTTAGAGACTCATTCTAGCAAAAGAGTCTAGTGATACAGAATCCGATGATGCAAACAAATTTTAGATTGTAAAAAGCAAGAAGGTAAATATTCATAGTGTTGAAAACTTTTGTGCCAATCTTAAAGAATATGGTGGATTTGTAGGATTTAGATATGTCAAGTATGAGACTAGGAATAATGATGAGAAGTGACAAATTGAAGAAGTTGTCATCTGTACACTTCTAAAGTTTCGGCTAGCTCCATTAGAACTAGTAAAGTCAATTCCAAGTGAATTGTTTTTACATATTGATAACAGGTGGAAATATGCAATGGACTCAAAGAAACAAATAAGAGAAAGAAGTCTAGTCCATCTATTTCCTAATATGTCTGTAGCAGAAACTAAGGGACATTTGACAACCTACAATTCTAAATTTCTTGTCAAACAGAGAGCCTTAAAATTGATGAATGGGCTATACATTGATGTAGAAAATGAGACAAAAGCCAAATGGAAGGAAATCTTCAAACTAAAGGATGTCAGTGAAAAATCTCAAATTGAAATTGTTGATGTCATCGAGCATGATCCTGATTGCACCGAGCAAGGTCCTGATGCTACCAAGCAAGACCCGGCTAAAACTATTCAAATTGATGAAGATGTCATGGATGCAGAAGCACCGGAGTAGGAAATGATAGAAGGCACTACCTATGCAAAACTTGTATCTAGTGAATATATTTTAGAACAAGTTCAACCTTATCTGCTGGTCAAGCCACCTATCTCTACCGAAGCACCTAAAGATACAACATAAGGAACCGAAGGTCACAAGTCTGAAGCAGTAGAAGATACAAGTAAAGATTAGACCTCTCAAGCATCGTCAAGCACTGAAAATATAGTAGCTGAGACCCCCAGTACCGAGACACCCAAGGACACCACAATGGCTACAGGAATAGATCAAAGTGTTGCATCTACTGAGCAACCTACTGAGGGTTAGCAAGCCTCACAAGCTATTATCTTAGTACAACTAACCAAAGGTAAAGAGAAGAAGGTGAGAAAGCATAGTTTCAAAGTTGATTTGACTAAACCGATAGTGTTGCCCAATGTGGATATCTCAAAATTAAAGGGGCAAGCACTTATTGATTTTGGTGAACTATGCAAAGCAAAGGCCGAACAAGAAAAATAGATGGCCATTCAAAAGAAGAATAAAGTACTACAGAAGGTGAAGACACTGCTAACATAAATGCTACCATCAGCAACAGTGTCAACCGATGCAGCCATCCACATTCAACTGGATGAACTCCTTAATCAAATAGAAACAACAAGAGTTGATGCATCTGAGTACTTGGGCAAGCTAAAAGATAAAGAGCTTACTACAAAAATGATAGAAGAGGTACAAAAAGCTCTAGCTATTGGAAAGGTCAAGCTTGTCAACTTCATTGCTGAGTTGTCCCCTCAACTCAAGCATATTCTTTATTTATTTCAAAAACTTTGTGCATTTTCCTTATTCATTAAAGATATCAAGAATAAAACTAATGCAATTGAGAAAGAGATCACCAATCTCTCAATTAAGTTGACCATAGAGCCTAATTCAGTTCAGAATTTTTATACCAAGCTTCAACAACTCATGGCTCAATAGTTAGAACTCAGAAATGAAGAGCATAAGATTAGGATGGATATAATGACCCTCTAGACATTATTCCTTCCTCATCTCTCATCAGTTCAAGAATAGATTAACCGAGCTACACATCTATCTACTACATAAGAGGGAAGTACTCTTGATGGCTTAATATCACTATTGGCTGATATTCAAGCACAAAATTCTTTAATGGAAAGTGTAAAGGATGCACTCTCAGTTGCACTCACCAACACCCAGAAGAAGTATAAATCTATTTTTGATCAGTTACCACCCCTGAATGGAAGTTAAGTTTTTGATGTTTGTCAAAAAAGGGGAGTAATACTACATAAGGGGAGTAATATACTATATTTGGAGAGTGATATAGTTTTGGTAATACAGTTTTGAGTATTGTATACAAGGGAGTATACCGAGCAGTGTATGCAGAGAAAGTAGAGAGCACATAAGCACAGAACCAAGCATGCAAAATCAGAGTTATGTATAGTATAATGATAAGGGGAGTATATCTGCATATACTATTTCGTTGACTATTGTATATATTGTCAAGTGTAGTCATTTTGCAAAGTATATAGATTTTTGTTATGACTTTGAAAGTAGTTTTTGTCAAACATCTCAACTAATGTCAAAAGGGGAGATTGTTACTACTTATCAAATTGCCATTAGTTTTTATATTCAAAGTCATACTATATATTCTAGTCGGTTAGCACTACCGAATCATGCAGTCAGTATAAATAGAGAAGTCAGTATGCACAGTCTAGTCAGTTACAGAGGAAAGCAGTCACAAAACGCAGTATACACCGAGATATCTACCGAGTATCCTTTTGAGACTACCGAGCAGTAAAGATGACACACCGAGTTGATATTCACCGAGTGAACCGTGTTACTAGATACATTGAACTTGGACATGCATATGAAAATGTGTTACAAGATCGAGGCACATCTAACCATTATTACATTGGAAATTGCACTAAAAGATTGTGTATGATTGCGAGGTCAATCTAACAAATGAAATATTTTGTTTAGTTATTCATTCGAGGAATCTTGTTTGTAAGATCGAAGCAATGAATTGGATCACCGTTTTAAGAGATCTATATATATAGCATTAGTGAAGTGTATGTATGCATGAAGGAAGACTATTACAGAGACACAAAGGTCACCGAGAAGGTTTTCAGAGAATAGTCAAAGAACAAAGTAAACAGAAGGGTTTACCAAGTTACTATATGGGTTACCGAGGTATGCTATAAGCAAGGTAATCTTATTCTGAGCACATAGAATCTACTATAACATTTCAAATGTAAAGTTGCAGATATTTGTAATGATTTTATTGTAATATTGAGAAGTTGAAAGAGAAACCTTTAACAGGGTAAAAGACTCTAACCAAGTCTATAAATTGTAAAGCCTCTAACCAGGTGCAGCATTCAGAATAAATGTTGTAAAATCCTTTAGCAAGGTAGATCTAATAGATCTTGTTACTTCTAATAGGGTAAGCTATCAGAAATAGCTAAATGTAGCTCTAATCGAGCATTCTTTATTATTGTAGTAGTGAAGTTGTGGGTGCCATCCCCACCACAGTTTTTCTCTCTAACCAAGAGTTTCTGCGTAACCAAAATATATGTGTTATGGAGTGAATCATGTATGATTATTATCTATTTGTTTTAACTTTATTTTGTTACTGCACTATTATGTTTATGCATAACAGTAAGTTTATTATTCAAGAAAAGTTTTGAGTACCGATTCACCCCTCCCCTCTCAGTACATTAGGTTTCCATATTGGGCCTAACATACCTAAGATTATGAAGCCTCATAATCCGGTATGTAAGGAATGTCAATTGGGAAAGCAAGTTAGAACTTATTTTAAGAGCATACATGATAAATCTAATGATGTGCTTGATTTGATTCACACTAACTTATGTGTTCCAGCAAGGACTAGAAGCTTTCAAGGTGATAGGTATTTCATGTTGATTATTGATGACTATTCTAGAATGATGTGGGTGACTTTTCTAAGGGAGAAGTCTAAAGTCTTTGAGAAATTCAAGATCTTTAAAGAAAAGGTTGAAACTAAAACCGGATTGAAAATCAAATGTCTAAGATCAAATCAAGGTGGTGAGTTCACTTCTCATGAATTTAATAGTTATTGTGAGACAAATGGAATTAGGAGACAGTTATCTACACCTCGGACTCCTCAGTAGAATGGAGTTGTGGAAAGAAAGAACATAACCATTTTGGATGCAGAAAGATCTATGATGATGGAAGCCAAATTGCCTCACATATACTAGAGAGAAGCAATGAGTACAACAATCTACACATTCAACAGAGTTCACATCAAAGGTGAAACCGGTAAGACCCCTTATAAATTATGGTTTGGACATACACCTACTGTTAAATATTTTATAATTTTTGGAAGTAAATGCTATATCAAAAGAGATTATTCAATTGGGAAGTTTGATCACAGATGTGATGAAGGGATATTTCTTGGTTATTCAATTCAAAACAAAGTATAGATGTTATAAAAAAATATTGCAAAAAATTGTGGAGAGCACTAATTTGAAAGTGGATGAGTAATACAGAAATTAATCTATATCATATGATAGGGAACTGACAGTGGAAATAATCATAACTGAACGGGAAATGCCTCAACTGGTACAAGAAAATGAGATAGTTACACTAGTACAATCAAAAAAATCAACTGTGACATATGATCAGAGCAGTGAACCTCAAGTTTAGAAGACACAAAGGTAGGTAAGATTAAATCATTCTGAAGATCAAATCATTGGAGGTAGGAACAATGGAGTTATGATAAGAATAAAATTGGCAAATGAAGAGGTATGTCTTATTTCTCAAATTGAACCGGCATTTGTTATTGAATCCTATAAAGATAAACATTGGTTAAAGGCTATGGAAGATGAATTGGATCAGATAGAGAAGAATGAGACTTGGACCTTAGTTCCCCGACCTAAAAATAAGAATGTTATTGGAACTAAATGGGTTTTTAGGAATAAACTGAATGAGGATGGTCAAGTTGTAAGAAACAAGGCTATATTGGTTTGTAAAGGATATTCTAAAATGGAAGGAATTGGTTATGGTGAGACATTTGCACCTGTAGCTAGAATTGAAGTTGTTAGACTATTTCTTACCTATGCAGCTTATAAGAACTATAAGGTTTATCAAATGGATGTTAAATGTGCATTTTTGAATGGTGAACTTGAAGAAGAAGTATACATTAAGAAACCTGATGGATTTTCACTAACAGATGATAAAGATATGGTTTGCAGATTGAAGAAATCTTTATATGGAGTGAGACAAGCTCCTAGAGCTTGGTATGCAAGATTGTATAAATATCTTTTGAAGCTTGATTTTACTAAAGGTAGTGCTGATAGTAATTTATATTATAAGATAACTGATGATGATATTCTAATTATTGAAGTATTTGTTGATGATATCATTTTTGGAGGAGAAGATAAATTGTGCATGGAATTTTCTAATAATATGAAAAATGAATTTGAAATGTCCATGATTGGTGAGATGAGATTTTTCATGGGTTTGTAGATTACTCAAACTGACAAAGGCATTTGTATCTATCAAACTAAGTATCTAAGGGAATTGTTGAAGAATTTTTGTATGGATAATTCCAAACCAATAATTACTCCGATGGTGACAAGTGATAAATTATCTATCAAGGATACTTCTACACCGGTAAATCCGTCAAGGTATAATTCTATGATCGGTGGCTTGTTATATCTAACTTAGACTAGACTGAATATTATGAATGCAGTAAGTATTGTTTCAAGATATCAAAGTAATCCTAAAGAAAATCATGAATGTGCAGTAAAGAGGATATTCCAGTATTTGCAAGGAACAACAGAATATGGCTTATGGTATTCTAGAGATGATGATTTCACTTTATGTGCATATACAAATTCAGATTGGGCAAGAGATGCTGATGATAGGAAGAGCACTTCTAGTGGAGCTTTCTTTCTTGGAAAGAAACTGGTTTCATGGATCAGCAAAAAATAGTCATGCATTTCTTTATCTACTGTAGAAGTTGAATATGTTGCAACAACAACTAATTGCACTCAATTCTTGTTGATGAAGCAAATGTTGAAGGATATCAAGGTAAATTGTAGTGAACCGGTAGTTATCTACTGTGATAACTCTGCAACTATTGACATGTATAAGAATCTGGTATTTCACTCTAAGTAAGAATATCTCAATAAAGTATAACTTTCTGAAGGACAAGGTAGAAGGAAAGGAAGTCAAATTGGTTTATGTGAACACTAAAGAATAGATTGCAGATATATTCACTAAACCATTGTCTAATGAATCATTTGAGTATTTGAGAGATAGGTTAGGGGTTTCTCCCCCTCCAGAAAAGACTTTATTGATGCATTTTGTCATTAGTTTGGCATGCATTATTAGAGATATTATTCATTCCAGCACTAATGAGTGGTGCTAGTCAGCTTTGAGATTCAGAGGTTTATATTCTTGCTTTGATATTTTGTCAGATTTTTGGCATTGATGTCAAAGGGGGAGAGATAGTGATGTGAAAAATAAATTCAGAGATATCATTCATAGGTGGAGAGTTATTGATATTTAGGAGATTGTTGGTCATCTTCCACAGGGAAATACTTGTTTGGCATTTCTTGGTACTTAGATGTTTTTTACATCTAGTGTTGCCATCAATGCCAAAGGGGGAGATTGTTGGCATTATGGATGAATTTATTATGTGTTGCATTGATGTTTTATCATTGATGTCAACACTAGCTATTATGGTTGGTTACCGGTAGAAGATCTACTGTTACCAGCAGAAGAGTCTATCTGTTGGACACTTCAGGCATGTTTGGATCAATGGAGTATGTTTGATTTTATGTGTTGCATGTTCCTAGAGAATGTTATGGTTAGTTGGTATTGACTTGGTAATCGGATGCTATCATACACTCTTCTAAACCCATGTCGGCATTGGTTTAAGGTTTAACCAGCAAAGCTTTCACTGAGAAATCTTGATAGGATGCATAAGTGGTGTTGTTGCGGCTTCTAGATGGATTTCAGGATGCTGAAGATGATCTTTGATTGTGCCTCAACTAAGTGAAGACATTGCTTTGGTGTGGTGGACCCAGATTAGGTCTAGTGGCTATCTAGGTTATGGACTATTATCATGTTAACAGGTACTCTACATGTTACCGGGATGTTTTGGGATGTTCTATGGATTGGTTATTATTTTTTTTGGTCTTAAGCAGACATGGAATACCATTGTAATATGGATGTATATAATGATCTTATTGTAATATCTTTTAGGTGGCCGACTTAATTGGTTTAGGCCCTAGGGTTGGTATATAATGATGTAAGATCTCAGGTGATCAAATTGAGATTAAGGAAGAGGTCAAAGGCCTCCGATATTGAGCTTAACTGAGACTATAATTAGGCATGGTAGATGCTATCTCTAGCAGTTCATTATTCTGGATTGTTGTCCATTTATCTTGAGGTGGTTATAACCTCTCTGTATTCAGTGAGACTCTTTTGTAATGAGTAGTATGCTCTAGTCAGTGTGCCTTCCTACATGTGCAGGCCCCTTATTGTATCACATACTTTCTACAAAAGTATCATCTGACTGTGGGTAAGCTTCCCACTGTGATTTTTCCCTTTCTAGGTTTTCCACCTACAAATCATAGTATTATGTGGTATGGTTGCATTGTCTTGATTATCTGTTTTATTGTTAAGTTTCATTTCTTATTGGTATTTATTTTTTCTATTCTGGTAGTTAATGTTTATATGCTCTGATTTAAGGTTATTAAGTGGATTAATTGATATAATCTGTTAATAATTGATTCAGCCCCCTCCCCCTCTGAGTTGTTCATCAATTATCCTAACATTGCGAAGGCTGCCTAAATAAATTATTAAGATATTGAGAATAAGGAGTTGCAGGGAAGATGGATTGGTATACCTCGATGGTGCATTCAACCACAATTTTGGGGATTTATTCTTCTATGGAAATTGTATAATTATCAAAATTTATGGATGTGAGCAGGGGCCCCATGTTCTATCAATTTTTGTCTCCCCGAGGTTGGCTTTCCTAGAATTAATTTGGCAAATGATGTGGATGGAAAAAGAGAAAATCAAAATGGATAGAAAGGGAAAGCTCCTCCCCAGGGTAATGGTATTCAATGAATTCACTATGGATTGTGATGCATTAGACAAGGTGCATAGCTTTTTGGTAAAAAATCATAGATTAAGAGTTGCCCAGACTAGGCATTATGACCCTGAGGGTTGTATAAATGATATCAGGGTAAAAAAATTGAAAGAGAAAGGGTATTTTCTTTCTTTTGTAGAAAGGGAAGACTTAATCAGAAATGCCCTTCCTTGTGAGGTTGAGAAAAGAAGGAAGAAGTGGGACCTCATGAACAAATTTGAAAGAGAGAGGAAACAAGAGGACCCCAATTTTCTAGGTTCCTTCTGGCATTTTCGAGATGATTTTGCTAAATGGATTTCATGCTAAGAAAGGCAAATGGCATAATTAAGGATGAATTGCAACAAAGAGAAGCCAAGGATAAAGGAGTGGAATATAAAGAAAAGCCAATTGATCCATCTCCCAAGGCTCAAACTTTTGAGGAATCATCTACAGAGTCCTCTAAAGGAGGTGTGCAAAAGGATAAGAAGGTGACTTCTGAGAAAGTCAGGAAGATTGAAAAGGGAAAAGCCAAGATATCCAATTTTTTAGCTGTTCAAGAAGATTTTGATAATTTTGTGCTACCACCTTCTCCTCCAAGAGATACATTCTAGTATGATACAAATGTTGAAGTCTTTAATGATTTGGATAGGTCTATCATCCCAAGCACAATACCTATAGAGGAAGTGGATGATGAAAGGATTGTTTCTTTAAATAAATTTATGGCAGATGATAATTTTGTTAACACCCCTGAGTTCAAATCATTTTGGCTAAGAGAGAAACTGAAAAGTATGTCTAATGAAGAAATAAGCAGTTTTGACAAGGATAACTTTAACTACACCCCTCAAGAGGGCAGAGAGATGGTGATGAACAGTGGAATGCTCTTGGTCCCAGGGTGGAATGTTGAAAGAATATTTTTTCTAGATCAGATCATGCAGTAGAAGGATCCCAATTTTGCAAGAGAGTTTGGATAACATGGCTTTGGGGTCAAGATAAGCTCAAAGGCTTTTGTTGTATGGTCAAAGGCTCCTAGCACTCAAAATACCATAGTTTTGCAAGGGGTACAACAAATAACAGGGGATGATACTACTAATTCAGAGGTTATGGTGATTTCCAAGCACGCAATCTAGTTTGCTTAGTTTGTAGTAGAGGATCTGGAGCAAAAACATGTATAGTTAAAGGATATGCATGTTTCTTTGAATGCAAAGTATAATGAATTATTTATTGAGAACATTGCATTAAAGGAACAAATAAAGAAGTTATTAGCTGATTCTTCTAGAGGTATTAGACCCGAGGAGCTTGAAAACATGAATAAAGAAATGTAAAGGGTCAAAGATGAGGCTAAAAACAATTATTTTGAAATTGGGAAAGATTCAATTTTGAGGATTTCAAATAAAATCATTGACAAATTAAATAAAGTTCATACTTCATATTCTTTGACATCTAAGCTCTTGAGTTAGCTTGATGAATTTATTTCACTTTCAACCAATTAGAGCTACGTGGTTGCCAAGGATTCAAAGCCTGAAGGAGGTCATGTTGGCAGTAAAGAATGTTGCCCAATCACCTCAGATTGTAGGGGCAACCTGGAAGAGTTATAATTTATTGATTAAAGAGTCGCCCAACATAGAGGAGGAAAGAAAAGCACTAATGGACATGATTAATTCTTTCCAAGGACTCCAAAAGTGGTATATTCCTACAATTTTGATAGATGAGGGTCAGATCAAAAGCCTAGAGGAATGGAAGCAGGGCTTTCAAGAAGCAATAAATGCAATTTTGGCATATTTGGAGGGAGACCCAAATCAAAGTGATACTTTTTTTAATATTGTTGATAAAATCATGGAGGTTGAACAAATGTATCATAAATTTTCCTTAGGAGCTGCAGTTGTGCCCGCCCACAAAAAAAAGGAAGCTATGAACAAGTTACATATCTTGAGGGGTTTTTCTTGGCCAACTAGTGAAATTGAAGCATTGCATAAAAAATACTGCTCCTTGGAAGAAGAGCAACATGAAGAGGAGGACTAGTCACTGCCTTCCATTTTTGCTACCCCTAAAAGTTTTTTGCAAGATATCTATTGTGGGAGAATGATTTGAGCGCTCAACCAACAGGGACCAATCTCTAAGGTATCTGCCATCGCAAACCATATTGCATTTTTAATCCTGACAAGAGAAGATATGAAGTACAAATGTGAGGACGTCTTCTGCAAGACCACAGACCAAGCTCCTAGGATGATGCCTTTCAGCCACCATCATTCAATGCAGGTTGCACATAGAAATCAAGGACCTGGGCTTTAGGTCAATTTTGTAATTTTGAATTTTGAAATGTGTCTACTTCGGCTTGAGGCTTGTTCTTCTCCCTTATGTTATAAAAGGGAATTCAGGGCCAAGAAGCAAGGATAATTCCAAAAAACCTTTTGATATGTATGCATTAGAGAAAACTTTAATGTAATAAAAGATAGTCTTTTATATTTTTGGTGATCCATTGTAACATTTTCATGAATGTATCAGTTTTACCTTGAAAATCAATAAAAAGAAACATTCATGTTCTTGCTCATACCTTTTGTAATGTGTTGTATGAATTGTTGTGTTAATGACATATGCAATTTGTCTTCTCTAATGTAGAATTTGTATTCTTTGATGGGTTTCATTTCAAGCTAAATTAATTAAACTATGTCTTGAATACTACAATAGATTCTGAGAGAGAATGGGGAGGTTATGAATGCATTCTTGATCTAAGCACTTTAAGAAAGTCTTAAGTGTTTAGCATTGAACATTAATGCTGATAATGTTATTTTGTTTGTCACTAGGACTGTGATTTGACTCTATTTTCCCTTAGAATGGGCACTGATCATACTTTCATGAGGTTTGAGGGTCATCTTTACATCCTTATTTCACCTTTTATATTCAGTTTTTAGTTTTTTGTATTAGAAGTAGAAGCAGATTAGAGCCGGATTTCAATACAAGCAAGAGTGATAAAAACTAAGGTTCAAGCTATAATTTGTAGTATGTTATGCTTTTCCTTGGTATATTTTCATTGAAAGCATCTGCTAAATAATACATTGTCAGTTAGAATAGAGTCAATATATGGACCATAGTGCTATAGGTAAACCCACCTAGGTCTTCCAAAGCCTAAAGAATAGAAGATTTAAGCTTCCATGTTGAATCTTGTTCATTGGCCAAGTCCAATCCTGAGTCTATTCATGAGTTCTTATCTATCTCTTTGGGATTTAGGATCTGTTGATTTGGCAACCAACATAGTGTAACCTATATATGTATTAAAATTTTGAGGCAAGTGATTGAGGCACTATAGGTGGCCAAAAAAAGTAGTATAACCTATATATGTATTAAAATTTTGATCTTTGGGTGCTTTTGATGAATACTAAGAGGGGGGGTGAATTAGTATGCCAAAAATCAATGCACTAAAATACTTACATAGTCTAAAGATAAACCGGTAAAATAGTCTAACAGACAAACCGGTTACCACACATGCAAACCAAAATGTGAATAAAGCATTCACCCACAAAAGCAATACAACCATAACACAAGATATTTGACATGGAAACCCAACTGGGAAAAACCACAGTGAGATGGAACTCACAAGTCACTATCTGTAGAATAGAAACCAGACCGGTTAAGGTCAAACTGGTTAAGGTCTTACAATGTTCTTCACCAGAATAGATCCTGTTAGGAATCTCAATCTCTGTTAGAAGATAAGTCCGATTAAAGACTACCTTGCTAGAGGATTTTAGATTCATAGGAGTGAACCACCTTGTTAGAGGATTTTACAAAGGCTTTGAGGCCTACCCGGTTAAGGGCTACAGACTTGTCAAAGATGTGAGTAATCAACAAGTGTTTGATCTATCTAATAGCATAAACTACTTGGTTAGATCCAGTATTGCTCTCAGTTAATGCATTCCAACATTACTTCAGTCTTCTCTATCTCTCTCTTAGTTACAACTTGATCTTCTCAGATAAGATCGCTCTTACAACAACTCTAAAATCACCTTAAACCCTAGCCACAACATAAACCCTTTTAGGAATAGTAACAACAACTCAAAACCCTAGACATGATGTCCATTTAAAGGAATCTAATTTCATGTCAGTCCAATAGGATTACATTACAACTTCCTAGGTTCAATGAATCTAGACAAACTCAGTAACACGACACAAAAAGAACCGTCAATGTGTCAGCACCATCAATCAATCGGTGGGTTGGTAACTCATCACAAAATACCAGTTGGTAACTCATCACAGAGTATTATCGGTTCATACAAAATACCAGTTGCCAGTTTGACAAAATTGAAGACTAGTAAGAATGTGTTGTGCCGCTTTGCTCCCTTGTACTGATTGAGATCTATGAACCGCTTGGGGTTGTCATGCCGCTTCAGACCGGGAAACACATTCTACAAAATCATTAGTCTAAAGACTAGAATACAACATACCGGTTGGAACAAATACCGGTTGAGCTCTAGCTCATACATACAAAGGAGATCTCAATACAAGTGTGTGTCCATCAATGACAATCACAACACATACAACAAAAATGCCAACAATCTCCCCCTTTGGCATTGATGGAAACACTTAGGAAAAATAAAATTTTGACATCTAAGTGTTTTACAACAAACACTTTCCATTAAAAAAATTGCTCCCCTTAGCATATACACTATCCCTTAATCAACACAGTGTATAGCAATTTTGCATACAGAGCATAATCATTAGAGCATATAGCATATATCAAAACATTTATCAAAATTTCAAAAATAGATGCTTCTCCCTATTTGCCTTCAAAATAGATAGAGTACTTCTCCCCCTATATCAAAAGATCAAAATTTTCAAACCAAAAATAGATACTTCTCCCCCTTTGCCAACAATAACAAAGTGCCACTGAATAACCCTGTTTACATTTGATATATATAAAAAGTTTATGACAACAATGAATAATACTTGTCAAAAACTGATTTGTAGTCCTGCAAAAATTGTTTCATGGATAGCGACCAGGATTCAAGTAAGGAGGTGGCCACTTCTTTTTATGTTTGCATTTGGTATACTTGTTCCTCCATGGCATCAACTATTCTCAGCTCCTGCGTGACTATCAAGGCATCCAGGTTCAGATAACACTTCTGAAGAATTTGTAGACATGGAAGTAAAACCAGTTGAAGCTCCTGCAAATCCCTAGACCGTGTACTGATCTCTTGCTCCATCTTGGCTGACTGGATCTGGAACTGGTGAACAGTTTACCCATATGTTGCAAAGGAATCATAAGGTGTCTTAAATGTGCCCAAGTAGGACTATAAGTCCATTTGAAGCTTTTGCTTCTTGGCTAGCACATCATTGCAGAACAGATGAGGTTGACAGATTTTTCTTAGAAGCAAGTTTCCCTCATCCAAGGCATTCCTTATGTCCTTCTGGTCTTTCAGCAGTTCAGTCCTAAGCTCATTCATCTTTTTCACCAGAGCAATGCTAAGAGTTTTTTGGTTCTCTTTCTTGACATTGGCCTCAACTGCTTCTTCCAGGCTCTGCACCTGATCATCCACTACAGTACATAGTAGTTTGAGCTGTGCTAGTGATGATTCAATGTCAGGAAGATTAGTACCAGGGATTAAACCGGTAAGGGTGTCTACAACCACTTGAATGATATCTTGCTCCTTTTTCCTTCGTATGATTTCAAGGCACTCTTGGGAAACCTTGATGCTCTGCATAAGCTCTGACTCACTTGCAGACTGGAGATCAATAGGACTCAAGATATCAGTCAGTTTGGCTTGGCTCTCAGTTGCCTTAGGAGTCTCCATCTATGTGCTCTTCATTGCTTCAGCTACCTTGTCTGCTTCTTCCTTCTTCTTTTTCTTAGCTTCCTGCTTCTGTTCTTGTGCCTTGTCTTCCTCTTCTTTCTTTTTCCTCTTTGTTTCCTTCCTCTTCTCTTCTTCTTTCTCTTCCTCTTCCTTCTTCTTCTTTTCTTCTTCTTCCTTCTTCTTCTGCTCTTCTTCTTCCTTCTTCTTTGCTTCCTCTTCCTTCTTCTTCTTTTCTTCCCCTTCCTTCTTTCTCTTTTCTTCCTCTTCCTTCTTCCTCTTTTCTTCCTTTTCCTTCTTCTTCTTCTCTTCCTCTTCCTTCTTCTTCTTTTCTTCCTTATCATCTTCTTCTTTCTTCTTCCTATCATCTTCTTGCTTCTTCTTCTCTTCATCTTTTCATTTCTCCTCTTCCTCTTTTCTCTTCTCTTCCTCTTTCTTCTTTTTCTCATCTTCATCCCTCTTCTTCTTCTCTGTCTGTTCCTTAGCCGCTTCCTGTGTGTCCTTGGCTTGCTCACTGCCCTATTCTACTTGTTGCCCCTGTTCTATTTCCCCATAAGGTATGTCCTGAGTGACATCTTCTGTGTCCAGTGCATCGACATCAATAGTGTTGATTGGTTCTTCAACCAGGTTTCCTTCTTCATCAAAAACTTCATCCGGTTTGGAAATAGCCGGTTCTTTTTCTGCTTGGAGGTTGGCCATTTTTGCTTTGTGAGATAGAACATCATGATTCATATGCTGATGAGAGTCTTTTTCAAAATCATCAATTCTTCCCTCCAACAGCCAGTGTCTTCTTCTCCTTGTGAAGAAGAGACCTTTATTTTGATCCAGGACATCAAATAATTCTAAATTTGAGAGGTCGGGAAAGTACTGTGAAAAGACTTTCTCCCTAATATCCTATTCTTTTTCGATGGCAATGCACCATTTATTATCTAATGCTTTAAATAAAGAATCCAGTGTCTGAGATTTAATCTCTGATGGCGACCAGTCATTTTTACACAAATAAATAATGATTTCCTACAATATTTCTTCCTTCTCCTCATCACTAAAATCATCATAATCTACTAAATCATGAAGTAATTTTATCCTAATATTCTTAACTGTCCTTTGAAAATGTGTCAAAGGTTTGTATGAGGAGATATCAATATTTACCAGTGCGAATGCTGTCGGTAAATTCTTCTTCATTTTCTTTGTCTGTCTGGCCTTCTTTGGCTTTTCATCAGACTCGGTTTCTTTGGAGTCCGGTTCATTTGTCTTATTCTTCCCTTTTCTTTTGAAGGCTTTTGCCGGTGTTACTTCTGGTTTCTTCTTTGCCAGTGACCGCTTGGTCACTCTTGGAGTTGCAGTGGTAGCCGGTGTTGATGCTACAGGCACTGCCTTAGCTTTCTTTGCTATTGGTTCATTTCCTTTCTTAACTGATGGTTCTTCAGCTAGTGCAATCCTCTCCAAGTAGGTTCCGGTCATTTTAGCCTTTGGATCAAGAGGCAAGGCAATAAGGGTTGAGGCATACCCTTCTAGCATATCATAGATAACTTCATAGCCCATTGGCTCCACTTCCTCCATTCTAGGCTCAACAGCCTCCATTAAACATTTGTCCACCTGAATGGTGAAACAAATGTCATCTTCATATTTCTTTACTACATCACCTGAGATTCTTACCCTTTGACTCATCTTTCTTCTAAACTCATCAAAATATTTGTTCAGTACTTCAGGGTAACTGGTTCCAATGGCTTGTATGCTTTCCTTAATCTGCTTGGTTATTGGTTGTTCAGGAGACCACTGGACATCTCCTACTCCAAGAAAGTAGCCTTGGAAATAGAAGAACAACCCTATCAGTAGTTGTCCAAACTTAAACCTCGGTGCATTGTCCTATTTGATTGCCTTTAGATTCAACAGGAGTTGCCTCTGCATACCGGTGCATAGGTCAAATGATGCATCCTCTTTAATCATCTAGTAAGTGGCATTTACCACTGCAATAGATACAGAATTGATCCTGCTAGCTGAAAATGTTCTATAGCCTATCACCATGCAGGCGTATTTCACCAGATCATCCTTGATAGGATTGACTGTCATACCCCATGAGTCACTTGTTGAACCGGTGAGCTTGGCCATTTTGGTTTTGCTTGTCATTCTTAGGGCTGGCACTTCCCATATGTTGCAAAAACCGGTGACTGCATGAATTACCTGAGGTGTAATATCATGCATCCTCTCTAGGTAAATCTTGTCACCATGGACTCTGCTCAAAATGATCTTGGTGTGATCCTCCATGAAATCTTCTAGAAAATATACTACATTATGGAGTTTCTTCTTCTCTAGGATGCTAAACTCCGGTTTGAACTTTTGGTCCTTGCCGCAAAATAGACCTAACTGAGTGTAAATAGCTAAAGACCCTAGGTCTTCTATTTTGCAATCAATATAATCAGAAATTCCTTCTTCAATGATTACTCCAACCGGAACTTGTGATAAGGCATTATATTTGGACTTCCTTTGAATAAAACTTTCTGACTCAATGGATGTACTAGAACTGGTATGAGATGCAGAAGCCATTGTTGAGTATTTTTAAGAACACAAAAAATACCTTTACAACGCGAATTTAGGGCTTCCTGATTCTGCTTCACTTCACTCTTCGTCGGTTGCCAAATCACTGCTTTGAGTTCTCCACGACCGCTTGCAAACTATATTTGAATCTCCTTCAAGGTTTATTAATTTCTTGAAATCTTAGCTCAAATTGCCTTTTCTTCACTTGAAAATAGATAGTGAGAAATGATTTGAAACAGGATTCTATACATGTCTCTCACCTACCATCATTAATTCTCCTCTATTAGGGTAAAAACCCTAATTTGCCTTCTTTACTATTTCCGGTCTTCTACCAAGTGGTAGGTATCATGTACCGGTTAAGGTCTTTTACTGGTGTAACTAGGGGGTTCACAATCATTTTGCCGTTTGCTCCCCCTAAGCCTCTTTGGAGCTTAGTTTTTCGGTTCCAATATTTCCACACTAGGTGCAGAAACTAGTTCCTCTTCCAACATTGTTGGTTTCTTCCTCCAAGTTTTGTTCATGTCTGCTTGAACTTCTTCAACATCAACTTCTCCTTTCTGAGTGACCAATATATCATCAGATATACTCTTTCTGCTTCTACAGAATCTTGCAATGTGACCCGGTTTGTTGCAGTGATAGCAAACCAATCCAGGTGCTCTCCAAGGTCCATTGTTCACATTTCCATTCTTCGTTCTACATGTAGCCACAGTGTGTCCATGTCCATGACAAATCCAACAATTTTCTCTCCATCCGATTGCCAGTTGATAACCATTGTTTCTTGACTAATAATTGTAGGCATTTAACCGGTTGGGGTTCCGGTTTACAAAAGATTTTGGACCAACTCCTTGGGTCCTCTGAGGATATCTTTCGGTATTGTTCATGATAGACTTGCATTCAGATGCTCTATTCCTGAACTTGTTGCATGCATAACAATGACCATTGAACTTATTGGATCTAGGTACATTGTTGATAAAAAATGGAAAATTATTGTAGGCTTTGCTCCTACATACATTTGCAGTGTGTCCTTCTTTAAGACAGTTAAAGCAAACAGGTTTGAATTTTTGCTTACCTTTTCCTTTGAGTGTCGGTTGCTTCTTTGATGCTTTAGCATTTGTTCCTGAGGATTCTCCTTCCTCATGTCCAGAGAAACCAAGACCATTGGTATTCTTTGCCGGTCTAGATGACTCAAGCTTTTGCTCTAGCTTGAAAGTACTTTTGCCAAACTTAGCAAGTATTTCCTTTGACTCAGAGAGTTCTTTGGAAATAGCAATATTTGTCTCCATTAGACTTGCATTTTCAGAGATGGCTATGTTTAGTTCACCTTGCATGTCTTCCTTTTCCATTCTTCTCTCATGAAAGCGAGCAGTCAATGCACTAATCTCTTGTTTTAATGTGGAGATCTCATGATCTCTATCCTTTATCCAATCTTCAACTTTCCTACGATTCTCAAGCTCTTGACTAAACCAGATAGTCAGTCCTTCCAACTCCTTTCTCAGATTGGAGTTTGAATCATTCAACTTGTTTACTTCTGTAATCATGGCTTCCATGTTAGCTTCATCTTCAGAACTACTTTCAGATAGCTCCATCAGCTTCTCGGCATGTTCTCTCCTTTTTGCTTGAGATGCCTTGTATTTGACCATAAGATCATCATAGGCTTGCTCAGACTGAGTGAGTCATTGAGTAAGTTCCCTCAAGGTGTATTCCCCCATATCTATTTCTAGGTGGTTAAACTTATAGAAAGGTAGGCTTTGATACCAATTGATGAATACAAAGAGGGGGGGGTGAATTAGTATGCAAAAAATCTCTGCACTAAAATACTTACATAGTCTAAAGATAAACTGGTAAAATAGTCTAACAGACAGACCAGTTACCATGCATGCAAACCAAAATGTGAATAAGGCATTCACCCACAAAAGCAATACAACCATAACACAAGATATTTGACATGGAAACCCAATTGGGAAAAACCACGGTGATATGGAACTCACAAGTCACTATCTGTAGAATAGAAACCAGACTGGTTAAGGTCAGACCGGTTAAGGTCTTACAATGTTCTTCACCAGAACAGGTCCTGTTAGGAATCTTAATCTCTGTTAGGAGATAAGTCTAATTAAAGACTACCTTGTTAGAGGATTTTAGATTCACGGGAGTGAACCACCTTGTTAGAGGATTTTACAAAGGCTTTGAGGCCTACCCGGTTAAGGGCTACAGACTTGTCAAAGATGTGAGTAATCAACAAGTGTTTGATCTATCTAATAGCACAAACTGCTTGGTTAGATCCAATATTGCTCTCAGTTAATGCATTCCAGCATTACTTCAGTCTTCTCTATCTCTCTTTCAGTTACAACTCGATCTTCTTAGATAAGATCGCTCTTACAACAACTCTGAAATCACCTTAAACCCTAGCCACAACATAAACCCTTTCAGCAAGAGTAACAACAACTCAAAACCCTAGACATGATGTCCTTTTAAAGGAATCTGATTTCATGTCGGTCCAATAGGATTACATTACAATTTCCTAGGTTTAATGAATCTAGAAAAACTCAGTAACACGACACAAAAAGCACCATCAATGTGTCGGCACCGTCAATCAATCGATGGGTTGGTAACTCATCACAAAATGTCGGTTGGTAACTCATCACAGAGTATTACCGATTCATACAAAATACCAGTTGCCGGTTTGACAAAATTGATGACTGGTAAGAATGTGTTGTGCCACTTTGCTCCCTTGTACCGGTTGAGATCTACGAACTGCTTGGGGTCGTCATGCCGCTTCAGACCGGGAAACACATTCTGCAAAATCATTAGTCTAAAGACTAGAATACAACATACCGATTGTAACAAATACTGGTTGAGCTCTAGCTCATACATACAAAGGGGATCTCAATACAAGTGTGTGTCCATCAATGACAATCACAACATAGACAACAAAAATGCCAACAACTTTTGGGGGTCACTAATGGAGTAGAAGAACTAGGAAAGTATATGTACTAAACTATGAAATTCATTGTTTTAATAGGAGGGTGAAATGTATGTAAAGTGTTTTAGTGGGTATGCCACGAAACATGTGCAAAGGGTAAACATGGGTAGTGTTGGTATTATCTACAACACTTCTTAATGATCATTTAATGCAACACACATTCCCTAAGGTATTATCTACAATAGCTCATGCAAATATCATAGACTTGTTAAAATATCAAGATTGGAAAACATCATCTCCTCGAATTGGATTAAAAGCATAGATACAAAATAGTATCAGGTTCTTCATACATCACAATAAAAATCATTGTGTTATTGCATAACAAACCATTAAATTTTCCATAAATATCTCAGCAGGGAACACAACATGATGTAAATATTTGTAATGTTAAAGTATAAATGACTTGACATGTAAAGATACATGTAAAGAAAATCACAAAGTACAAGTCCTCCCACATAATTAAAAACAAGTCCTCCCACATAATCACAACATTTTTATTTCACCAAAAAATATCAAGAAATCAATATCAAATAGATAATATACTAATCACATACATCATACATTTAAATCATGTCATTGATTTTCTTCTTCATCCAACTCTTTATCTGTATCTTCCGATCCAGAATCGACATTGTAAGGATTATTGGTCATATCATCATCATCATTATCATTGATATCATCATCATCATCTTCATGAACATTAACTCCTACATCATTGTGATCTTGTTCCTTTTCTTCGACATCTTCGTCGAGAACATCATCAACTAATTGTTGATCCTGATCATCATGTACATCATCTTCTAGTTCTTCTGTATCTTCTTCTTCCATGACATTATACTTTACCGACCTTCCTCTAGGATCATGTCTAACAACAAATGACCAACCTAGTTTATGTGGAACCTCTGAGTAAAATACCTCCTCACATTGGCTTGGAAGAACATAGGGCTCATTTCCAACTCACTCAAACAACCTTGTATTGACCAATGTAAATCCATTATCATGTTCAATAATAGTTATGTTAGGATCATTTTCATTCAATTGTAGCCTATACCATTGGATGACAAAAAGAACTAATTTGAAGGACCCAAAGTCACACTCAAGTATATCATCCAAAATCCCATAGTATCATTTTTTTGAGACTTGAGGATGTATGTCACTTCTAGATGAAATATTAGTCAACCGAAATACTACAATTATCCCAAAATCACAAGTTTTCTTCGTGTCATCCAACTTTTTGATGCGAAATTTATGACCATTGCACCACATAGCCTTGTGGTGTTTCACCTACAATATGTCAAACATGTAAAAATTATTGCATTGCCAGTTGATAAACATATTTATTCTTGGTCGAATGTATGCAAAAAACAACACACACACACACATATATATACACATCATTATAATTGAAAATAATAATAATAATATGGGTTATTAATATATTTATATGTACCTGTTTATCTCTTAAACCATATGCCAAATCAATTTCCCTCGGTGTAACATTGGAATCTCCATTACGATGAACTTCTTTAACCAATGAAGTCATACCTTCCCATGTTAATGCATAGCCAGATTGTTGACATCATTGAATCCATATCGTCATCCAATCAAGATTGTTTGTGACATACAAATGTAGTACATCCCACTCTTGAGCAACTATAGAAAAAATAACTAGAAATTCACAACTGATGTATATTGAAGATTAAGAATTAATTAACTACAATATATATAAAAACCAAATGTAAAATGTATTCAGATTAATATCCATGAACATCCAATAATTACCTCTCACTTTCCTCAATCTACCTTTCCACATCAGGTACTCCCCTTCGAATTTGTTAATGGAGTTGGGATCCCAAATGCGATCTACATGGATCTTTGTCGCAAACTTAGGAAGATATTCAATAATGTACACCATAGTCTAGTATACCATTATCCCTCCACCATAGAACCCTCAGGATGTTCTCTTTGTTGAACCAAAGCCTTCAAAAATTTCAAGTGCCTCTCAACTATCCACATTGACCTTGTGTGTATAGGTCCACACAATTCAATCTCCTCAACTTGGTGTATGAGGTAGTGTTCTTGTGCATTGAAAAATGTCGAAGGTAGACATTTTTGCATTTCACACATTAGATGAGGAATTTTTGTCTTCTAATATTTTATATCTTCTTTATGGATTTCTTTAGATGACAACCATCTACAAGTGATTCAAGATGCACATATATGAACGAGAATTAACAAAATAATATACAATATATTACATAACAAGTAAAACAATTGGCAAATATAATATCTATACAACAAATTTAACAAATAATACTACTTACCTCGTGTATTTTCCAAGATCATATATAACGTTTGACATTATTGTCAAAGTGGTCTGGGAGAGATAGAGGTAGAACATATTGCAACAATTATAAAATGATCCTTTCATTGTTTTTTTTTAAATAGTACTAAACATAATACAATGAAAAGTACATGTAGTATACAAATACATAGAAAATATACAAGAACATGAATCACCTTAATGAATGTATTCCAATCATTCATTTTCATCTCTAGCCCAAATTCACTTTTATTTATTATGAGATTGCTTATGTTTGCAGCAAATCCTATGGGAAAATAAATTTTTTCATATGACCTCTTTTATAGCATTGCTTTGTTGCTCTGCTAATAACCAAGGAAGGGCACTTATATTAATTGGTCTCCATTGCTATTTAATTGAATGACATTTTTCATTGCATGATTGGATTCCTGAATGTCACTACAAATTTTGAGATTTTTTTCTTTGTCTTGCCTTCCATCCAATATTTTCCATAACATCTCTGTTACATTTTTTCCAATATGCATAGTATCAAACAAATTCACAATTTGTAGCTGCTCATAGTAGGGAAACCTACTAAACTGTCTAGGATAACTTTTTAGTCCATTTGGAAGGTGGTAATTAATGCCTTGATGACCTTCATGCAACATATAAGTTTTAAAAGTTAACAACGACAATCATCGCCAATTACAGCATGAATAAACAAAACATAATATAAAAATATAAATTCCAAACATATCATATATGATAGATAAAAAATTAGATTGAATGACATTACCTTGACGATTAATTCTATTATATTCCAACTTCCATAGGCGAGGTGTCATTCTTCGTGGTTTTGATGTAGTCTCTTCTTTCCCATTGAAAATATGTTTTTCAATAGTTCGATATTTATGATTTTTGTGGAGGAAGTGCCTATAACCATGAAACACCTACTTTCCTAATCTTGTTGAATGACGAGATTTCATCTTTGGATGACAAAGTGGACATGCAAATTTTCCCTTTGTTTGAAGACCTGCAAGATCATGAATAATTCGATTAAATATATTAATTCTTATAATTATATATATATTAAATGGATTACTTAAAAAAATGCATGATTTATACTTAAAAAAATTAAACATTATTAAAGTGCACAAGTTGAACATTATAACATACCACAAAAATGTGTGAGCCCTAGGGCATCATGAATTGTCCATACAAGAATTGCATGGAATTAAAATTGTGTTTGTCCTATTGGTCTAGAGACGTCATACATAGTGACACCACTCCATAACTCCAGCAACTCGTTGATAAGAGGCTCGATATATACATTCATATTGTTAACTTGGTACTTACCTAGTTGAATGAACAAAAATATTACCTAATTATTATAACCATTTTGCTGTAATGTATATAATTTAATGTACATAACTATTAAATGAAAAAAATACCTAGAACAATCATTGCCATCATTATGTGCTCCCTCTTTATTGACATCCATGGAGGAATGCTATTGTTGATAAAAAAACATGCCATGTCGAGTAAATAGATCTCAGCTCTCCAAATGTATTGATATTATCCACTGCCAATGAAAGTCTGAGATTACGAGGTTCTTCTTTAAAGTGTGGCCATTTTTCCTCTATGTTCATAAATGCAGAACCATCCATAGGCATTTGAAGTATGTCATCTCAACTTTTATTGCATGCATGGTAATCCATAAATTGCACCAAGATTTCACACCTAAATAATCATTGCAAATGTGGAATCATGGGAATATAACGAAGAACCTTGCGAGACACCTTTTTTATTAGTTGATATGTTCTATATCTACTTATATGACATTCAAGGCATTCTGTTACAAATAATATGATCATTGGGACATGCATCTATTGCTTGATACTCCATTCCAATATCTTTCATAATGGCAAATCATTCTTGATATGAGTGAGGTAGAATATTTGATGGTGGTAACAAAAAATCACCTATCAATCTAGAACAAAAAAATAGTTTGTTAATATAAAGAATATTAATGGCACATGTTTTACCTTTTATTTACTAGTGATGAAATAACAATTAAAAGAGATGAAAAAAGATGACATATATGATATACCTTAACATACATGAGATTGTTATGTTGGATAGACCATTCATAACCTTCAAGTTCACCAACAACAATACAATAAAAAGAAGAGTTGTTTGGGAGCCTTCGTAAATGGGCTCATATGCCTTCTCAAGTATAGGTGAATCATGAACAACATCAAGGTCATCTTGATCATCATGATCAGCTATGCCGGTACTAAATGTGTCATGGATCAATGTATTTGTACCATCATCTTCAACTATGTAATGGTGCATGATCATCTTCTTCCATAAGATCATTATCTTCAGCTTCGTTATTCACACCTCCATGTTTCTCCACTTGGAAAACTACATTCTTCAGGTCATGGTAGTCCATATCATGTGCCCTAGGGGAGCCCACCTATATAAAAATGATCAATATAAATAAACCATGATCATGGTCTCATTAACAAGTGATTTTTTATGTATATAAACTGTTAAAATGATATAAACATTTACACATGCAATCAATATAAACACATATAATGAGAAACTTACCAATGGACGATAATCATACCCCCCTTCAACATGACCATGATGCCTACAATGTTTCTCATTTTTTGTGATTAAAAGTCTTCTAGTCTTTAAGCCCTTACAATTTTTGCAGGGATAATAACATTTCCCATCACCTTTTCTTTTCAAGATAGACCACAATCTAGCAATTGTCTCATTATTTTATTCTTCACTCATATTATCTCACATGATTTTTCTTCACAGGTAAAAAAATTGAGCTATGGAAAATTCGGTGTATAACCTTCACAAACCAAGCAAAACAATGTCATGGGTACGAAAAACACTGTCCACACGATTTTTCTTTTGCTTTTTCACTTTTTTGTTTATCATCAAAAATCTGACAAACATCGGGCAAGATTCCAACAATAGTTGGTTTTGTCAAAATTCTGATGAATGTCGAGCAAGATTAAAATAAATAAAAAATTTGACTCAAATTGCCTCCTAAGATCCAACGAATGTTGGGCAAGATTCTGACGATAGTTGGTTTCATCGAAATTCTGACGAACATCAAGCAAGATTTAAAAAAAAAACAAATTTGACACAAATTGCCTCCTAAGATCCGACAAAATGAAAGAAATCCCATAGTTCATCAGAAATGTTCGTCGGAAAATGCACCCAAATGAGTTAGTGCAAAGCTCAAGAATACAACCAATCAACAACTGTCACAAGAAAAGATAACTTGCGGAGCAACAAATCACAAACCATCTGAAATGAAGATATAGAAGATCATCCCAAATAATAATCCAAAATTTCAGCACAAGATTTGATCATACCAAAATATACTGGAGGGAATACCGGATTCTGCAAAACAGTGATCAGCAAAACCAAACTACAAAACCATACTAAAAACCTTCTCCAAACTCACCAGAATAAATCACAGGAATATGTTGACATCAATGACAACAACATATCCTAGTAGCAGCAATGAACAACCAAATCCAACAATCTCCCAATAATCCAACACCCCCTTCCCCTTTGCTTCGGTTTAAAAAAAAAATTAATTTATGTTTTTTTTAATTATTAATTAAACTATATATATATTAATATATATATTTTTACATTATTTTGGAAAAATAAGGAAAATAGATATTCTCAGTTTATGAAAAAAATATCAGATTTATAATATATATGATTTGTGTGTGTGTGTGGTTCAAATGTGATTAATATGGTTTTGAAATTCTAAATGGATATAGCAAATATTGATTTGAATATTTTAACTAAATTTGTGAGGTTATTGTTAATAAATGATTTATTTTGAAACTTAGAAATCTAGAAAACTTGGTCAATTGTGTATTAGAAGGAGGGAAAATAAATATGTATTATGTAATAAACGATGTTGTTGTTTCGTTTCTGATTGTTTTGTATTTAAGTTATATTGCAAGTCCTTTAGTTATTAATGGATTTAGACTTTTTTTGTATTGTCTTTTCCTTTGGTCATGTCTCATGAGTAGACTGTGTTTTGCCAGTTGGTTAAACTTTTATGCAAGGGCTTGTATCACCAAGTGTTTCTCAATTTATTTGTACTCCTTTTTGTAAATTGGTTTTGGTACTTTTGCCTTGGAGTTGTTTTGGGAATTTTGTGTAGTGTCATAAGGAAGAGTGGCTTTCTAGTGGGGGCCCCACCCAAAGAGGTTAGCAGGATAACCCCTCGAAATCTGGATAAGTAAGTGATAACCTAACAATATATTATGGGTTTGGGTAGCTAAAACATTAATTAAGATAATTGTACCCCGCTCATGGTTGAGTTCTAGTATAGACACAGGATGTAGCAGGAAGGTATGGGATGGCAAACCAACAACCTTGTCCTCATGAATGGATTGTTTGGGTCCGCATGAGACTTTGATGGGGTCAGGGGTTTAGGAGAGGCTACTAGGATAACCCAAGATGGGGGTTGGGGCCTGTGGAGGCCTACCAGGATAATGATTCCAAGCTATGTGCTGCCACTCTTCCCTTACGGTCACTAGTTGTAGCCTTGTTAATATCACCTGGAGTTTTATTATGGAGTCATGTTTGTGAGTATATGATTTATGTGAGATTCCCAATGTCATTTTTAGACCATGTGTGCATACCTTGTAGTTTTCTAGTGGGCCTTATTTCTATCTCCTAGCACGGTGAGGTGGTTACTTTTTTGCAACATGGTCGAGTGATAGTGCCACTTTCCATCAGGTGTGTTAGTTCCTTCTTGTGGGAGTTGGCTTCACAGGTGTTCCAGTTTCTCTTTTGGATTCAAGCATCTCGTATTTCTAGTTGATACTATTTGTCTTCTTGGATCATCTTTGTAAATCTTGGACCTTATATGTTCTGTTGTTTTATTTTTTATGTATGCCTTCATGGCAAGATGCAATTTTAATGTAAACGTTATGTGTTCTTCTGAGACTTAGTGGTTAAGTGCAATGTAATATTATTTTGATCTTGTAATGTAAAAGAAATGTATTAATGAGAAATATATGGTTAAATGTATATCTTTTATTAGAATCACTGATGTAATGTAATGGAAAGTATCATCATGAATGAAACATAGGGATGTTAATGATATCACATGCAATTATATGAAACAATCATTGTATAGTTTAATTGAGTCTTTATGATTAAATTGATCTTAAGTGGATTTATTAACCTTAAGTAATGTTTAGTTTAATTATGTAAACCATGTTGGGAAAACCCTTTAGGATTTTAAGTTAAGTCTTTCATTTGTGCAAATAAAATGTAAAGTTTATCTTAATGCATCATTTAGTTTATTAAAGTTTAAAAAAAAAAATTATTTACACTCTTTTTCAAGTGTTTTAGTTTAATCCCTTTAGGGTTTCATGGTGGGGCATTACACACATCTTCATCAAAATAGACCTCATGAACAAATAGAGGCCTCTTTACACCAGCCATTACTTGATAACGAATCCTTTTGGATCAAAATTTATTAAGGCAAAATTTATTAAGGCACTTAAATGATATTTTGTATGTATGCAAGATAGGATATATTTTATTTAGATATTCCTTGTTAGTGGCCAAGAAACTTTCTTTTGATTTCTCAAATGAGATTTATCAAACTCATTCAGCTGCTAAATTATCTCAAAATATGCAATCCTTTTAGGCACAACCTTGGCTAGATATAGGTCTTGATAGGGCAACCATATATTTTGAATGAGGTTATGTTGGTGTACAATTTCTAATTGCCCCAATTATGTCTGATTCCTAACTATGGAGCCCTCTTAGCAAGCCTCAAAAATATTTGATCTCCTTTGGAATCCTTGCCACATCCTCTCCAAAAAATTCAAGAATTTGCCTAACAAATAATTCCTTAGAAACCACAAAACTTGAATTGCCATAATCTTTGTCCCAAAAATAATTCCAACACTATATAGGGAGGAGATTCTCTTTCCATATACATCTTTGACTTGTGGAGCCTTATTCCACATACCTCTACCAATATATAAGAACATATGACACATCAGTGAGAACCATTTGAAATAAAATTTCTAATCATTGACCTTGATGGCCACCATTTTCTATGCATTTTCTCTACATGAAAAGTTACAAAATCAAACTTGTTTTTAACCATAGAGTCCTCTATATCTAATGTCATATACATAAAATGAATTGAAAATTTAAATTTTTCATCTTCTCCAACAATATAACACTGAGAGTGTTAGGTCTTTATTAACTAATATTCAAATGTCTCCAAACCAAAAGGCTCTAGTCCAAAAATTAGTTTTTTATTGGCTTGGAATTCAAACCTTTAATTTTGTGTCTTGGAATATGAAAAATGAACCTATACACACCCCATGGAGCTAATAGGTTTCTTTGAAAGAATTAAAGTCAAACACTTTATTGGCTTCCCTATTTAAATCAAATACACATAAGATGAATGCCTTAGTGAAGCAAATCATTTGATTTCTATATCTTTCCAATAACTTCCTTGTTCTAGCATCATATCTTCTTGCTACAACTAAAAAATTCAACATCAATATTGACATTAGAAACCACCAATTTTCTAGTGTCCAATGCCCAAGAATTTTATATAGAAAAATGCACCAATCTCTTCTTGTACCAGTGTTTAAATAGAGACCACCCCGACACTAGAAATGTTACATCTCTACACCCTCCAAGAGAATCAATTAGCTTGTTATTTGGATCCCCGGGGCCATAAACATTAGTAGGTCTCCTAGAATATCCAAGGCAATGAATAAACAAGTCCTCATCAATCCCCTTCTTGGTTGTAGATGGCTTAGCCATTTTCATAGACTTAATGTTTACATAGGAACTTAGGGTTTTGTAAATAATAGTAATTCACATCAATTATCAACTCTAATCAATCAAGAATATTAAATTTAGAAAATTTGAGTGAAGATAATTTTAGAATTCTCACTTATAGATTTATTTGTAGGAAACCCTAGTTTTGGAACACTTATAGTAGAAATCTCAATTCATTGAGAAAATTTGATTGAATAGAAAGTACTCTTCAAAACAATTCTAATGTATTTATTTCAATCAAATGGGAAAAAAAAGAAAAACCAATATTTTTTCCGTTAATCTACATTCATTTGACCAAGGTTCTTGGAACTAGTCATTTTGAATTTTGAATATGGAATATAGATTTGATTATATCACAGCAAGATTGACGCTTAACATTGAATTGATCAAATTTTGAAAAAACTCTACATGGACAAAGTTGACATGGACCAATCAAAACATGTCAAACAAGATGACACTTTCCACCATGTGCAATTACCACCACATGTTTCTATATCTTTCTCCCATAGATGAAAAATGGGGTTCATCACTCTAATAGTGTGTGCAATGGTGACAAGCTTACTTCACTCTGTAGACTACAAGGGCCCATCTCTACATGGCAACATCTCATAGTAGCATACATCCTAGTAAGCTATGATAGTTATAACAATGTGGGGGCACTCCAATTAGAATATAATTAACTCATAATAAAGTCTTACACCTCCTCAAAAGGAAATAGGGACCCACCAAACACTTGGCAAGATACTCCAGCTTTGCAAATCTAACAAATTTGATATATTTGGAGCCCGTCAGCATGCAACAACCATTGATTATGATTTCATAGACTTAAGCTATAGACCTTGATTAAATTAGTACAAGGTTAACTAATTGTAAATCATGACAATGGATGCATAATCTTGTAACTTAAGAGCTTGGTGACTAGGACTGACAAGTCACTTGCAAATTAGAAGCCAAGGTTTAGGGCTTTAGGAAGATAAAACTATGACTTGGGTTTCTATAATTATCTATATTTTGGATAGGGTTTAACAACCAAAGAGAAAAGAAAATTAACCAAGTATCTACCACACATCATCATATTCCACCACTATTGATTTCATCCTTACCCACTATTTCAACAACAATAAAGGTTTCATTCTTAAATATCTTGTTAGTCATTATGTTGAAATTACATTCTCCCTATCAATATCTAATCATGTTCACTTCCCCCCTTCCTTTAAGAATAAACATCAAACAACCATATAAATTCCCTCTCAAATCCCACCCACATCCTTACAACACACACCACCCTAATCTAACAAATATGCTTCTTCCGATTACCCCTAAGGACTATTAACAAAGGATCATAATTTCCTAAACATAAACAAAGTGGTACAAAATTACCATGTAATGCATACACCCTTATATCTCATTTATCCATCCACCCAACTTGAAGATTATATCCCACACTCCCCTTCCATAATACCATCCACACATATATCCAAACATTCCAATAATTTAGTCCAAATAATGCCCATGTGTACCTTAGTCTATCAAAATCATGTCAATGAGAACAAAACTTTATATCAAATGCCACCTTTAACTCCATCCAAAATCTTTGATATCCATGATAATCCAATATTTTATCATGATTCTATCTTTTATGGGGACATCTAAGATTCCCTATCTCATGATTCTAACCCATTCCATGTTCCCATTCCTTATCAAGGTCAAGATGTCACATCCATCCCATCAAAAGGTATACATCATCTCAAGAGAAAGATATCCCTTTCATCCCATTTAATGATCAACTTCCCAATCAAGGTCAAAAATTCCATCCACCTCATCTCAAGATAACCCTCATGATCTCTCCCCAAGTCAAGATCAAAGCATTCCTCCATCCCCATATCAATATATTAATATCACTCCTAATCTCCCTCATGATTCTAATACTTCACAAGATCCAATCATCCATATTTGTACTATGCATGTAACCCATATCTATCAAATGGGTTCCTCAACTTTTATCCAATCTAGTTTACTCCAAGATCTTATTGTTTCTTCCATATCATACACCCCCCTCAAAATAGACTCATGTCTTGCATCTAGAATAATAAACATTTAATTGGTAAAAGGATTTGTCAAAACCATTGTCAAGGCAAAGTTTTATGCCTCAATGTGTTGGTGTTATTGTACCTAGTTTTGTATCTATCGAATTCGACACCTAGGTCCTAGTCACACATGTTACTTATGTTTACTTAGAAAATGTTAGTGTAAATAGGTGACTCTACAACACCCCAAGATCCCTACAATACCAAAATTATTTCTACAAGAGAGCAAAAAGAATGGATTGCTTCAACAATGCAAGATTGATTGAATATTAGTGGACATGTTCAAATTTACATAAGACGCCTTGCTTATATAGGCCATTTGTGATGAGGTATGACAACTACCCTTGACACAAACATTAAATGCATGATGCAAATATTAAAAACCTAGATAAGTAAAAGTAAATCAGGGAAAACTTTAAGAACCTCCCCTCAGAAAAGGTGTAAAAACCTGGCGAAAGGTGTATAATTCCCGAGGAAAATTTTAATTTTACAGGCAAAATTTTGCGGTTTACAGAGAAAAAATAATAATCTCCATTGGAGAATCATTTGTGATCATTAAAAGTTTGTGAAAAATCCTAGCAAATTGTAATGTTTTTAAAACCAAAAAAATATTTGCATTGGCAATTTCAACCTATTTTCAAACCATTAAAAAAAATATTAGTGATTTCAACCTATTTTCAAACCATTAAAAAAACATATTGGCGATTTCAACCTATTTTCAAACCATAAAAAAATATATTGGCTATTTCAAGCTATTTTAAAACCATAAAAAAAATATATTGGCGATTTCAACCTTTTTCCAAAACGTAAAAGAAAAATATTGGCACCTCAGCAATCCCCATCAAGTCATTAAAACATGTGGCACACAGTCATCAACCCTCTATCTGAAAGACTTCCCATTAGAAAATCTCATGACCTAGCGACAAGCCCTTATGACTCTATCTCCATCTTGTAAGCTAAAAATGCTAAGCCTTCATAACCTCGAGATCTAGTGACTGAGAGAAACTAAACCACCACTCGCCAATTCTCGACCACAAAATGTTAAGTCCTCATCACCGCAGTGACTTGGAGATAGTGGTAACTTTAACCCTTGTCGCATACTCGCCAACATAAAACTGTTTATCTCTTAACCACTATAACTTCACTCACAAGCTCGTGGCTTGATCAGGTCTTTAGATATTTAACTTCGTGAGCTGGCGATAACCATAAAACTTAACCAAAAACTATCTAGTCGCTAGCTCGCGACCTAAAAATGATAATATTACACAAACATGAGAGCTAGCAACATTTGTATGAAATGAGTTACTTGCTAACTCTTGCGGCTATAATATATGACATTAGACCAATTCGAGACCTCGCAACCAAAGAAATTTCATTAACAATCTCTAGCTCGCTAACATAAAATGCTAACACCCAAAAAGCTAGAGACCTCGTGATGTAAACCCAAACCAACTTGTCACCAGCTCGTGGCTTGATCACATCTTTAGAAATTTAGCCTCGCAAGCTAGCAATAACCATAAAAATTAATCACAAACTATCTAGTCACTAGCTCTCTAACATAAAATGATAACACCCAAAAATCTAGAGACCTCGTGATGTAAACCCAAACCAACTTGTTGCCAGCTCGCGGCTTGATCACGTCTTTGGACATTTAACCTTGTGAGCTGGCGATAACCATAAAACTTAACCACAAACTATCTAGTCGATGGCTAGTGACTTAAAAATGGTAACATTAAACAAACATGAGAGCTAGCAACAACTATGGTGGCAAGATAATATGTTCGAGGAATTTTTAAGGCTTGGATGCCGACTCATTCCTGAGGGACTAGTTTGAAGGTTTCTCCTAAGTTGAGGTTGATTAGACAAGCGAGGACAATGGTTTCAGAGGCATAAAAGGATTGGATACCTTATGAGTTAGAAATGGTAGATCACGGATTTCTCTGAGAAATCAAAGGTTGCTTATTGTTAGGGATTCTGAAGCATAATTTGTATAATCAAGGAGGAATTAAATCAAAACAAAATCATTCACATAAGATGAGGCTTAGCAGGATGCAGTGGATTTGATAGGCATGACTTCTAGAGTCTAGAGTCATGTTGAAAAGAACCAAAATGATGATTTTTCACGTGATTGAGCATCACCAAATGAAGTGTTCAAAAGTTATAAATACAATGGAGTGGTGACTTAATTGGTAAAAGAGAAAAGAAAACTTTTTCATTCTCTGAGAGTGGTTTTTTCCTCAGAAAGGAAGATGATGTTTGAGCAGGATCGTGCATGGAGTTGTTGCGTTCTCTGTGATACTGGATGGGTGTTTTTTTTTTCCTCCTATGTGAGATTGTTTATTGTCAAAGGGTTGTGAAAGTGAGAAGGATTGCTAGAGGGGGCATGAAACCTTTTCTTATCAAGAAAGGCCATGCATGGCACATCCTCTGCTTCTACTTTGCCACAGGATGGCAGGGGGTTTGAAGAAGGAGCCCGTTGAGGAATGAAAGAAGGATTTGTTTGGTTGGGTAGTGGCAACCAGCCATCTTTGTGATGACATGGAAGCTGTGACCCCTCCCTAGCATATTATGTTTACCCTAAAGCTCCTCTTTCCACTTTCTCTGATCCTGAGCATGAAGGCTTGAGCTCCTCTTTCCATTTTCTTTGTTCTTGGGCATGAAGGTTGAAGCTCCTCCTCTATTTTAGGGGTGACTTTACTTATTTCCAGGTCTTAGTATCCCTTTTGAGAAGGGAAACAATCTGTTGGATAGAACGTAACATCTCACACTCCATTCAAAGGCATCAGGGTGATAATGGCATGGCTCAAGCAGTTTTGCTTCTACCAATTTTCAGTTAAAAATTTTGATTCATGGCCAGCACATGGCTAAAGAACTTAGAATATTTTTGTAATAGAATTGCATATGGCCTTTTAAGCCTAATTGTTGAGAGTAAATGTTTTGTTGACATGTGTCTCTTGGCCTAAAGCTTGTTGCTCCCTTTTCTTCTATAAAAAGGGAAATCAAGGCCACTAGAAGGGTTCCTTTTGGGGGGGTCTCTTGAGGGTTCCAAAATTTTGGTGCCTTTGGGGTTCCTTTTCTGATTCTAGTACTGAGTCTAGATAAAGGGAGCAAGTTGTACAGTCATTTACAGAGAAAATGAAAAGAATTTAGTGTCAAGCTTTGTGCAGGTTCTTGAAGGAGTCATATGTAAATTTATTTTGTGACAGAAGTAGAAATTTTATTCAATAGAAATTAAATTCTAGTCTATTTCTCTCCAGTGTATAATTCTATCATCTTTCAAATGAACAGAATCGAGAGTTTTTTTATTTGTTGCATTGTTATGGTGTATGTAATTTTTCATTTAATGCTTCCTATTATGCCTAGGAATGCGGAATTTATTTTAGTCTGGAATCATATTAAGGATGCACCTCATTGTAATTGGTGGGTGGATTACTTAAGGGAATAGGGTTTTGAGGTCCCATAAAACTTGTCGAACATACTGATGGATAAGATACAGGAAATCTTAATGTTCACAGAGGAATATATATATTATATATATAATTTATATTCATATATACACATATAATGGCAAGGATACAAAGGTCGAGATACATGTTGATTATAGGTATGAGGAAATGCCAACTTTATGGAGGAGGGAGAACATGTACATGATAGAGCACCTCCATATATATTACATTAACATCCATAGCATATAAAATCATAAGAGTATTAATAATGAAAGGATCTGGATCAAACACCATAATAGATAGAAATACAACATAATTAGTAAAACATGCATGCAACTCAATTAAAGGGAATATCTTTTGAGGATCCAATTCCATGATAGATGTTATAGACAAAGAAGTAAGAACATAGACTAAGGTTGGGTAGGTGAGATCAAATATATACAACATAATAAAAACCCAAACCCTAAACAAGATGTAATAATGAAACACAAATGAGGGTGGATCAAAAATATAATCAAATCTAATATAAAAAGAATGCAATCATTAAATCAGATCTCAAAAAAATCACACTTTCATAATCAAAGGAAAACAAGAAAACATATTCACCCACAAAGAATCAACTATTATAATTGGAAGGTCACTTAATCAAGACAACATCAAGACAACAAACCAATGCCTTATCTTAGGGCATAGAGTCACTTGTAATTCAAAGACAACCTAATAATAAACTTCAATAAGATTCATTTACAAATAGACAGGAATGAATATGACATTAGATACACAGCCCAGATTCATACAAATGATATAATCATCAGATTTGTATTAAAAAAAATGATTTCACTGAAATTGCCCCAAGAACTTTAATTCTTTCCTTGAAAGAAATCCTAGAACAATTCCATAATCTGCCTTGCAGATACGTAAATTGAAAAACCCTTGGCCATTCAATTCACAGTGAAAACATAAATTTAACACAAAGACAATTCTATGAAGATCTCAAATTGCAAATGATATTGATATTATATTCATAATGATATCAAAAAGTAAATTCAAAATGCGATTCAACTATGCACTTATCAAATTCTTGAACAATTGAACTATTATAACTGTATCAGAGTTTTCAACATCAATAAAAGTGGCCAACTGGCCATCCCTCTCAAATTAATCTTGGAATCCTTTTATAAGATGAGGATACAACAAGCTTAGGATTACTTTGAGGAATCTTGGGTAGCACTAGCAACCTGACATGTCTTCTTTTGCTTCAGCATGGCTTGCCACATATCCACCTCTTTATCTGTTGACCAACTAAATGCCTTTACCTCTTCCAACTTTGCAACTGACTTTGTCCATCTAGCATCTGTAACTCGTTGGCCTCAACAATAAACTTTGTATGGTCAACCTCAACCTTGAATATTGAATCAAGCATACCGTTAATAAAATCAACATCAACCTAGTCATCTATATGCTTGATTATTTCTTCTCCCTCTAGAATCAAATCAAATTCGCTGGTCCAATTAGAAACTGATTTCAATTCTCCATTACTACCATAAATAGAAGGCACCAATGTACTATTACCTTCCCCAAATGTCTGCAATTTTTCATTTATAAGCACATCCTTCCCTGTGAAAAATGCATAAGTTGCATTGATTACCTCCACCATGTCTTTAGTGTCACTGATCTTGGGAGGGAACTCATCACTATACAACATTACAGTATCCATCTTATCCATTAATCTACTTCTTCCTGACCAAACACTGAACAAAGGTCCAAGAAAAGCGATAGCCTCTGAGGATTTATTACTTGCCTCTTTCAAAGAAATGTGCAAATCATGCACTACCATCAATTTTCCTTTCAATACATTAATCCTATGTTTCAAAATTTCTGACACAACAAAGATAGCCTTGACATTTTGTTCATTTTCAAGCTTTTCAATTTTCTCTGTGTATTCCTCCATTTTTGTTGTCACATCAACTGGTATTTCTTGTACTTGTTCTATAATCTGTATTGGAGGGGGCTCATTTGCAATTTTTTCTTTCAACTCTAGTATCTCTTCCTCTAGAGCGGCCTTCTTCATCAATGTCTCTTAATATTTTTTAGCTAATGCAATCAATTGGTTATATGTTTTTGTATATCTTCTTGACAAATCCTCTATTTTTGATAAATTCATGAAAGAAACTTGAGTAAAAAATGAGGCAATCTTTGTGTCACTTGTGTTTTGCAAATTCTAGATCATTCTGTCAGCTTTCTTTTCTACTTGAATATTTAGAAAGTGAGGCTTTTGAGTGGAAGGGGCCAAAGACCAAGAAGAAAGTGTCTTTGACTTAGGATTAAATCCCAATCCTCTTATTACATCTCCAATTTCAAATTCAGTTTTAAACAATGGGTCCTCTTGCTTCCTAATCTGATCAATAATAAAAATAGACTGGATGTCCCAGTCAGGCATCACAATCGTACCAGTACTCTTAATTAGTTGTCTTGCTTGATCCACAATTATTTTGTCCTGGTCAAGATCATATTCCTGTAGTGCCTTGACAACCTCCTCATTCTTTTCTACATTTCCTTCCTCTATGATCAAATTTTGTCTTAATTGATTTTGTTTCAACCTTCTCAGAAAAAATTTAACTTCATTTGACTTAATAAAGTCATCATATTTCATGAACTCATTTGACAACATCACATGCTCATCAAAGCCTTGAGAAAGGGCTTCGTTTGTTTCTCCCTGTTCTTCATTCTGCCCTGCTTCTCCGAGATGTGTCCTTATTTGATGAAAGTAGTGTCCTTGTTTAATAACAATTGCTCTAGCAGGGTCTCTCCTCATAATTGGACCCACCTCTTTGGTTTTTTGTTTCTTTACAAGTGGCACTCGGGCAGATTGAACTTCATCCCCACTCTCTACATCATCAACAGACATAATAAGTGCCCTCTTGCCATGTGAATATTGCCCATCTTGGAGGTCTTATTGCTGAGCAACCACTTCTAGAATTTGAGGCATTTGTTCCATTAGAGTTTCATATAAACTCAGTATTCTATTAATCCTCTCCAGGTACGGGTTATTAGGGCAAAAATCTGAGAAACTAGGGTCAGCATCCTTCAATTCTGCTTCAACTCTCATCAATTGTTTTCATTTTCTTCTCCTTTCTTGTACTTCCTCTTTTCTCAGCAAATTTCTAACTACATCTTCATCATCCAATGGTTCATGGTCCTTTATTATGGTCCAAGGTGTCATTTTTGCTAATGCACGTTTAATAAATTGTTCAAGATCACAAAATCTAGACACAACATTAACCAACCTATATTGTTTAAATAAATTGTTTACTTCATCAAAGGAATTCCTACCAATGGTAAAATCAGACACAACCCAAAGCCTAGGAAGTAAAGAACCCTTCTTGTGTTTCTCAAGGTATTCTTTTTCAACTAGGGTCAATTGCCAAATAAACTCCATAAAAGCAATCCTAATTGGAAAAAATTTTGGTAAAATATGGGGAGGCTGAGGACACCCATAGACTCTGATCATAGTAAAGTTATCAAAAAAGAAAAACTACCCCCAGTTATGTGAAATAGACCAGTTTGGAACATACTGTGAGGCCCTACCCTGAGCTGTCATAGCATTTCAGTTATTTTCATGTTGGACCTATTTTGGATACTATATTGTGATGCATTATGGACAAATTTTATATGATCACGTGTTATGGATAACATTGATATGTTTACGTTAGTTACTTTGATTTGCAGTACTTCATTTTTTATACTAGAAATTATGGATGCATGCTCTAAAAATGATTTAATTCCATGTTTATAAGGATTATGCAATTTAGTAGATGATTGTGTGTGGATGTTATCAGATAATTGGATACTTAATTTTTATAATTGAAATTTTATGCGATGTCTGAATTGTATTCCTTCGATAATATTATATGTGATTTTTAGAATTACTAAAGTGCAAGTGAGACATGCAGGAAAATTATTCCATGTGACCATGGAAATTATTCGGAGAATCAAGCCTAGGCCTATGTGCGATTGTGAAGCTAGGGGTTGTCTGTTTGGAGAGATAACCCCTCATTTGTAAATGTGTTTTAATTTGTAAATGTTATGCTTGGATATGTGTTTAATTTGGAAATTGTTTAATTTATAAATTCCCAAAAAAAGGGATATTTGCCATGTGTGATTTAGTGATGTGTAATTATTTTTGTAGTGTCACTTGACACGTGTTGTAGGATGAGTTGGAATTGTCATGTCTCTTTTCAGGAAATTTATTTTACCAATGCATATATTTTCAATTATCCTAAAATGGTCCCAAGTAAACCTTGGATAGGGAGCCATTACAAAGGTCAACTCAGGGTTGACCTGTAGGTAAACTTTGGGTGGACTTCTAGGGGGTTAAACTAACTCCTGGGGTCAAGTTAGAGGCAAATTTAGTGGGCCATATGATGTACCAATGGATGAAGGCCAAATTTAGCCATGTGTCCACTCCCTAGGGCCTGTTTAACCTCCCAAAAAATTGAATCTCCTAAGTTGGCCGAATTTCATCTTTAGAAGAGCCTTCCTAGGTTATATAACCCTCCTCATGAGTGGCTTTGCTCTTGCCCATTTCCTTTACCCTTTTTGAGGTGTCTTGGCTACAGAGTCTATAAGGTATTGGGAAGACCAACCAATGAACATCCTTCACCCTTCCCAAGTGGGTTGGAAAGAGTGAGGAGTGTCTTCATAAGGAATAGTTTGGGAGGGAGAATTCTGATCACCCACTCTCCATTTTGGAGACTTAGAATTTTTGAAAATTTTTTGTTAGTTTTTGGGATGATTTTGGCTAAGTTTTGAAGGAGAAAAATTTGTGGATTTGGGCAGCTCTCCTACAACTTCTTTTACCCTTTTTTAGCAGATTTAAGGTTGGTTGAACTACTATCTTATGTATGTTGATGTTATGGAAAAGATTCTTGTTGCATTGTTTTCTTGTTGTTTTTCCTTTTTTTTTTTATATGTGTAGGAAGATGTTGAGTCCTTCCATATGTGATTTTGGTTAAGTTTTTATGTTATTATTTTTGGGAGTTTGCAAGGCCAAACTCACCCTTGGGAGGGTAGAGTGGCCTTGGGGTGAAGGGTTGCTTGACAGCCTTTGAGTGAGAGGCTCTCTTTGGAAGAGAGTGAATCTCAAGGGATTTTGTGACCCTTGCTGCATAGTATTATGTTTATGAAATGGGGGTCATAAGGGGAGTTGTTAGCTTGTATGCCTTGGGGGTCGTAAGGAATTATAGGGACAAGTTTGGAACTTGTGGATGTGTTATATTTACAGCCTTGTTATGGCATTATGTTCACTATTTGCAAAATTCTCCTCAAGGGTACTTAGTCCACCTTCACCCCACTTGAAAAGTGACATAAGTGACATTGTTTAATCCTTGGGTTGGGAGTGTCTTTGTTGTTATGAGTTTTTGCATGTATGTGTTTGAATGTGTGTTTCCCGTCTAGCCTTAATTCTCCTAGCTCGAGGGTGGCTTCTAGTAAGCCTAGGTTGGGAGGTGAGCCTCCATGGTCACAACCTTCAATTTTTATTGCAGGTTTTTCTTGGGAAAAGATTAGAGAAAAAGCTTTGAAATGATCTTATTGTTGTATTTAGTTGCAGAAGAAAAAAAAGAGTTCTTATTGTATTTAAGTTGCAAAAAAAAGTAAATGTGATTATTTGACTAAATGTTTAGTTGCCATGAAATATAAAGAAAAGACATTGTATTTAACTTGAAGTATTGATCCTTTAAATGAGATGAATGCATTTTTGGATTATTTGTGTATTGTTATAGTAGTTGGAAAATGATGTTTTATTCTATTTTAATTATTTAAATGTAGAAAGGAATGAAATTATTTTTTGTTTCTATGTGATATAAAAAAAGTGCAGAGTTAAATGTTAAAAAAGTAGTCACTTTAATATAGAAAGGAAATATTTGCTTAAGTCAATAGTTGAGATACCAAAAAAAAAATAGATATCTTAGAGTTAATACTGCATTTTATCTTACTGTATTAGTGGATTCTGAAATAATTAGATGCAACTATAAATAAAATAAATTTATATTCTATAAAATACTTGTTAAGTAGGAAATAAATGAATAGACATTTTCAAAATAAATAAACAGACATTTTAGAGTTAGTATAAATCTGTTTTACTTCTTGCTGCTATTGAAAAAAAATATATATAGATTTACTAAATATGAGAAACATGAAAATTAGAGGAAATGGTAATTTATTTCAGTATTTTGAGTTTTCCATATTTAAAACCTAATAACCGTTTGCAAAAAAAAAAAAAATGCTCATGTACAACATATATATATAGCTATATATATTTATAGATTTTATTTGTAACAAATAAGTTGGAAAGGAAATATTATGGTAAACTATCTTTTTAACTTCCTGATTTTATTTACTGAAACCATGCATGTATTCACAAGCTATATATATATATAAGAAAAAAATTTAATAACAAACAAAAATTGATAAAAAAAAAAGGGAGCTCAAACCACCCCGAAGCCGAAGCCCTCGCGAGCTTGCAGTTGGGCGGCTCGGGCCCCCTCTGTGGGCCGAGAACCATAGGTGTACCCACGGCGCCACTGCAGACCGTGTCCCACAGGGACGTCGAGGCGTCATTGCGGGTGGCGACCCCCAGTGGTGGCCTCGGTCGCCACCGCGGGTGGCCACCACCATGATGGACCTGTGTGAGTCACTGCCTCCCTTCTCCCTCCTTGCTGCCATTAAACCTGCACACACACATGCCATGGGCAAAACCAAAAAAATAATAATATGAAATGTTGGAATAAGAAACCCTAACCCATTTTTGGGTTAGGGTTAGCATTTAAAAAAAATAAAGAGAGAAAAGTTTGATAAGCAACCCTAACCGTATTTCTGGTTAGGGTTTGCTTAATAATAAGGAAATGAAATATTAGGTTAGTTTATTAAAAAAAAGGGGATAAATCAACCCTAATTAGGGCTTGAAATTAAATATTAATAAAATGAGAGGAGGGGGAATTCTTTTTAAAATTTGAAAAAGAATTTCCTCCCCCATCTGCCAATAGCCATATGTGGGATTAATTTAACTCCTAATATTGACTAGGGTGAAAATTGATTTCTTTAATATAGTCTTTATTATCTAGGTCTATTTAAAATTGGGGATTAATTTTTATATAGTTATATTATTCGCATAATTGATTAAATTTTACTAACAAGGGTTATTAATGAGAATATTATATAGTTATTTTTCATATTTAATGAAATATGGATGTTAGGTTAAAATTCCTTTGGGGGATTTTATTAATAGAAATTATTAAAGGTATGATGTAAAATTTTATCCCATGATGTCATTGATTGCCAAATATTTAATAGTCGAAATTTAAATATCCAAGGGGATTTAAATTTGAATTTAATATAAAATGAATTAATTAGTCTAATATTATATTGAAATTTGGTTAACTTTATTAATTTAATTAAAGGCGTTTTCGCATTCGTTCAATTAATTATTTTTAATATGAGATAACATTATCATTATTTTATTTAGCCTTCAGTATTTAAAATACTATTGAGATAATTAATATCTCTCGATTCTTGTTGGAGAATTTCAATTTGAGGAAATTAATTAGTTTAATTAGATTAATTAATTTAGTTGAGTTGACCCCTTTTAGGATATAATTAGTCTTCTCTAATTATTGTCGCCATATTGATTTAGTTAATCAAATCAACTTTAGTAAACCATTGTTCAATCCTGAGATAAACCCTTAGTTAAGACAAAACTTATTTATTCTTTTTTCAATGTAGATTATTTAATGTATTTATGTTGTTTTAAAAAAAAAAATTGTTGTTCTGTTTTTACCCAAAAGTTTGGGCATGACATTTTTGTATCAAAGCAAGGTTTTCAACACTAGGAACCTTTCTCCATTGCGTTTCACTTTTAGTATTATTTTCTTTAAAGAACTGTTATTAATTTTATTTATTTACTATATTCTATTTTATTGATCATTAAGGATGTCGCCGGTTACGTGACAAGCTCGTAAGTGCGGTAGGGGTCCTAGACGTGCTCACATGGCACGCAAGGATGTTGTGCGGGATGAGCCAGATCTAGATGAGGGTCAGGAATCTCCTCCCGAACAACTGATTGACCCTAATAGAGATGTTTTGGTTGCACTCTAGAACCTGATAGGCATAGTTCAGGATAGACTCCCAGCAGTAGATCGTTAGGTAGAACAATAGAGTTCTGGGAGCCCTAGATCCGTAGCTAGAGACCGGAGTAGGAGTCCACCTCCTAACCGTATAGAGGTCCAGGCTGAGCATGAGCCTGAGTCAGTCAACCTACCTGAGGCACCCCCAGTAGTGGCACCAATTTTTTTTCAGAGAGCAGCTCGTCATCCCAGGGATCAGATTAGAGAGATTCTATGCCTTCAGCCACCATCCTTTGCAGGATCTACCGATGGGGTAGAGGTTGAGGTTGGGCTTTTGAGTTTAGATAGGTGCTTTGAATTACGTCCCTATGAGAGCAATCTGAAGGCATGGATTTCCATTCATCTTCTGAGAGGGACGGATTCCACATGGTGGAGGCAAGAGGAGTAAAAGAATGATTTATCTAGGGACACTATTACTTGGGACATCTTTATAGAGAGATTCAGAGATAGGTATCTATCAGAGCACTATAGGCAGTGTAGGATAGACAAGTTTCATGACCTTCAACAAAAGGGTCTCTCTATGTCCCAGTATGAGAGAAAGTTTTTCAAGCTCTTACCCTACATAGAATACCTGAAAGACGAGAAATTACTCGTCAACCAGTTCATCAGAGAATTGAATGTCGGGATAGCAGGACCTATTAGGATGGCAACTCTAGGGAGCCTTCGGGTTGTCATGGAGAAGGCCTTGATATCAGAGGAGATTCAGGGTAGATCGTAGGACATGCGGGATCGACATCAAAACCCTACACCATAGTCTTTTGGGTTTCAAAAACCCCACTAGAAGGGTAACCACAAGAATTCATTGGGGTCCTTTCAACCCCCTCCTCTGCAGCAGTCACAACAGCTCCACAGGGACAAGATGTAGGGCTTTAAGCCCAAGAAGTGGCATTTTGAGGGTCCTATGCGTGACCAGAGATCACAGGGTCCTTACACACCTCCAACATGGACTCAACAATCCTCCAGGGGTGGTTTCAGTGGTTCGAGTGGGATGGGAGGACAAGGATACTCTAGGTCACATGGTGCACAGTTCCAGACACGTGGTTCTTGCTTCACTTGTGGGGCCAAGGGGCACATGGTGAGAGAGTGTCCACAGGGTCAGATGGCAGGTAATCAGAGGATGGAAGGTTCAGAACCTACAGTTGGGGACATGGTTAAGTCCCATAGAGTCTTTGTAGTGGTTGACAACCACCAAGCAGAGCTTCAAGCCACAGTCATAGAGGTCGTAGGTATGATCAGAGGTATCAGTGTTTCTATCTTGTTTGATTCAGGAGCTATTGATTATTTTATATCTCCATTGGTAGTGGAGCATTGCAGGCTAGTGGCATCTAGGCAAGGTGTTATTTAGGAAGTGGAGTTGTCTTTAGGAGCTAGAGTGTTTGTTGAGTCAATGGTTAGGGGATGTCAGCTTTAGATTGGGAGTAAAACCACCTTAGTAGACCTTCGAGTCACACCTCTAGGATCTTATGGCATTGTTATTGGCATGGATTGGCTATATGCCCATAGATCCAAGATGGGTTGTCACCAAAAGAAGATTGAGTGTGTGGACAATCAGGGTACCTCCATAGTTATTTCAGGGATTCAGAGGCTCATGTCACTTCATATGATTTCTGCTATGTAGCTTAAGCAGAGCATGCGAAAGGGATGTCAGTTGTTTGATATCACCATCAATGATAGAGAGGAAGAGAATGAGAAGGAGCCTTCCCTAGATGATCATCGCATCCTTAAGGAGTTTGAAGATGTGTTTCCTTCTGAGCTACCTGGTATGCCGCCTAGCAGAGAGATTGATTTCCACATAGATCTTGTACCAGGAGCCGAGCTAGTTTCGAGAGAACCATATAGGATGACCATAAATAAGCTTAATGAGCTTAAGATGCAGCTTGAGGAACTCTTAGAGAAGGGTCACATTCATCCTAGCGTCTCCCCTTGGGGCACACCAGTCATCTTTGTGAAGAAGAAAGATGGATCCCTTCGGTTATGTATGGATTACAGGCAGTTGAACAAAGTGACCATCAAGAACCGTTATCCCTTGCCCAAGATGATGACTTATTTGATCAGCTTCAGGGTGCCAAAGTATTTTCCAAGATAGATCTGAAGTCAGGGTACCATTAGTTAAGGATTGTAGAGAGCGATATCTGCAAGACCGCTTTTTGTACCAGATATGGCCACTATGAGTTCACCATGGTCCCATTCGGTCTTACGAATGCTCCAGTTGTATTCATGAGTCTCATGAATGGGGTATTCCACACTTTCCATGACCAATTTGTGATTGTGTTCCTCAACAACATATTGATATATTCTTGGAATGAGAAGGAGCACGAGGAGCACTTGAGACAGGTATTGCAGTGCTTGAGAGACAATCAATTGTATGGCAGCATGTCAAAGTGTGCATTCTTCAGGTCAAAGATCAGATATCTAGGTCATGTTATATTCGGTGATGGGATCTCAGTTGACCCATCAAAGATCAGAGCTATTATGGATTGGCTAGTGCCAACTAGTGTGACAGAGGTCAGGAGTTTCATGGGTCTAGCAGGGTACTACAAATGCTTCATTGAGGGTTTCTCTAGGGTTGCACATCCTATTACATCCCTTCAACGAAAGGGAAAGAAATTCAAGTGGACAGAAATGTGTGAGAGGGCCTTTCAGGATCTAAAAAGGGCACTCACTAGTGCGCTTATTCTTTTTGTGCCAGACCCCTCAGCTGGTTTCATGGTATGCAAAATGCTTCCTTGGATGGATTAGGAGCAGTCCTTATGTAGGAGGGTTGAGTGATAGCATATGAGTCTAGGAAACTTAAGACTCACGAGCTTAACTGCCCTATGCATGACCTTGAGCTTGCAGCAGTAGTGCATGCACTTGTGAGGTGGAGACACTTCCTTTTGGGTCACCATTTTAAGCTTCATTTAGATCATAAGAGCTTGCAGTACATATTCACCCAGCCTAATCTTAATGCTCGTCAGAGGAGATGGATGGAGTTTCTATGTGAGTATTATTTTGATGTTCACTACATCAAGGGGAAAGAGAACGTAGTTGCAGATGCCTTGAGTAGGAGACATAATGAGATATGCTCCATGACTATGGACATAGATTTGAGAGGTCGTATATTGCAGTAGTTGTCAAAGGATGAGTGGTATCTAGAGGTATGTCAGGTAGTGCGATCTCAGGAGGCCTTGGAAGGGAGATATGAGACTATTCATTAGAGTCTAATGGACTACTACGCCATAGACAGTGCATCAATGTACCTTCTTCTGGAGGATTACGTGATTTTATTGTGTTAGAGGCTCATAGAGCTCCTTATGCAGCGCATCCTGAAGTTAAGAAGATGCATGCAGATTTGAGACAGCTTTATCATTGGCTAGGTATGTAGAAATTCATTGTTGTACTAGTAGCCCGATGCTTTGAGTGCCAGAGAGTCAAGGTGGAGCACCACCATCTAGGTGGGTTGCTCCAGTCTCATGCGATGCCAAAGTGGAAGTGGGATACTATATCGATGGACTTTGTCATTGGTCTTCCTATGTCAACACGTCATCATGATGCCATCATGGTGATAGTTGACAAGTTGACCAAGGTGGCCCACTTCTCACTAGTCCGGACTACCTTCACAGCACCAGTAGTGGCACAGGTATTCTTGTGGGATATTGTTAGACTTCATGGAATTCCATGCAAGATTATCTTAGACAAAGATTCCCTCTTTACTTCTTCCTTTTGGAAGGCATTACAGGTAGCCATGGGTACTAGACTCAAGTTCAATATAGCCTATCATCCAGAAATGGATGGATAGACAGAGAGGGTAAACTAGATGTTAGAAGACCTACTTTGTATGTACATCATGGATCATCAAACCAGATGGGAAGAGTACCTTCCTTTAGTAGATTTTTCCTATAATAATGGGCATCACACTTCTTTGAGGATGCCACCTTTTCAAGATTTGTACGGCAAACCTTGCAAGACACCTTTGAGTTGGGACCGTATTGAGGATAGAGTAGCCATAGGTCCTAAGATGGTTCATGATATGGAGAAGTGGGTGATTTTGATTAGACATCACCTTAGAGAAGCATAGGATAGGTAGAAGAAGTATGTAGATGCGAAGAGGATAGACCTAAGATTCATGGTTGGGGACAGAGTTTTTCTGAGAGTGCGACTACATAAGAGTCCAATTCATTATGGAAAGGGTTCTAAGCTCGCACCTCTCTTTGTCAGACCATTTGAGATCGTTGAGAGGATAGGACCAGTTGCATATCATCTAGCTTTGCCACCTAACCTATCACGCATCCACGATGTGTTTCATGTATCAGTTCTAAGGAAGTACATTTATGATGAGTCTCATATTTTGGATTGGGATGCCTTGCAGGTGGAGTCAGACGGGCACCTAGCTTTGGAGCCCATCCACATTTTGGCTCGCCAGGCACTGTCTCTTCAAGGTCAAGAGTTGGACCAGGTTAGGGTCCAGTGGGATTGTTATGACAAGCTTATGGCATCATGGGAGGATGTAGCGCACGAGATCTTAGTACCCCCATCTTTTTTATGAACTCCAGGAGGAAGTTCATGCCTAGACGGGGAGGGTGTGAGGCCCTACCCCGAGCTATGATAGCATTTCAGTTGTTTTCATGTTAGATCTATTTTGGATACTATATTGTAATACATTATGGACATAGATTTTATATGATCTCGTGTTATGGATAACATTGATATGATTATGTCAGTTACTTTGATTTGCAGTACTTCATTTTTTATACTAGAAATTATGGATGCATGCTCTAAAATGATTTAATTACATGTTTATGAGGATGATGCCATTTAGTACATAATTGTATGTGGATGTTATCAAATAATTGGATACTTGATTTTTATAATTGAAATTTTATGCGATGTCTAAATTGTATTCTTTTGATAATATTATATGTGATTTTTGGAATTACTAATGTGCAACTGAGAGGTGCAGGAAAATTATTCCATGTGACCATGGAAATTATTCGGAGAATCAAGCCTAGGCCTATGTACGATTGTGAAGCAAGGGGTTATCTATTTGGAGAGATAACCCCTCATTTGTAAATGTGTTTTAATTTGTAAATGTTATGCTTGGATGTGTGTTTAATTTGGAAATTGTCTAATTTATAAATTCCCAAAAAAAGGGACATTTGCCATGTGTGATTTAGTGATGTGTAATTCTTTTTGTAGTGTCACTTGACACATGCATTGTGGGATGAGTTGGTTGATGAATACTAAGAGGGGGGGGTGAATTAGTACACCAAAAAACACTATACTCAAACACTGAAACAATCTAGTGATAAACCGGTAAAATAGTTTAATAGACAAACCGGTTAACACACATGCAAACCAAAATGCAAATAAGACATTCATCCACAGAAGAAATACCACCATAACACAAGATATTTGACGTGGAAACCAAAATGGGAAAAACCACGGTGAGATGAAACTCACAAGTCACTATCTACAGAATAGAAACCAGACCGGTTAAGGTCATACAATGTTCTTTACCAGAACAGATCCTGTTAGGAATCTCAATCTCTATTAGGAGGTAAGTCCAATCAAGGACTACCTTGCTAGAGGATTTTAGATTCACAGAGGTGAACCACCTTGTTACAGGATTTTACAAAAGGCTTTTGGGCCTACCTAGTTAAGGGCTACAGACTTGTCGAAGATGTGAGTAATCAACAAGTGAGTGATGTAGAAAATAGCACAGATTGCTTGGTTAGATCCTTGATAGCTCATTCCTAATGCATTCCAGCATTACTTCAGTCTTCTATACATTCATACTCTCTCTGACTCCTTAACCACCTTAAACCCTAGCAACAATATCAACCACAACAACAACCTAAAACCCTAGACATGATGTCCTTATAAAGGAATCTGATTTCATGTCGGTCCAATAGGATTACAATACAATTTCCTAGGTTCAATGCATCTAGACATATCTGGTAACATGACACAAAAAGCACCATTAAAGTGTCGGCACCGTCAAACAATCGGTGGATGGTAACTCATCACAAAATGTCGATTGGTAACTCATCATAGAGTATTACCGGTTCATACAAAATACCGATTCAAGCAAAATGTCGGTTGCTGGTTTGACAAAATGAAGACTGGGAAATATGTGTTCTGCCGCTTTGATCCTTCGTGCCACTTGAGATCCTCGAACCGCTTGGGGTCAACATACCGCTTCAGATCGGTAATTACTTTCTGCAAAACACCAATAGTCTAAGGACTATAATGCATCATACAGGTTGAAACAATTGCTGGTTGAGCATAACACATACATAAAAGTAGTTTCAATGCAAGTGTGTGTCCATCAATGACAATCACAACATAATCATCAAAAATGCCAACAATCTCCCCCTTTGGCATTGATGGCAACACTTAGGAAATTTTGATATCTAAGTGTTTTACAACAAAAATATGTCAGAATCAAAATTACTCCCCCTAAGCATATACACTATCCCTTTTACAGAAAATACAATGTATACTACTTCTTAACTAAAATAACATGAAAGTATACATCAAAACATTCAAAATTTATACCTCTCCCCCTTGCCAACAATGACAACAAAATATTACAGATTAACACTTGTGTCATTAGGATTAAAAGAATAAGAGTTTATGACAATAAGGAATAAAACTTGTCAAAAATAGATTTGAAGTCCTGCAAAAATAGTTTCATAGATAAGGACCAGGACTCAAGTAGGGAGGTTGCCACTTCTTTCTCTATCTACATCTGGGAGACCTATTCTTCCATGGCATCTAGTGTGCTCATCTTATGAGTCACTATTAAAGCATCCAGATTGAGATAACATTTTTGAAGAATCTGTAGGTGTGGGAGTAGAGCCAGTTGGAGTTCTTGCAAATCTTGAGTCCGATTGCTTATTTCCAACTCTAATTTGGCAGACTGGATGTGAAACCAGTGAATGGTTTGCCCATAAGTTGTAAAAGAGTCATATGGGAGCTTGAAGGTACTCATATACATCTGCAAGTCAGTTTAAAGCTTCTACTTCTATACAAGCACAACATCATAGAAGAGACGAGGTTGGCAAATCTTACTTAGTAGTAGATTTCCCTCATCCAAAGCATTCCTTATATCCTTTTGTGCTTTTTGCAGTTCAGACCGGAGCCCATTAAGCTTCTTCACCAGGGCAATGTTGAGAGCCTTTTGATGCTCTTTCTTAGAATTTTCCTCTACTACCTCTTCTAAGCTCTGCGCCTGATCATCCACTATAGTGCATAGGAGTTTCAGTTGTGCCAATGATGAGTCGGTACTGGGGAGGTTTGTACCGGGTAACAAACTGGTAAGAGTGTCCACCGTAGCTTCGATCACATCTTCCTCCTTCTTCCTCCTTAACACCTCAAGGCATTCTTGAGAAACTTTAATGCTCTATAGCAGCTCCATTTTTCTTACAAACTAGAGGTCAATAGGACTGGTGAGGTCAACCGGTTTGGCTTGACTACCGGTTGCCTTTGGAGTCTCCATCTGTGTGTTGTTTGCCGCTTCAGCTTCCTTGTTCTCCTCTGCCTTCTTCTTCTGTTCTTCTTTTCTCTTTTCCTCTTCCTTATCATTCTCTGTCTTCTTCTTTTCTGCTTCCTTCCTCTTCTCCTTTGCCTTATCTTCCTCTTCCTTTCTCTTCTTCTCATCCTCTTCCTCTTTCTTCTTCCTTGCATCTTCTTGTTTCTTTTTCTCTTCATCCTCTTCTTTTCTTTTCTTCTCTTCTTCTTTTCTCTTTTCTTCCTATTTCTATTTCTCTTCATCTTTTTCTTTCTTCTTCTTGTCCTCTTCCTTTTTCTTCTTCTCCTCTTCATCCTTCTTCTTCTTCTCCTATTCTTTCTTCTTCTTCTCCTCTTCATCCTTCTTCTTCTCCTCCTCTTCTTTCTTCTTCTTCTCCTCTTCATCCTTCTTCTTTTCCTCTTCTGCTTTCTTCTTCTCTGCTTCCTCCTTTTTCTCCTCAATTTCCTTTTGCTTATTTACCTGTTCTGCCTGCTTCTCCTATCCTATTGCTTCTGATGGTATACCCTAAGCAACATCCTCTCCATCTAGAGCATCGACATCAATAGTGTCTATGGGTTGAGTAACCAGGTTTCCTTCATTGTCAAACACTTCATCCAATTTAGTTATTGTCGGTTCTTGTTCAGCCTTCCTATTGGCTTCAGCCACTCTATGCATCTTAAGAGCTTCTAGAGAAAGAGTGTGTGTATTCTTGAGCACTTCCCCACCCTTTCCTTCTAGTAACAGGAGTCTTCTTCTTCTCATGAAGAATAGGCCTTTGTATTTATTCATTACTTCAAACAGTTCTGAATTTGATACATCAGGAAAATGTTCAGCAAAAACTTTCTCTCTCATTTCCTATTCCTTCTCTATGGCAATGTGCCATTTATTGTCTAAGGAATTATACAAAGAATCCACTGTCTCAAATCTAATTTCTGAAGGCGATCGGTCATTAACACATAAATATTGAATGATTTCTTTTTCAACTACTTCCTTTCCATCATCATTAAAGTCATCAAAACAATCAATCAAATCATTCAACACTTTTCTTCTAATGTTTTTGATAGTTCTTTGACAATGTGTCAAAGGTTTGTAGGAGGAGATGTCAATATTTACCAGTGCCGATGATGCCGGTTCATTCTTTGTCTTTTTCTTTGCTTGTCATGTCTTCTTAGGTTTTTCCTCAGACACAGTTTCTTCTGAGTCTGGTGAAGCATTCCTTGTCTTCCTCTTTCTCTCAAAGACTTTAGTAGGTGTCGCTTCCAGTTTCTTTTTAGCCAGTGACCGCTTGGTCACTTTAGGACTAGCTCTAGTAGTCGGTGCCAATGCTGAAGGCACTGCTTTTGCCTTCTTCACTGAAGGTTCTTTTCCTTTCTTTGTTGAGGGTTCCTCAACCAGTGTTATCCTTTCTAGGTAGGTGTCGGTTCTCCTTGCCTTTGGATCAAGCAGTGAGGCAATAAGGGTAGAGGCATATCCTTCCAGCATATCATTCATTACCTCATAGCCCATAGGCTCCACTTCAACCTGTCTGGGCTCAACAGCCTCCATTATGTATTGATCCACTTTAATGGTGAAACAAATATCATCTTCATATTTCTTGACAATATCACCTGATATTCTCATCCTCTGACTCATTTTGCATTTGAACTCATCAAAGTACTTATTCAGAACTTAAGGGTAATCGGTTCCAACTTCTTGATGGCTTTCCTCGATTTTCTTGGTTACCGGTTGGTCAACAAACCACTGGACATCACCTACTCCTAGAAAGTAGCCTTGGAAGTAAAAGAACAACCCAACCAGTAATTGTCCAAACTTGAACCTCAATGCATTATCTTGTTTAATTGATTTAAGATTCAACAGGAGTTGCCTTTGCATACCAGTGCACAGGTCAAATGATGCATCTTCCTTGATCATCTGGTAAGCGACATTTACCACTACAGCAGATACAGAGTTAAGTCTGCTAGCAGAGAACATCCGGTAGCCTATCACCATGCAGGCATACTTGACTAGATTGTCCTTGATTGAAGTGATGGTCATACCTCATGAGTCGCTCATTGAACCAGTGAGCTTGGACATTTCAGTCTTGCTTACCATCCTTAGGGCTGGCACTTCCCCTGTATTGCAGAAACCGGTGATGGCATAAATTGCTTGTGATGTAATATCATGCGTTCTTTCTAGGTACATCTTGTCACCATGAACTCTGCTCAGAATGATCCTAATGTGATCATCTATGAAATCCTCTAGGAAATAAATAGCATTGTGGAGCTTCTTCTTCTCCAAAATACTATACTCTGGTTTGATCTTTTTATCTTTTCCACAAAATAAACCTAGCTGCGAGTGAATTGCTAGAGAACCTAGGTCTTCAATTTTACAATCTATGTAATCTGAGATTCCCTCTTCTACTATCACACCAGTTGGAACTTGTGATAGGGCATTATATTTAGACTTGCATTGAATAAAGCTTGTTGAATCGACAGATGCACTAGAGCTAGTATGGGATGCAGAAGCCATGATAGAAACTAAAAACTCGAAAAATATTTTTCAAAAATCATGAATTTAGGGCTTTCAGATTCTTCTCCACCTCACACTCTATCAGTTGCAGAATCACCGCCTTGTGTTCTTCACTTGACCGTTTGCAATTTGAATTTGAATCTCCTTCAAGGTTCCTTAATTTCTCAAAATCGCAGCACAAATCACTTTTCTTCGCTCTGCACTTGAAAACCTTCTTCGCTCAAAAACTGATAGTGAGAAATGATTTGAAAAATCCTTTTAAACATATTGCTCACTTACCGTAATAAATGCTCCACTATTAGGGCTTAAACCCTAATTTACCTTTTACCGTTTCCGGTCTTTTGTCAACTGGTAGGTATCATACACCACTTAAGTACTTTTACTAGTGTAAACTGGGGGTTTGAAACATTTCGCCATTTACTCCCCCTAAGATTCTCTTAAGCTCAGTTTATCAGTTCCATGATTTCCACACTAGGTGCAGAAATTGGTTCCTCTTGCAACATTACTGGTTTCTTCTTCCAGGTCCTGTTCATATCAACTTTAATAGTTTCAACATCAATATTTCCTTCCGAAGTAACTAGTATATCATCTGATATACTCTTTCTACTTCTGTAGAATCTTGTTGAATGACTCGATTTGTTGTAATGATAGCAAATCATTCTAGGTGCTCTCCAAGGTCCATTGTTCATGTTTCCATTGTTCCTTCTACATGTTGCAGTAGTGTGACCATGACCATGACAAATCCAACAATTTTCTCTCCATCTGGTTGCCGGTTGATAGCCACAGTTTCCTGACTGATGATTATAAGCATTAAACTGGTTGGGGTTCCAGTTCACAAAAGATTCCAGACCAACTCCTTGAGTCCTCTGAGGATATCTTCTAGTGTTGTTCATAACATACCTGCATTCAGATGCTCTATGCCCAAACTTGTTGCATGCATAATGTGTGTGTGAAAAAGTGAACCTGTAGTTGCAAGCACAACACTTCAATTAAGTCATTATATGCATGGTTAGTAATCAATAACCAATAAAAATAAACCATAGCAAAGTGACCCATTTCCTTCTAAATGATGCGAGTATAAGATTTATCTCAGTTTGTTATAAGCTATACCAGTTACTAGAATACACCAAGACGAAGGATTTAATCTATATGATATTAAGCTATATGGATGCAAGATAAATGAATAATTCAAGCAATAACCAATTCAAGCAACAATGGATGCAAGTAATCTAAAAAAGCACAATGATTTCAATGACTCCAAAGCGAAATTAGCGTGATAATAATCTCCAAGTGTGTTCTCAAAAGTCTCTGGGGTGAATTGGAATGAGAGCTGATGACTGAATTTATAGAGAATTACAGAGAGATGATGAAAAAGCTCAATTTAGGATTAAATGAAATAATTGAGAAATCAGGTTGAGTTAACCTTGAGATAGATTCCAATTATAGTTTAATTGAAATGCATTCGAATTAGAAGTCCAAGTTGCATTGGAAAATAATAATAAATCAATTCCATGCATTTGTGATAAAAATAGATAATTCTTCAATTTGATCAAGAAAAGAGTCTTTTTAATGCAACTGAACTTCTTTTTCTAAAAAGCTTTGAGTTCCAATTTAAGAGAATAATTAATAATTCAATTAATTGCTTTTCTGATTTCAAATTCTCAATTTAGAAAAAGAAATAATATCTCAAGTTTGATTTCTCTCTCAATTCAATTCTTTTTTTTAATTTTTGTTTCAATTCAACTCTTTGTAATAAATTAATTCATCTTTTGTAATAAATTAATCCTTTCGCATGATATAATGGCAAATTTATTAATTTAATTAAATATGCAAGGATATTTAATAAATTAAAATGGGACAACTGATCAAAAAATGATATTCTTGGAAATGATTCAATTAATTAAATAAATATTTACTTAATATTGGGTAATTGATTTTTCCATGTGATTTTTGATAATTAAAGAATTAATTATGTGCTCAAGATTGATTTAATTGCCTTTTGGTTAGGACCTTGGTGATGTTGTCGAGATTAGGGGCCCATGGTTTAGATGACCAATTTTAGGGTATTACATTTGCCCGTCTTTGAATTAATGTGCGAGCAACGCGTTGGTTCAAAGAATGTGTGATGTCTAGGAGATGTTAGTTCTGAACTTGATTGATCATGAACTAGATGAAAGCAAGGTGTTAGCTTGATTCAAAGTGACAAAGCTGAATCAATTTTGATTAAAGCGATACTAATCCTGAACTTGATTGAACTGAGGAACGATAGAAAACAAAGATACCGAACTTGAACTTGATTGATCAAGAAGTGGATCTTACTGATCTAGAGCTTGATTGATCTTAGATGCAGTGAGTGATGATAAAAAAAAATTGATCTTGAACTTGATTGATCAAGACATGATGAACAAAGAATAAACCATCTAGCTTGATCAAGAAATGAATACTGAACACCTGCTTAGATTGAGTGTGATCAAAGATACTGTTTAAACTTTTTGATTGAGTTTAAATGAATAATCAGTTTGATTTGAAGCGATGAAACTGATTAATGTTAAGAGATTAATTCAGATGAAAGACAAATATCCACTTGATTTGAAGCGATGAAACTGATATGCCCCTAGCGATTGATTTGATTCAGATGATCGAGAGATCTCAACTTGATGTGAAGTGATGAAGCTGAGATGCCCCTTAACAATAAGGATTGATTTTATTTTAATTGAAAAGATTTTGCTCGACTTTTGATGAAAATTTGAAAAATTTCTCGACATTTTGAAGAATGTGAAGTCATAAGGTTGTGAGTATGCCCCCTCAGGAGCGAAATCAAAAGATAGCAAGGGTAGTTGATTTTAGGCAATTGCGCAATGAGTAGTCATTTGAGCATAAATTGATTTTGAAGAATATTGAAGATTTGGCAATGATTGAATTAATCACAAAGTTGACTGGTAGAATTGAAATTGATATTCAGCGTTGATTATTGAGAAATTGAGAGCAACTTGAAGACATGATAAGCATTTGATGAAAAGAGCGCTAAGTGGTCCAAATTGTGAAATTGACTAGCAAGATGATCTCATTTTTTGACTTTGATCCCGAAAATGGAATCAGAGCAGGCACATTAGCCAAGGGTACAATTTTCATGTCCATCGAAGCAAGCTAAAAAATTAGGTTTTTGGCTATATATAGGACAAAAGTGTCATTTTCAATTCATTTTAACCCTCCAAGTTTGAAAATTCAAAAAGCCTTTTGCGAAGAAAAATGGTGGTCCCTACTCGTCAACATCGATTAGAGCACCAGAGAAGACATAATCGACCCTGAAAATACGAGCCAACAGTAAGTGATCGATCAATAGCCTCTTTATGTTTCCAATTTTGAATTTTTTTGTTTATTTTTCACGTTTTTGACGGGTTTTGGGTCGGGTGTCTCGATTTATCGTGCGAGACAGGATCCTGTCTTGTACGAGAAACTGGCAATTTTTCTTTCATCATTTAAGACCATTAGATTTGTCGTACAGGAGTCACCCTTATGTCGTACGATAGGTCAGTTAGGAGACCATTTTGTCATGCATTATGTAAAACTTCATCATTTCAGGCTGTTTTGTCGTACGAGAGCAGGCACTGAGGAACATTTTCAGGGATCCAGATATCTTAACGTATTCTATGAGTTGGGATATATTGATGGGCAGGTACAGTGAGGAGTATCCGCTGACATGTGTTCTAGCAGGGTTCATCGGTTTCTTTTTGATGCCAGACCAAGGGCAATAGGGTTTTCAGAGTGGATGGGGTCGGATGCTTGAGAAATTGAGAGATGCATGAGATCGTTTACAGAGAGGGGTAGAGCATGGCTACTGGGGTATATATTTTGCAAGTGTGGGCTTGGGAGCACCTTCCCATGTGTCAGCCAATAGTGACAGATAGCAGGGAGCCAGGACAACTGATCATTTATAGATATGCTGGATATATCACGCAGCCCCATCTGGGCAAGATAGACTTCTAGAGACGGCAGCTTGATGACTTGATAGTTGTTGTATGGCAACTATATAGAGGGTTAGAGCCATGGGATGACTGGTGGGCAGTGCAGAGAGATCTTTTTGTCACACGCCCACTGATTGGGAGATCGCAGACTGTTGTGTAGCGATTCATCATTTCATGAGTGATGAGGTAGTATGGCCGGCCTCAGAGGATCTCATAGGAGTTTACAGCATATGATAGGTATGTCGATGAGGAGAGGTAGGGTTGGGCACCTAGGCTATCTTATGCCTTGGCTATGTAGGAGCTGACAGGTTTACACCACCTGAGGTGGGATTACCTGGATGATATAGCAGATGCAGAGGTATTGCCCCAATACAAAGATTACTTTCAGCAACATCCTTTCCCACGTTTGACAGATCTGGGTGAGCAGGCTCCTCACATTGAGGATGTTGAGGAGGATGCCCACACACCGACACAGGGACAGGGCCAGAGATAGGGCTAGAGGTAGGGTTAGGCATAGAGAGTTGAGGCTCCACAATGGGGTAGTGGTGATCTAGGTGCGAGCAGCAGCAGGGTACCAGCTCAGAGTAGGCAGTAGAGGAGTGAGGGTGGATCCCTAGGGGGAGTGGATGAGGTGGAGGAGGAGAGAGCAGCTCCTAAACAGATATGATAATGGAGAGAGGAGTAGAGTGGAGGTGGTGGTGGTGGTGGAGATGGGGGTGGAGATGGGGGATCTGCGAGAGAGCATGGACAGGACGCTGGTAGGTCGATGAGAGCACATCTTGCAAAGCTGTAGTCACAGTTGATAGTGGCATAGACTCAGCTAGCAGAGCAAGACCGACAGTTGGCCGAGGTGAGGACTGAGCGCGATTTCCAGATTGTGGCTTTGAGAGCAGAGTCCAGAGCAAAGATAGAGTCTCTACAACAGGAGGTCCTTCTCCAAAATAGTAGGGCATCTTATTACGTAGCAACGTATAGTGTTGTAGTTCTTGTTGCACAGTAGGTGCAACCTTATTTGTAGTATATGGCTCGATCAAAGGGAGCACAAGCACCTTGATAGGATCCCAAGCATCAGGCTCCTCCTCCTCCATTAGGTGATGAGGGAGAGGGTGCGAGCTAGATGATTCTTTTTGTAGCTAGGATATTTTTTTGTATACACACCCATATTTTTGTAGCCTATACGATTCTTGCTCTGATGGGAGTTTGTACATGTCATTGGACATCATTTTGTACTCTTAGACTTGAGATGATATATATATATGAGTGTAAAGCAGAAAAATCGAACCCTAGTTGTTCTCCCCTCCCCAACTCCAAGGAGAGAGAAGGGAGAGTCACTAGGGTTGATGGTTTTCACTTAGGAGAGACTTTACATTCAAAAGAGGGGTTGAAACCCACAAGATCCAATCCCACACAATGCAAGATTGGATTCTAAATGAGTTTCAAGGGTTGTCATAGCAAGGATACCCTCTTTTGTAAAGAATATAGATAGAATGATTGAACTAGGAATGTATGTAGAAGCAAGAAAGATTCGCTTGTAAACAGAGATAGGGATATGGGATGAAGCTGCGGACCTGCAATTAGCAGTAAAATGTCGAGACGGTGTTGTTCTGCAAATTTGAGTGAAAGTTGATGGGACGATGACGCCCGGCGTGCACACGGTCCTCCGAAAAATCTGCGAAATGAAGGTGGATCTGTTCGTCTCTGCACAAGGATTCCATATCTTCAATTACAGCCACGTACCTGCAACCTACACATAGAAAAGAGAGGATGATTGGGGGGTTAGGGATTAGGGGTTTTCCTTTAGGTCAAACCCCGATTTTGGAATTAACCAAGAAATGAGATTTCTATAAATGTAAATGTTTGTAATGTAAACAAGTACTGATACCTTGTTGTAAGAATGTTTGTATTCTTACATGCGAAGGTGTAATGTATGTAGTGTGTTGTATGTTGTATGTGATCTCCTCTTCAATGGTTGAATCCTTGTCTTGAAAGCAACACCTAGCCTTGAATGGAGACTTAGAATGCTCAATTGCTTGAAGGAATGCTTGAATGCTTGAATGTTTGAATATTGCTTCCGCGTCTTGTTCTTGCTTATTTCCTTCCTCCCTTTCTAGGAGAGGAAAAGTAGTTTATATACTTGTCAATTAGGGTTGATAGACTGATTTTTTCGACCTTAGGCAGACCAGGAAACATTATTTCCCGAATTGCAAACTTAAAAACCTGATGCCCAAAAGGAGACCGGGCCCAAAATAGGGCCAGGGACCAGGGCGCTGGGCGCCATGGTCCTGGGGGACCAGGGCGCTGGGTGCCCTAGTCCTGGGGGACCAGGGCACTGGGCATCCTAGTCCTGAAGGACCAGGGCACTAGGCACCATGGTCCCACCTCCCGGGACAGCAGGGTGAAAGGAGGGATCAGGCCAGGGTGTAGAAAAATGCAGTTTTTGGTGTCGTAAACAGGTTTCGGGGTCTCCATTCAGGTTCAATGTTGCGCCGCCATCGTGAAGACCCAAATGTAGTCGAAATTGCAAGTGTCACAATTTTAGGATGCTACATTTAGCCCCCACTTTAGCGGGAGTATAAGCGTACGCTCACACTTCCGGTAAAGTACAAGGAAACAACATTGAAAAACTTTCACCACGTCAAGGAGGCAAGATACACCAAGCCCCTAGTGGACTAAGGATCTTATGACTTCAATTGACAAAGTAAAAGGGAAGATCATGAGGGAGAACCATGACTATCAGTAGTAATGTTCCCTCACTATGAGTCATGCAAGAAAGATATCAAAAATTTTCAAGGCAAAGCTAAATTTGTCAAGAAATTTTCAAGTATCTTGAAAAGATATGAACGGGATGTATGCCCCCTATGTTAAAGTGATCGCATACGCCTCACCGGGGGTGATTGCTTTAAGGTAGTGATACATATAAGAAATGAGAAAGGAGCACGTTATCACAAGGATTTAGCCCCCAAGTGTGAGATAAACCCAAGGATAATAGACACAAAACACAAAGCACGAGGTGACTTCGCTTTCCTCGGGGTCAGTATTATGTATGATAATTCATGTATATCATATGTATGTATGCATAATTGTTCTTCATTCCCCAATCAAGGAAGGTCACCTAGAAGAAGGGAACACATGTGTCTTTTGAGTCAACATGAGAGAGACCAAAAGAGATCTCAATGCTTTGCATCGTCCTCAAGTAGACAAAACTAAGGACAACAAATAGAAGAGTGAGAATAACACATAGAAGAAGTAACAAAAGAGATCAAGAGAGGAGGAGAGAGTCTGCTATGCTAATGAACTAGTCTAGCATGTCATCTACCCCCCAATCTTGCTGATCAATATTTCAGGAAGGCAGGAAACACGCTAGAGGAGGAACATCCAACATAGCAGATGGAGCTATCACAAGATCCAAACAAGGGCTATGTTCATGTTCCGAGCCATGTTGTTCTTGTCTAGGAGCTAGGATAAGTGCTTTAGAAAATTCGTTAGATAAATGGTTATCAACATCAACATATTCATATTCACTATCAGAATGAATAGGAGTAACATTTTCATCATGAATAATATTTTCATCTATATCATCATCAAGATTTATAAAAATAGGATCTTTAACTCGCACAAGATCAAGGCCATCATGCATCTTATGTTTAGGAGATTTCGGCTCAATCGTCGGCAGAGGAGAAAATGGAATAATACTGGCTGAAGGTGTTTTTGGGGATTGCAAAGTTTGAAAAGGAGCTGCCTGAGCTCTAAGATGACGCTTTCATCGGCGTTCACGTGCAGAACGATTTCGTCTAGTCTTAGTAGGAAGTTGAGAAGATTGAGGAGGAGGAATGTTCTCATACTTATCACTTGGGTGTTTAGGTTGTGGTCTCTTAGGTTGAACAATAGGAGAAGAGGAAGGTCTCTTCTCTCCATAAGAGGAAGGAGGAGGAACTGCTCCATATAAGGGAGGAATATTTGGTTTAGGAAGGAGACCAAGCCCATCATGATGAGGAGGTATAGGTCTACTTTTAGGAAGTTTATTAGATATAGGCATAGTCACATTCATAGGGATGGGTTGGGAATCTTCTTGAGGAAAGATATTAGTTTTATCTTTCAAAGGAAGAACTTCCTTCTCAAGAATGATAGGAATATCAAGCTTGGGTGTTCTAGGTTCAATTAGAGATAGGATCATATCTTTTTTCCACTTTTGATAAGATTTGAAAAGATGATCACTTCGCGGAGGAAGAGATTGGAATTGTTTAGGCCAAAAGTAATCAATAGGAATGCTAGAAGTTCTTTCAGCTGGTTTAAAGAGACTATGATTGACAGTAACAACTTCACCATTATGGGGAAATTTCAAACACTTGTGAATAGGAGAAGCAATAGCTTTCATGGAAGACAGCCAAGGACAGCCTAGCTTCACATGAAATTGTTCGGATGATGGAATAATAGCAAAGTCCACATCAAGGGATTTGTTATGGACCTCAATAGGTAATGTAATATAACCAATTGCAGGAGAAGAAAATGCATCAAATAATTTCACAACCACATTTGTTTCATCATAGATCACTTGATTCAATTGCAAAGTAAAAAGAAATTCTTCAGTAATGATATTAACCATACAAGAAGGATCAATAAGCACTCCACAGCAAGGGGTATTCTTGACTTTTGCAACTATATATAAAGGACCATCAGGTGCCCTGATAGTTTCACTGGAATCAAAGGTGATGGAAGGTTCTTTAGGGATTTTCTGCTGCTCTACAAAGTTAATCACATTCGGAGTCATGGACACAAGATCATCAGGTGAGACAGAGGAATCATTAGTATCAATCGCATTAGAGGTATGAGAAGGCAATGGATCAGTAAAAATCTTAAGATTTTGGTTAGGAGGAGCTACAGATGTGTTGCCTTTATCATTCACTCCAGAAATAGAAATAGTATTATTATCAATCAAATCTTGAATTTTACCCTTTAAAGCAAAACATTTTTCAGTATCATGCCCAGGATGACGATGAAATTGACAAAAAGATTTGTTATCAAAATAGGGTGAATTAATCTTTGCAGGATCTATTTGCTTTATAGGAGGAAGAGTAAGCACATTTTGTTCCAATAACTTATTCATAATACTATGCAATGATTCATTCAAAGGAGTAAACTTTCTTTCTTTCTTGAAAAACTTAGAAATAGGAGGCACACCTGATGCTGCATTCACATTGTTGTTGATGATGTTTTCATTGAATTTAATGGACTCTTTGTTTGGTTTAAACTTCCCAAATGGTTGTTGACTACTATCACCCTTATCACTCGGAGCCATAGGATTTGCTTGTTCCATTTGACTCACAGTCAGTTGATAATTGTGAAGAGTTGAGCACAACTGTTGGAAAGAAGTAAACTCGGAAAATAGAAGTTTTTCTCTAATATCTTTTTGTAAATTAGAAATAAAGATTCTTTGAATATCATTGTCAGGTACTAGAAAAGAAATTTGAGCATACAAATGCTTATATCTACCAATGAAATCAGTCACTTTTTCTTTAACACCTTGTTTACAATGCATTAAATCAATCAAAGTAACTTTAGGACTTATATTGTTTTGAAATTGTTGAATAAAAGCATTTGCAAGTTGTTCGAAAGAAGTAATAGAATACGAAGGCAATGAGCAATACCATTGTAGGGCTTTATCTCTTAATGTTCTAGTAAACAGTTTTGCAAGCAACCTTTGGTCATAAGCAAAATCAGTACATATTGTTTGAAAGGTCTTAACATGTGTTAGAGGATCACCCTTACCATTATAAAGCTCCAAATGCAGAATTTCAACATGTTTAGGGGGGATAGCTCGAACAATGTCAAGAGAAAGTGGGCTCGCAACATCAAATGTGGGCACACTAAACTTAGATTGATTCACAGAGGCAATTTGTTGCTGCAAAGAAGAGACAGTTTGTGCAAGATTGTTAATGGTCGCTTCAGTCGAAGAGTTCATATTAGATGTGTTAGATTGTGATGGAGGTATTATGTTATTGAAAGAAGGTAGAGAGTAAGGTGGTGGGACACTATGATAGTTAGTCATAGGAGATGATTGGAAAGGAGGAACACTACAAGGAGAAATGGAAGGGTTAAATGAATTGCCCCCTTGTGTCATGTTCATTTGTGGAGATATAATAGGGACACTCATTGAAGGAATGAATGAAGAAGTCGGATTGAATGAAGGAAGAGGGTTGATTGAAGAAGAGGGATTGCCCCCATGACTAGTGATCATAGGTGGAATGTCTTGTATTGAAGTAGTCGTTATGTTTGATGTAAAAGTAGGTATACTAGCAATAGAAGTTGTCAAAGGAATAGAATGATTAACTTGAGTAGGAGGTTGTGTATAACCTAAGGTTTCAGCACAACTTTTCATCGGCATCACATTTGAATCGACAATGTGTGCAATACCACGCAAAATATCAATTCCATTCTTATCACTTTGAACCATACGTTTTAGACCCTTAATTAATGAAAGAGCTTCGCTATCAAGGTATTCTTGAGACATCCATTGTCGAAAATCATCAAATTGGTTATCCAATTTTGAAAGTTGTTCTACAGAAACCTCATGGAGAGATTCTTCATCATTAAGAGGATTAGAGGAATTACCCATGTCCTCGTTAAAAAGGCCATTCAAATTAGGTTCCATCTCCTCAGTAATTAAACCTTGGAAAGACTTAATTCTAAGGCTTCGTCTAATGGGAATAGTGTAAGTAGGGCTTATTGTTGTAAAACTCATGCACTAAAGAGAGAGAGAAGATTTTTAATTTTAGAGGTAGTAAATTTCAATAAAACCAGCCAATCTCCTAGATTTAAGCTGTTAAATGCAATCAGGACAATCTCCCAAAATTTCGGAAAAAATGTCCAGGACCGTGGTGAACGGAGTGCACACAGTCCTCGCAACTTTTTTTGAAATTTTCAGGGATGAAAGTTATGATGATTTTAAAGCTAATCTGAAAAAATTGAGTTATTTTACGATCTGTAGATAGGCCAAATTAAAGTTGCAATCTCAAAATTGAACCCTACCAAGATTGTTGAAAAATGTAATTTTGAATTTTGAAAAATAGAGGGAAACTGAAATTTTGAATTTTATGATTTTAGAGGGAATACTAAAAGCAATGCAAGTTTTGAAATTTAAAAATCGACTCGATTTCATGCAAAATTCAAATTTGAAAGTGGAAACCAAAGTTGTTGCAATTAAACACTTAATTTCAAAAGTCACAAATTGTAAAGATTTGAATAAAGTACTGAAATTTCGAATGAATGCCAACACACTTTTCAGATTTAGGACTGTAAGAAACACAATTTTGATATGAATTTCAATTTCAACAATTTTTGAATGATTAGAAGCCTCAATCCAAGCAATCGCTAGACCAACTTTGACTTTAATTTTGAAAGTTTTAGAATTGATAAGATCAGCCAAAATTCTGGATTTTAGCAAAAAAATACAGTAAGATCTAGCTCCCAAAATTTCGGAAAAAATGTCGGGGACAATGGCGCTCGGGGTGCACACGGTCCTCGCAACTTTTTTTCAAATTTTCAGGGATGAGAGATATTGTGATTTTATTGCGGAATCCAAAGTTACAGCCGATTTGGAAGTGTTTTGATTAGTGAAATTATCAGTCAAAGGTTGAATCAAGAAGGTCTTAAAAATTAGGGTTTTGACATTTAACCACTTAATTTTCAGAATTAAAGCACAAATATGAATTGATAATTTACAATAGAAGGGTAAATCTGAAACAAGCATTAACAATTAAACATTCCACAAGCTCAATTACTAAAAAGAAAATTTTAGGGTTTTTATGCAATCAACCTCTAAAATTTGCAAAAGATCAAACATGGAAATGTAATTAAGGAAGCAAATTTTTAGATCTAACCATGAATAATCAGAATTAGGATGTTCACGTCGAGTTCACCAAAATGTAAAGCAGAAAAATCGAACCCTAGTTGTTCTCCCCTCCCCAACTCCAAGGAGAGAGAAGGGAGAGTCACTAGGGTTGATGGTTTTCACTTAGGAGAGACTTTACATTCAAAAGAGGGGTTGAAACCCACAAGATCCAATCCCACACAATGCAAGATTGGATTCTAAATGAGTTTCAAGGGTTGTGATAGTAAGGATACCCTCTTTTGTAAAGAATATAGATAGAATGATTGAACTAGGAATGTATGTAGAAGCAAGAAAGATTCGCTTGTAAACAGAGATAGGGATATGGGATGAAGCTGCGGACCTGGAATTAGTAGTAAAATGTCAAGATGGTGCTGTTCTGCAAATTTGAGCAAAAGTTGACGGGACGATGGCGCCCGACGTGCACACGGTCCTCCAAAAAATCCGTGAAACGAAGGTGGATCTGTTCGTCTCTACACAAGGATTCCAGATCTTCAATTACAGCCACGTACCTGCAACCTACACACAGAAAAGAGAGGATGATTGGGGGGTTAGGGATTAGGGGTTTGCCTTTAGGTCAAACCCCAGTTTTGGAATTAACCAAGAAATGAGAATGCTATAAATGTAAATGTTTGTAATGTAAACAAGTACTGATACCTTGTTGTAAGAATGTTTGTATTCTTACATGCGAAGGTGTAATGTATGTAGTATGTTGTATGTTGTATGTGATCTCCTCTTCAATGGTTGAATCCTTGTCTTGAATGCAACACCTAGCCTTGAATGGAGACTTAGAATGCTCAATTGCTTGAAGGAATGCTTGAATGCTTGAATGCTTGAATGTTTGAATATCGTTTCCGCGTCTTGTTCTTGCTTATTTCCTTCCTCCCTTTCTAGGAGAGGAAAAGTAGTTTATATACTTGTCAATTAGGGTTGATAGACTAATTTTTCCGACCTTAGGCTGACCAGGAAACATTATTTCTCGAATTGCAAACTTAAAGACCCGATGCCCACAAGGAGACCGGGCCCAAAATAGGGCCAGGGACCAGGGCGCTGGGCGCCATGGCGCTGGGGGACCAGGGCGCTGGGCGCCCTAGTCCTGGAGGACCAGGGCACTGGGCACCCTAGTCCTGAAGGACCAAGGCACTGGGCACCATGGTCCCACCTCCTAGGACAGCAGGGTGCAAGGAGGGATTAGGCCAGGGTGCAGAAAAATGCAGTTTTTGGTGTCGTAAACAGGTTTTGGGGTCTCCATTCAGGTTCAACGTTGCGCCGCCATCGTGAAGACCCAAATGCAGTTGAAATTGCAAGTGTCACAATTTTAGGACGCTACAATGAGATCCAATTTGACTTCATTGTAGTTTGTGTCAATTGGTTATGGGATGTTTTTATATGCTTTATTCTATATGTATGCATTTCTTTTTCAGCATAAATGTATGTATTGCAAATGATTATGGATGTCTATGTTTTTGTTCCTTTTCATATGAAAATAAATGAATGCAAATGAGTAATAATGAAATGAATGAATCTATATGAAATGTTATGTATGCAGCTAATCATCTCAAAACACAAGTACTCGATCGAAGAAATGATGAAGAAGAGACCACATAGCGAAGAAATGGTGAAGCTTCTAGCTCTAATTCAGCAAATGAAGAGATCATTATTATTACACCCAAAATCACTCTAAAGTCACAAAATGCAAAAGGAAATGCAAAATGATATGTGAAATGCAACCTAAACCTAGTCACTGGATTTAAAATGCTTGAGATTCATCATTGAGCATAATGAACACAATAGGCAGGTTATAGTTCCTTTCTTTTTCAATGTGTAATATTAATTATCTTGTCCACAATGACCTTTTTTTTTTGTTCATATCCTTGGATAGATTTCATAGGGACCCGAATTGCATCATAAAGAAATTCCCTCAAAAAAGACAAAGAAATGATATGGACCTCCCTGTAGCATACAAATAAGCGGAGTCGAGGTATGTGAGGCGATTTCACCTTAATGTGAAGGCTCTTATCACAGACACCCAGCTAATTTATATGTTTCTAGATCATCGGGATCATTCCTACAAGCAGAAAACAAAGAAAATATTATGCCCCCAATCCTTGCTCCTCTTAGTCAATACAGACTTCCTCGAGTTACTCAGGGGGATAATAATCGAAAACCAATATAAAAGACAGCATACAAAGAAAATTTTCATGCATAGCTCAAACTATTTAGTGATTGTTTTTTGTTATGTTGTTTTGCTTGTTAACTCAGTGATAAAAACTTTGTAGTAGTTAGGAGACAAATGACTGACTCGGAGTGGACTGACGGAAAAATGACTTGTTTGATACTACTTAGGACATGGGATGTGCTCTTTCGATTTTCCTAAGACTAGGGCATTGATCAGTTTCAAGTCATGTGGGTTCCAACGAACCAGGGTGTCATGAAAGTGACTGCAAAATATGTACAAGCGAAAGCAAAGATGCATGAAAGCGGGAAATGCCAATGTTGCGTTGATAGATGGAGCGCTTGAGTACAAGAGGCGTCTGTTTACCAGGTTTGCACTTGCTTGGCAAATAATTTTTTTTTTTTTTTTTTTACTAAGGTGCCTATTTACCAAGTTTTCACTAGGGCATTTTCTCTTTTACATTTTTTTTTTTTTTTAATTTTTTTTTTTTACTTTTTTCAAGATTTTTTCAATTTTTAGGATTTTTTTTAGGACTTTTTCATCTGTACAGTTTGATGGAGCAGAGAATGCTAAGTAAAGAATCTTTTCAGGTGGATGGTGTTAATCGGTTCTTGGAGTTGTTCTCCTTCTGATGTTGAGAGCTAATAGGCACCAGAGCCAAAGACTGCACTAACGATATAGGGACCCAACCAGTTGGGTTCAAACTTCCCTTTGTTGTCTCGAAACTGTTGATTTTTTGGATTTTCTCTTAATACTAGGTCTCCAACCTGAAATTCTCTTTGTCTAACCTTCTTGTTATATCCTCTAGACATTCTCTTTTGGTACACTCTAAGATGATCAAATGCCACTTCCCGACGTTCATCCAGCAATTTGAGTTCTTCCAATCTAGATATTCTATGATCTTCATCAATAACAAGACCTTGCAATGAAACTCTTAGAGATGGTATTTCTACTTCAATGGGTAATACTGCTTAGGACCTGTACACCAAAGAAAAAGGTGTAGCCCCAGTAGGTGTTCTGATACTTGTTCTATAAGCCCATAGTGCAGGATTGAGCTGCAGATGCCAATCCTTCCCGGATTTGTTCACTGTTCTATGCAAGATAGTTAATAGGTTCTTATTAGATGCTTCGGCTTGTCCATTACCTTGAGGGTAATATACTGATGACCAGTGTTTCTTTATTTTGAATTTCTCACAAAGTTCATCTAGGTCTTTATTCTTGAACTATCCTCCATTATCAGTCACAATGGACGAAGGTATCCCATACTTGCAAATTATATAGTTTAGGATGAATATGGCGACTTGTTTACCAGTTGCTTTGATGAGCGGAACCACCTCTACCCACTTGGTGAAATACTCAGTGGCCGTTATGATAAATTTATGTCTGTTGGATGATGCTAGATATATTTGACCAATGAGATCAAAGGCCCATTGCTGAAAAGGCTAGTGTGTAATGAATGGTATGAGATCCCTCGCTGGGGCGTGTATGATATTTCCATGAAGCTGACATTTCTCACAAGTCTTAGCAAATTTTATGGCATCTTTTTCCATATCTGGCTAGTAGTAGCCAACCCATAATAGTTTTTGAGCTAAAGTAAAACCATTTGAATGAGATCCACAAATACCTTCATGGACTTTCGATAATGCACGTTTAGACTCTTCAGTTTCTAGACATCTAGGAAATGTACCGTCCAAACCTCATCTAAATAAATTTTTAGCTATGATAACATACCATGAAGAATTTTGAGTTAGGTTTCTTTTCTCATTTCGGGTAAGATTTTTAGGAATAACTTGGTCACGTAGATAGGAGTAGATGTGGCTATATCTAGATGAGTCATGTCCAATAATAGAACAGACTATTTGGGTTTTAGGGGAATCATAAGTTGGGTAACGTAACTCTTCCACCAGGAATTCAAAGCGAGCATTGAACTCTTGTAATTCAGGTATGGATGCCAGAGTGGCCATAGCATCTGTTGCTCTGTTAGCAGACCTTGGGATCTGCTGCAATGACACAAAAGCAAAGTACTTCTTGAGATCATCCACCATTCTCTTGTAAGGCATCAACTTCTCATCTTGAGTCTGATATGTGTCATTGATTTGATTGACGACTAGCTGAGAATCTCCATAAATATGTATTCAACAACCTTCCATTCAACGGCTAGCTTTATCCCATTTACCAAGGCTTCATATTCTGCAATATTGTTTGTGCAAGGGAATAGAATCTTGTAAGACTTTGGAATTGAGTACTTCTGAGGAGTAATGAATAATATGCCAACACCTGAACCATTTTGAGTAAAGGACCCATCAAAGAACATCTTTCAGGGTTGTTGAGTAAGATGCATTATTGATTCATCTGGGAACTCAATATGTAGTGGTTGAGTATCCTCAAGTGGAGCTTCAACAAGTTGATCAGCAATTACCTGTCCTTTTATGGCTTTGCGTTCCACATATTCAATGTCAAACTCTATAAGGATCATTACCCACTTTGCCAATCATCTAGTGAGTGTTGCTTTATTAAGAAGATACTTGAGTGGATCGATTTTGGCCACCAACTTGACTAAATGTGCTAGCATATAGTGCCTTAGTTTCTGTGATGCAAAGACTAATGCCAAGCATGCTTTTTCTATTATACTATAGCTCATTTTGTAAGACACCAATGTCCTGCTAATGTAATAAAGAGCTCTTTCCTTTTTGTTGTCATCCTATTGTGCCAGAAGTGCCCCCAGTGATGATCAGTTGCTAATATATATAAGATTAATGGTTTACCTTGAATAGGTGGCATTAAGATCGGTGGATTTGATAGATACTCTTTGATTTCCTGAAGATGTTGTTCACATTATTGATCCCAATTGTATAATATGCCTTTCCTTAGTACCTTTGTGAAAGGTTGAGCCTCGTCTGCTAGCTGAGAAATGAACCTTCTAATAGACTAGAGACGTCCTTGTAGACTTCTCATTTGACTGATATTCTTTGGAGGTGGCATTTCCATTATGGCTTGGACTTTCTCAAGATCAACTTCAAATCCTTTTTTTGAAATAATGTATCCAAGTAGCTTACCAGATGTCACTCTGAATGCACACTTCTTTGGGTTTAATCAGAGTTTGAACTTTTCCATTCTGTCGAGGATAGGACCTAGCTCCTGAATATGTGTTGATCTTTTCATATTTTTCACTAAAGTATCGTCAACGTAGTCTTCCATATTCTTGTGCATCATATCATGAAAGATAGTTGTAGTTGCTCTCTGATAGGTCGCTCCTGCATTCTTTAACCCAAATGGCATAATGTTCACCATGCATAGGTGAAAGCTATCTTTTCTTGATCTCCAGGAGTGATTTTAATCTGATTGTAGCTGAAAAATCCATCCATTAGTGAGTACATCTCATACCCAGTTGTCATGTCAACTATCATATCAATATTTGGCAATGGAAAGTCATCTTTTGGACATACTTTATTGAGATCTCTAAAATTTGTAAAAACTTTGATAGATTTCTCTGCCTTTGACATAGGTACTATGTTGGAAATCCATTCAGCATAATCTATTGCTCTGATAAATCCAGCTTTAAGTAGTTTCTCTAGTTCAACTTTAACCAATAGTGGGACATGCGGGTGCATCTTACGGAGTTTTTGTTTAACTAGTTTTACTCCTGGTGTGATTGAGAGATGGTGCATAATGAGATCAGGATCTAAGCCTGGCATATCAGAGTACATCCATGCAAAATTTATTTTCTTCTCTAAGAATAGCTGAGTGAAATCCTTCAATTCCTCTACTGATAGTGATTGAGCTACGTGAATAATTTGTGGTGTCTCTTGATTCCCAATATTCACTGGTTGAGTTGGTTTGATCAATATGGAAGACCACTCTTGAAAATGACTAGGGAGTATACCAAGTATCTCACCTTCAGGTGCCTCAAAGAGGTTTTCATCTTTAGGTACATCCTTTATTTTCTCTATTTTAGATTCTGACACCGTCACTATATGGTTTTCGCCATTAGATCTTTTATTTTTATTTTTCTTGTTTTTGTGACTAAGATACTTGATATCCTTTTCAGTCATATTTTCACTCCATTCACTGGTGGAAGAGTTCATAGGTTCGACTGCATTGAGATAATAGGATAATGTATAGTCATTGGCAAAAGTAGGTATATCCATGGGTTGATTCTGTAAAGTATAGTCAATCAATTCAGGATGTATTAAGGACAAATTTTGGATAGGCTCAAGAGCATTCATGGTATTGTTATCACAGGTGTGGATCGAAAAGTCAAGTTCTAGAATGATACCTTGCGTAAGTGTCTCGAGACCAAGAAGAGTCAAATCATGATTATTAAAGCTCACGTTAATATTTAATCGATCTAATCCAATAGACATACTTGTAACGTCGTTTACTATGCCGGACTGGACGTCATGTCGTGGTTTAACAACAATAAGACTAGTAGGCAATTTTTCATTGTTTGTATCAAATGATTCAGAATTTGAGGATGAGTGGGTATCATCATGAATAGGACTATTATCAGAGTCCTCAGAATCATCAAAGTTATCAGATGAAGTTTCCAAGTCTCTGTCAGGTGATCTAGTAAGCATATGTATGGTATCAATACTAACATCTTTAATGCTACAAATTCCTTCATATTGTAGTTCATTTGTCATTTGTATCTGACACACCTGTTGACATGGCTTCATTGTTTCTATGACTTTTTGTCATCTACTCCATTCAACTTCTTCTAGACTGATAACTGGTTCTTGTTCTAAAGATTCTAACTCTTCATGTGTAGTGCTATAATTGATTTGTTCTATTTTAGGATAAGGATACATAGATGAGAATCTTTCTGGTATTGTTCCTTCTTTCAATGCTTGTTCATAATTTTCTTGCCTCTTTTATCTAGTTTCTTGTATTTCCCTCTCTAGTTTTATGCGCATCAACTCTTGAGTATCATCTATGACACCACTAGATTCTTCTGGAGTTTCTGTAGCGGATGTATCTGAAAGATAGTTAGGACCCCATTCATACTCCTTTGAGTCAATCTTCGAATCATCTACTTGTTGACTGCCAGTATATGTGATTGGAACTTTTAATGGTGCAAACAATTCTCTGATTCTCACAAATTCATCTCTTATATCCTCAGGAACCTCGACTTCTTGTATTATTGTAGCTGATATCGTCGAAGCTTGAGCACTGACTATTTCTTCTTTCTTGACTGTTGATTCCTCTTTCTCTTTGCTACACTCTTCTTTTGTTTGTTTAGTGTTTGCTTCATGTAATGTTAAAGGCAATATCTTTTTCAAGCCTTTAGACTTAGAGACATGTTTTTGTTCTGATGTCTTTTTAGGATTGTATCCCAGCCCAGCCTTATCATTTGTGGATTCGGTTTGTAGCTCAATTGGTTTAGTAATACCTTCTTTTTGTTTGCCCAAAGGACCAGTACCTGAGTACCTCATGCCCTGAATCATTTTGTAACCACAACCATATTGGTTTGAGGAAATCTCACAATGTCGTACCTCCTCAATTGGACTATCTTCCTTAAAGAGCCAGTTAAGCACAACATCCTCTTCTATTTCATCTGCCAAGGAGGTAGAAGACTGTATGAAGAGACCATCATATATAGTATTCGGAGCTGAAGTTTGTGTTCTCATAGCCTCTGATGGCTTGCCCAACTATTTTGGTGATGGAGGGAGAGAAACTAATGATAGTACCGGTTCTATCTTGGAGCCATCCATGCTGGTATCTGTAATCTTCAATCTCTTTTCTAAGTCTTTCATCAATGTTTCTGGATCTTCATTTGGAGAGGTTGCCCGATTATGAGGCACAAAAGTATCTGCACCTTTTGTCAATGCATTACAAATGACATTTGTATCAGCTGGAATATTGACTTCAGCTCCATTATAAGGAAACTTTAAGCATTGGTGATACGTTGATGGTATTGCCTTCATTTCATGAATCCATGGCCTACCCAGAAATATATTGTATGACAATGGAATATCGAGAACCTAGAAAAGGACATCTCTCTCTATCAGTCCCACTTTGATTGGTAATGATACCAAACCTTTGGAGGTCCTCTCTTCTTCATTAGAGGCTTTAATTGTTATTTTCTTGCCTAGATTAATGACATTTTCAGAGAATCCTAGTTGGGTAAGCAGATGATAAGTACAGATATTCAACCCCACGCCTCCATCTATCAAAACACGTTTAACTCTGTGTTTGTGGATCATGGCTTCAATATGCAATGGCTGTTTATGTGGATGATTTAATGAATTGCCATCTTCCTCAGAGAAGGTCAAATAGTGAGGTGAAGTCAGATGACCCACCATAGACTGAAACCGATCAATGCCTAAATCTTTTGGAACGTTGGTGGTGAGCAATGCTTTGTCTAGGATTTCCTTGTGAGCAGATGAGAGTTGTAGCAATTCAAAAATTGAAATTTGAGCATTTGTCCTTTTCAACTATTCAACCACACTGTATCCAGAGGATGATGATGAGGTTAATCTTTTAAATTTGTCCAAGATTGATTCCTTTTGTTTATCTGGCAAGGCTGTTGGATTTGATGTTTCCTGAGCTGGTTTGGAAGAACTAGCTCCTTGGAGGGTAACTTTCTTTTGAGATCTGGTTAGAGCTTTTGCATATCATGATTCATTTGGTTTATCTTGAATTATAATCACATTGCAATATTCTGAGTGTGAAGGTTCAATCATGTTGATAACGTTGTCCTGGCTGGCATAAGCATAATTTACCTTGGCACCTCCTTTGGTCTTTGAGGAATCACCTTGTTCATAAGCAGCCAAAGGGTCTTTAAATGCTTTATGATCAACATTGGTTGGATGATTCCCAACAACAAATTTACCAGCGTCTATGAGATCCTGAATCTCATGTCTTAGCTTCATGCAATTGTTTATGTTATGACCCTTATTCCGATGGAAGTCAGAGTATTCATTTTCTCTCCACCATCTTGGTTTGACTTCTGGATCATATGGTCAGGAGTTATCTGGTAGTGTTATCAAGTTTTTTGCCAACAAAGTTTTGAAAGTAGACTCGTATGATTCTTCAAGAGGAGTAAAATCATGCTTAGGTTTGGAAAGCCAAGGCTTGTCTTTGAACCATTCCTTTGATTTCTCTGGCAAATTCTCTGCTGCAATCTCAGCGGCTTTAAGTGCTTGTGTACCACTAGCCAGGTTGAATATTGTGGATTTTGAGTTGGTTTTGACAGTGTCTACTACTCCATCATTAACAACATTCTTGTTGTTGTCTTTGGCAAATTTCCAATACTTGTTCTTCTCTTTAGAGTTAGATCATGTTTGTGTTTCTTTCCAAGGTGTGATATCCCCCTTCTTTATAAGCACATCTTCCATTCGAAAGGCATTATCTACCATTTTGTTAAATGATAGGTGTACTTGCATTTGTACGCTATATTTCAGTTTGGGGACCAAGTTATTGACAAAAATATGCATTTTCTCAAAGTTTGGAATAGGTCGTGGGTACCTAGAGAACATCCTTCTCCAGCGTTGGAGAAAAGTAAGAAGAGGTTCCTCTATTTTCTATTGAGTATTACAAAGATTGATCATAGTCATAGGATGTCGAATGTTGTATGAGTATTGTTGTTGTAGATAGGAATTTGGAAATCATCAAAGCAATAGAAACATTAAACTAGCTCAATCACGAAAACTAAATTGCAATGACAACAATCCTAAAAAAATTCAATAGAGATACTGAAAATAAAACATTTAAACCAATTCCAAACCATCGCAAACATGAATGTCTTCTCCAAAATTCTCCATTGTCCTTCTTTCTCCTTCAAATTGCTTTGTTTTGCGGATCTCACCTTCAAGTGCATAAGCATAGTGTGAAAGCAAGATTGACAAGACGGTAGCGGAAGAATACTAGAAGCGTGATTGATTCGGGGATCCTTTGGTTGAAGAAATTCATCCAATTTATAGACAAATTGGAGAGATGACAAGATTAGCATGAAGAGATTTGAAAGGAAATTTCAAATCAAGAATGACAAATATGACAAATTCTGACAAAATTGACACTTTCTATGCAAGATTGATTGATTGACAAATTATGACAAAATTGACAAGGTTGCTATGTAAAATTGATTGATTGACAAATTATGACAAATTATGACAAATTTGCTATGTCATTCCCATGAAATTAGGGGGAATATTAGAAAAATAGGAGAAAATAGAAAATTAGATGAATTGGAAATTAGGAAATTAGAAAATTGATGAAAATTAGGTAAATTAATTAATAATTTTTCATTCATTAATTAATTCACAAAAAGAGGGAGGAATTAATTAGCCAATTAAATAAATATTTAATGGTGACAAGAAGACTTAGGATAAATAAATAAATTATTTAACCTAGAGGGAAAATGACAAACAAGATTAAATGAATAAATCATAAAACCTTAGAAGATGAATTAGAAATGCAAGGACGACAATTAGGTCTTGACAAAAGATAATTGATGCCGATTCGATTTGATCACGACTAACAAAGGACCAATGCTGATAAATGATTTGATTGATAAATGTGCCAATTGATGAGGAACAATGACTAATTGATCCAAATTGACATGATTGATAAGGACAATGATTGATGACAAATCAATCGCAAAATGACAAGATTGAAAAGGACAAGGATCGATGATGAATCAATCGCAAGATGACAAGATTGACAAGGACAATGATCGATGACAAATCGATTACAAAATGACAAGATTGACAAGGAAAATGATCGACAACAAATTGATCACAAAATTGACAAGATTGACAAGAGGACAAAACCCTAATTACATCATCGACTAGGATTGACGATGTCCAAAATGAAATCGAATTGACGATGTCAAAATATGCCAAATGAGCACGCACATTGATGCGATAGGATAAGACTGACCAAAATCATGACTGAAGATTGTTATCGACAAGACCAAATTCGAAAGCGAGACAAATGAAGAATGTAGAAGAAGGACTCGATGCTTGCAAATGATAAATACCAAGTGCGTGACATAGAAGAAATGTTAATGCGACGCAAAAAACCTAAAATAAGGCAATGCGCCAATGTTAAAGTATGACTCCGCAAGCGTTGACCATTTTTAGACGTCTACATTTTGCCCCTCTTTGAGACAATACGATTTTAAGCATTGTTTCAAAGAACAATAATGAAAATGCCCCAGACAATAACAATGACATATGCATGCATGCCCCCTCGAGGAATTGGCCAGAAACATCCAGAAAAGAGGCCAATTAATCGATAAGAATGATAGAAAATGATAGGATCAAACAGACTGAAATCGGGGATCGGATACACAAAGGACAAGCAATTGAAGGTGCAAAAGACCATGACCAGCATAAGATGGAGAGAGTGCATGTCCATCTATGCACTAACAAAGATCTATAAATGAGATAAAGAGAGTGAAAAGAGCTCATTTGCACTAGCCAAAGAGGAGGATTTGTTGCTCTGGAAAAGGACGCTTGCAGAGAGATGGCGAACATTCCAATGGAAGATCACCTCAGGAAACATGTATGCACCTACAGACGACCGGACAATGTGGGAGCAGCGGTATGTATCTCAAAAACCCATATTGTCAATTTCATGAATTTTGCTTGCTTGCAGGACATTGTGGGGCCCACAGTGAATGGGGAAAAGGACTTTTGTGCCTGTGTGGGTGCATCCCGCACTTGTGTAGGATGTCCTGCACTTGTGTAGGATGTCCTGCACTTGTGTAGGGTACACAGGTGCAAGTTGATGCTACACAGGTGCAGGACATAGCACACAGGCGCAGTTGTGCACTGAGAACCCCAATTTGATCAAAAACAACATGCGAATGATCCCGAAAAGGGGGATAAGGGTAGGATAGGTCAAAATAGATTAGAAACACCTTGATTTGTGGATGAAACAAGGGAATGTAGCCCATAGGAGGAAACCCTAAAACTAACAAAATGTGCCCCAAATGTGATGCAAAGTCGATAGTATCCACTGATTACGCGGGAGAACCGACCTGACTGCTTCATGTTACGACATAGACTCAGGAGCACAGATAGAGATACATTAGCAGGACTTGGATTATACTATATCACATTCATGCCTGAGATTAGGGTAAACACAGGACTGCTGACCGCACTGGCAGAGCGATGGCATTCAGAGACTTCCTCATTCCATCTGGCGACTGGAGAGGCAACGGTGACACTAGAGGATGTATGGTGTATCCTCCACATTTTGATTCATGGGGAGATGATAGAGTATGACCCGACGATAGGGAGAGATGCTTTGTGCCACTTATTTGAGTGCGACGCAGATGATTTGGATATCGTAGAAAGGGAAATTAGCTGGGAGACCATGGCATCAGAATACGATCAACGATATGTGGTGATAGCCATGGTTATAGCATGCCTATTAGCAAGAGACAGACAAGGACATGGATTCCCTATTGGATGGGGAAGAGTGCTAGAGTGAATGGTGACAAAGGGGATTGTATATGCATGGGGACCATGTGTGCTTACCATGCTATATTTTCAGTTGCATCAGATAGCATATCAGGGGGTTCAGACTTTAAGTTGTGGGGTCAGACTGTTACAGGTATGGGCATTTGAGCACATAGCCATATGTTGACCGATTGCAGAGAGACAGGTATTACCACATCAACCATATGTGTACTACTATGGGGGAGCACTGAGACAGGGTCCTTTCGGATACATATTGTATTGGCGACATGAGCTAGACAGATTGAGAGAGTTTACATGGAGGCCATATCTTGATTGCCCTGGATGGTCAAATGATAGTGATGAGCTACCGTATTGCAGATAGGAGAGATACATGATTGGGCAACCAGTGAATCATCAGAGAGTGATTGAGATGTACCTACCAAAGAGAGTCAAATGACAGTTTGGAGAGAGGCAGGATGTACCGAGAGGGACTGCACACTTTGCTCGATCTCACAGAGAGATGAGTCAATGGGGGAGAATGATTCAGCCACACATAGCATATTCTGACTTCACATAGCTACAATAGAGACAGTGGGATTGGAGATCAAATGTGGTGGACGTTGGGATGACAGAGGAGTATGAGCGATGGTTTGCACGATGACGGCCAGTGCCATTAATAGATCCTGATATTATGGTACCTAGGAGACAGGAGGACTTCCCACTCACTGGAGAGGAGGGAGATGATGAGGATAGAGAGGAGGACGAGGACGGAGAGGATGAGGGGGATGACAAGGATGGAGATGATGAGGATGAAGATTATGAGCCAGATTCAGCCGATCAAGAATCATTGCAGGATATACCCATAGAGCTGGAGACAGCTAGTATAGAGGAGATGGAGATATTTAGGGCCACCATAGTGAGTCAACATGATCACATTGTGACATTAGAGAGACAAAATGCTATCTCAAGGACAGAGCAGGATCAGTTCAAAGTGGAGATAGCTAGACTTACAGCGGCTTGAGATACAACAATAGCCCAGGCACAACAAGAAGAGCAGAGAGTCACCGAGTATATTGGGTCGATTAGGGATGCCAGTGCATGTGAGATGGCACATATGTTGGTAGAGACCAGAGAGGAGATACGCCATTGGAGGACACTATATGAGAGTGCAGTTCCACCAGACCAAAGAGCAGTGTCATATCGGGCACGATCGAGGATAGAGAGCAGACCACGTTCTCGGAGGTCAGTGAGCAACATGGGGGTGAGTGTACTTATGAGACCACCACAACCAGAACCTGGGGTAGGAGGGACATCATCCTTGAGAAATGGTAGGGATGAGGAGGATAGAGGGAGCACCTAGTGACAGAGGCACATGCTCTTTATGACAGAGACATATGTAATTTGACATTATGTATTCAGCTTGCGGGTCATACTTAGGATAGACAGTCCAATTTTGTACTCTAATATTGTTTTGATATATGATATGATATGCAGCTATATGATGGGATGCAATGTGTTATAGCTTATGTGTACTTTCCATGTATGGATGGCTTATGCACTATTTATGTACCATGGTGGAACATGTATGAATATATTTTTATGTGTTTTTTTTATGCATTTATAATATGAAATGGATAAAATGCTTGATATAATGCAAATGCACTAACCAATGAATGCAGGAGGCAGCTTATGTGTTTGGAGATTGGAGAACGAGACTGAACTAACTACCCAAACTGACGGAAGAAATGTTAGTAAGAAGAAATGAGACAGAGGACAGTTAGAGACGAAGAAAAACTTGCTTTCACTAATGCACTTTGTAGGTGAGAACCTTTATTTAATGTAGCAAAACGGATGCACAGCATCATGGCATTGAAGGCCAGAGCTGAAACGCAACCCCTTTTGCAAAATATAGACACATCACACACAAGGAATGAGTGAAGCATCCTAGGGTTCATACATCAAGGGTCGAGGTATGTGCGGCGTTCACAAAGAGAACGTACTTATCAAAGACACCCAATGATATAGTTGCCCCAGTTTGTGACAAACATTCCACAAACAGCAAACACCACAAAAAAAAGGACCATGAACCATCCCGATCACTCTAAATCACTCAGTGACATCATCGAGCAACGTAGGAACATGATCGAAGATAAATCAATAAATGATAAGACTCGCTAATTCCAACAAGTCAAACAAACATCTTAATCTTCATTGTCAAAAGTTGAAAGTGTTGATAGGAAGATCATGTTGTCTGGTTTTAGGACATGTGGTACCCCATCTAAGATAGGACACAGTCTGGTTTCAAGTATACCACACCGTGTATAAGACCCATGATAGTGTGCCAAGGACGAATGATATTGATGTTGATTGATTGATATGACAATTTTAATCAGTTTGAATATCTGGTTTGATTAAAAAAGTTCATCTGTGAATACGTGATTTCATTAAAGCACAATATGTGATTGCATGTCATTAGAGGGATGTTCAGTGATCTGTCTTATGCACAAAGGGGATATTTTTTGTTTTGTTTTTTCAAGACTTTATTTGACTTTTTAAGGATTTATTTCAGGACATTTTTTTATTTTTTTGATTTTTTTCAAGACATTATTTGATTTTTTTTTTAGGGATTTTTTCAGGACAGTATTTGATTTTTTAGGGATTTTTTCAAGACATTATATGATTTTTTTTGGATTATTTCAGGACAGTATTTGATTTTTTTTGGATTATCTCAAGACATTTTTCAATTCAAAAGTTCCAGTGATTGATCATGACAACGAGCACGCACCCAATGCACATCTAAAAGACATATATAGAGACCAGGACCGAAACATATGCACAAAAAACTAGAGTATGCAAGACAATGATGTTGACCAATTACAGGCCTGGAACAAAACATTGGGTCAGGACAAGGATAGGCACAATAAACCTACAGAGAGAAAGCATAGCTAGAGGTCATGATAGATGATGGAGCAATGATCTTTTTACACATGGCGCCTGTTTGCTAGGTTTTCACCATGGTACTTGCCCAAAGCACCTGTTTGTCAGGTTTTCACTAGAGGGTGAATCATTTTTCTTTACTTTTTGTTCTTTTTCTTTTTTTTTCTTTTTTCACTTTTTTTTTTTTGTATTTTATTTTGAGCTTTTTGATTTTTTTGTATTTTTTTTTCAGGATCATATTTGAAGAATTGCTAATAGAAAATTATGCCCAGTACTTGCGAAGGTGCATACTATTGATTGGATCTGACAAAGGTTCACCTTCTGGGGTGGCAAGTTGATATGCCCCCGAGCCATAGGTTGCAGTAACTATGAAAGGCCCAACCCAATTAGGTTCAAACATGCCTTTGATGATGTCAGTAGATTGTGCATTCTTGGGGTTTGCCTTTAAAACTAGATCTCCCACTTCAAAATGTCTCCCTTTGACCTTCTTATTATAAGAGAGATGGAGATGGTTTTGATATGCTTGAAAATGTGTCAGGGTTGTCTGACGTTTCTCATCTAACATCTCAAGTTGATGCAACTGAGAGACTCTGTGCATCTCATCATCAATCAGATGTTGCAAGGAAACACACAAAGAAGGAATCTCCACTTCCAAGGGTAAAATGCCTTCCACACCATACACCAAGGAGTAAGGTGTTGTGCCAGTAGGTGTGCGGATAGAAGTACGATAAGCCCATAGTGTTGGATTCAACTGTACATGCCAATCTCGACCAGCATCATTGACAACCTTTTTCAGGATCTTGATAATGGTTTTATTTGATGCTTCGGCTTGACCATTACCCTGTGGATAGTATGGACTGGAGAAATAGTGTTGGATGTGAAACTTGTCACAGAGTTCCTTGACATCTTTATTCTTGAATGGACGACCATTATCTGTGACTATGGCAAGGGGAACCCCATATCTGCATATGATATAATTCAGTAGGAATTTTGAAATTTCCACACCAGTGATATAGGTCATGGGGATAGCCTCGATCCATTTTGTAAAATACTCTGTGGCTGTAATGATGAAATTGTGTCCATTTGCAGATGTCGGGTGAATCTTGCCAATAAGATCCAATCCCTATTGAGAAAAGGAGCATGAAGATATGACAGAATGAAGCTCTTGGGCTGGTGCATGAATGTAATTTCCATGGATTTGGCATTTGTAGCACTTCTTAACAAAATCATGAACATCCTTTTCTAGAGTGGGCCAATAATACCTAGCACGAATCAAATTTTTGGTTAAGCTCAAACCACTGAAATGGCCCCCACATATACCATCGTGAACCTCGCGTAAAGCCGTTTGTGCTTCATCGGAATCTAAACACCTGAGAAGGGTATGGTCAAAGGAACGACGGTAAAGGGTGTCGGCAATGATGACATATTTGGTTGTCTGTCGGATGAAGGCTCATCGTTGGTTAGTGGAAAGGTTAGGTGGTAAGCTTTGGGATTTCAAATATTGATAGACGTCATTGTACCATGGGGAGTTAGGACCAACAAGAACACACATCACATCTACTGTCGGAATTTCAAAAGAAGGGACAAGCAACTGTTTGACCAAAAATTCACATTTGTCCATATTGTGGGGCATATTTAACATGGAAGCAATTGTAGCCATCGCATCTGCCGACTTGTTTTGAATTCTTGGAACTTGACTGAAATGGATAGACGTGAATTTTGTCTTGAAGAAATCTACCATATTCTTGTAGGGAATAAGCTTTTCATATTTTGTTTTGTAGTCATCATTCACTTGACGGATGACTAACTGAGAATCTCCATAGACTTGTAAATGTGTGATGTTCCAGTGGACCGCTACTCAGAGTCCTGTGAACAGAGCTTCATATTCTGCAATGTTATTGGTACAATGGAAAGTTATTATGTAGGATTTGGGAATAGCATCACCTTGAGGGGTGACAAACAATATGTAGGATTTGAGAAATACAAATCCACAGAACCCAAAAGAAACCTGCATGCAAGAAACCTGTCACAGAGAAAGAGAGAGAACGAATACAAGGGTTTTGGCTCTGACAAAGAGAAAAGATGTATTATCAGAGAAAAAATGAATCAAGAATATGAATAATACAAGAGATCAATCCTTATAAAGGAGATCAACACCAAAAGGAAAACCTAACCCTAAGGTGTGAGCATTTAATAATTAAATATTAATTATTAAATGACTAATATGTGCATAAAGGGAAATCTTAAGAGGAGAGAAAAGTTAATTAATTACTTTACTCTAACACCCCCCCTTAAGATGAGCTACAATGGAGCTACAAACAATGCAGAAAAAAGCAAAGGAACTACAATGCAAAAGAGGGTCCCGGCAACAAGGCCTGATGAGGTACCCGAATACAAGAAAATCTCTATAAAGCGAAGTAAAGGAGAAAACCCAGTGGGAAAAAACTCCTCTCCAAAAAGAGATAAAGAATCATGCTGAAAAGAAAACATGAAGGAAGGAAGGCCTCACTGAGACCCCCCAAGGACAACTTCCTTCACCCCAAGCATTGAGCGCAACTGAAGATAGCGCGGAGATGCCAAGGGTTTAGTGAAGATGTCTGCAACCTGCTCCTCTGTAGGAATATACTCCAAGATGAGAGAACCATCCTGAATCAACTGTCTGATGAAGTGCATGTGGATTTCAATATGCTTTGTCCGCTGATACTCCACTGGGTTGCGAGAAATGTGAATGGCACTCTGGTTGTCACACCAAAGAATAGTGGGACAATCTGGAGGAAACCCAAACTCTGTCATCAATTGCCGAAGCCATAAAACCTCCTGACTGGCTAACACTGCTGCACGGTACTCAGCCTCTGTAGATGATAATGCAATAGTAGATTGCTTCTTGCAAGACCATGTGATAGGACCAGAACCAAGGCAAAAAATGAAGCCAAAAGTAGACTTCCGATCATTGACATCACCAGCCCAATCGGAGTCAGTGAAGCCAATGATGTGAGGGGATCCTGAAGAGTAGTGAATCCCATAATGTGTGGTGCCCCGAATATATCTCAAAATACATTTGGCTGCTTGCCAATGGCTCTCATGAGGATCATGGGAGAACCGAGAGACAAGGCCAACCGCAAAGGAAAGATCAGGACGAGAATGTGTCAGGTACAACAGACTGCCAACCAACTGCCTGTATAAAGTGGGGTCTACTAAAGGAGTAGAGCAAGTGGAAGACAAAACAACACCTGACTGAAATGGAGTGGGGGCAGACTTGCAATCAAGCATGCCAAATCGCTGAAGCATATCAAGAGCATACTTCTCCTGAAAAATGGAAATCCCATCCGAAGACTGAATAACCTGTAGACCCAGAAAGAAGTGCAAGAGACCAAGATCGGTCATCTCAAACTGCTCCATCAAAGCTCTCTGAACACTCTAAATCATTGAGGATGAGCTACCTGTAATGATGAGATCATCTACATATAGCACTAGAATCAAAAGATCACCCTCCTGATGCTGAATATAGACTGTGTGATAAGAATGACAGCGTGTGAAGTGCGAGGAAAGCAAGAAGGAGTCCATCTTCTCATACCAAGCCCTGGGGGCTTGTTTGAGACCATACAATGAACGTCGAAGTCTGCAAACCAAAGAAGTGTCCTGCACAAAACCCTGAGGCTGCTCCATATAGATCTCCTCATGTAGGTCTCCATGCAAGAAGGCACTCTTCACATCCATCTGAAACACTGTCCATCCCTGTGAAGCTGCAAGTGAAAGTACCAGGCGTATATAATTCATCTTGGCGACAGGAGCAAAGGTCTCAGAGTAGTCAATACCCTCTACCTGAGAAAACCCCTTCGCAACAAGACGGGCCTTATACTTATCAATAGAACCATCTGCAGCATACTTGGTACGATACACCCACTTGCACCGAACCAACTTTCTTCCCTTAGGAAGAGGACAAAGATCCCAAGTATGATTCTTCATCAAAGAAGAATACTCCTCATCCATGGCCCTATCCCACTCTGGGTGTCCTGTCGCCTCTGAAAACTTTTGAGGATCATCTGAAAGGGTATGACTCAAAAGACTAGAACCAGATGTCTGAGCACGAGTGCGACGAGTATCTGAAGGATCACCTGCCAAAGAACCAGCTGCATCAACAGTATCACGGGCCCACTTCGGCAAAGACGAAGCAACTGGTGGTGGTGGAGATGGTGGATCATGATCTACATCATCCTCAAGAGATCAGTAATCCTCAAGAGATGAAGAGGAAGGAGTAGGCAATGAGGGAGAAGCTGGTGATGGAGAATCCATCTGAGGATAGCACTCATCAAACTGAACATCCCGCCGAAACAAGACCTCTCTAGAATCAGGATCAAACAACCTGTATGCCTTAACATCCTCACAGTAGCCAACAAATATGAGTGGTCGGCTCTTCCTCTCCATGGCTATCCGCTGAGCATCAGGAATAAATGCCCAAGCCTCACTACCAAAAACTCAGAATGTAGAAACATCAGGCTTGACATGGGTCCAAGCCTCCTCAGGAGTTATATGTCGTAATGCCTTATGGGGCATCCGGTTCTGAATATAATTGGCACAATTGACTGCCTCAGCCCAAAATGAAGAACTCATAGCTCGAGACTGTATCATACAATTTGCCATCTCCCGTAAGGTTCTGTTCTTTCTCTCAGCAACACCATTCTGTTGAGGGGTATAAGGAACTGTAAACTGATGCTGTAAACCATGCTCAGTGCAAAAATCTCTGAAAACCTGATTTACATACTCCCCCCCATTATCTGTGCGTATCCTCCTGATAGAAAGTCCAGATTGCTTCTCCACAAATGTCTTAAACTTCCTGAAAGAGTCAAAGACATCAGACTTGTACTTAAGAAAGTACACCCATGTACGTCTGGAGAAGTCATCAATAAAAGTGAGTACATAACGGGCCCCTGAAAAAGAAGGATTCGGAAAGGACATAAGATCACTGTGTACCAACTCTAGGTCTGCCCTAGCACGAGAGGCTCGACCCTTAGGAAAAGGATCTCGATGATGTTTGCTAAGGACACAACCACGACATACACCATCTGTACAAGAAATCTGTGGAAGCCCAATCACAAGTGCCTGTGTACTCATCTGCTGTAGATATCTGTAATTGACATGACCAAAATGCTCATGCCAAAGCCTGCTCACTGAATCTGCATGTGCTATAAGAGAGGAACCAACAGTGTCTGAACTCTCAAAGCCATCAAAACTATATAAGTGAGATACAGAATCCACACTCCCAGTAGCCACAACCAAGTCAGGATCATGAAGATCTCGAATAACCACATCATGTGGAGAGAACTCAACTGTCTTACCAGAGCCAGAGTGGCAAATCTGATAAATAGATAGAAGGTTTGTCGAAATGTCAGGAACCAAAAGCACATCCTGAAGACAACCACCATCCAATGAAACAGTACCAGAACCCTGAACGGAAAGTTGTGCTGAGTCACCAACTGCAATATGTCGAGTGCCTGTAGGAGCAAGAGCGGTGACCAAATCCTGTGTGTGTGTCATATGGTGAGAGGCACCAGAATCTAGAATCCAAGTGGACGCTGAGGACAATGCTCGTGCAGAAAGAGCATGACCTTTCCCTGTGGGCTGTGAAGGAGGCTGTGGTGCACTGATATTATGCTGCTGCATGGCTTCCTCCAAAGCCTCTAAATGTTTCCAACACCTGGAAACGGGATGTCCTTCCTTGCCACAAAAACTGCAAGGATCACCTGATTTCTTCTTAGTCTTGGAGGAAGACTCACCAGACTTTGAAGATTTGCCCTGTTTAGAATTGAATTGTGGTTTTGAATCAGACTTAGGTGGTGGCTTGGAGGGATTCTCACTAGCCTCTGAATCTTTCTTAGGCTTCGGTTTCTGCTTCTATTTTCCTTTAGAGGACTGGGCTACCAATGCTTGGTTCTATGAACCTGAAAGTAAATCCAACTGCTTAAGCTTAGCTTGCTCACGAGTCAGACGATCACAAAAGACCTCAAAAGAAGGCATGACATGTCGAGCACCCAAGGCATCCATGGTGGAATAGAAGGTCGAAGAGAAGATCTGAAATGGACCCTGAAGCTTGGAGAGAATCAGGAAAATGCACTCTGTATCAGTCTTAGTCTTACCACAACCCTGCAAGATAGATCTTTACTGTTTGAACTTCATCAGAAAGTCCTCAATAGAAGGAAATGAATCAGGTACCAAGGAAGTTAACTCTGCCTCAAGCTGCAAAGCTCTGAACTCGTTGACAGTACCAAAAAGTCCCTCAAACTTGGTCCAAATGGCTCGAGGAGTGATACAACCTTCAAGATGAAACTGGAGACTGTCGGAAATGTGTAAAGCCATCAATCCCATAGCCTGATCCATATTGTTCCTGTGCTGCATAATCTCAAAAGGAAGTGTCAACTGAGGCTGAACCTCATCCAAACAGGACCATAACCCTTTTGACTGGAGAAGAGTCATCATGCGACCCTTCCAAGTGTGGTAATTATGCGGTGTGAGAGATTCAATAAGTCTGTCTGCCATCCTGTGAACTGTGCCTCAACTGCTCTGAATTTTTAATTATTATTAAGTGGTCTTTCAGAACTAGACAGAAGATGCAGAAGGGGGTTTGATTTTTTTTTATTGGTGTTTGTAAATTCTGGTTTTCTGATGTAAATAATAGAAAGCAAGAGAAAACACCCCCCCACAATGCAAAAAACTAATCCCCAGTACAAACTGAAAGCCAGAAAATGATAGAAAGCAATAACGGGTTGAGACAACATTTGGAGCACCTGAAGATTTTTCTGATGAAATAGACTATAGATCTGGAAAGAGCACAGAACCACCTTTCCGACGCCTATTCGCTTTCGAAAAACGGAGTCCGTATGCAAAAGATATGGCTCTTGGAGTGCAAAAAACTTGTTCTAACTTTGACTAGCAAAAAACACTACAAAACGGCAAAATCAGAAAAAAAGTCCTGCATTAATTAGATCAGGCTCGGAACCAGCTTTCCAATGCCTATTCGTTTTCGAAAAACGGAGATCGGACGCCCAAGTTATGCCCGATTTTGTAAAACTGCTCCTAAAGGGACCCAAATGGGCCTTTAAGCCCTCAAGGGCTTAAAAAAAAATAAGCCCCTGGTCCTCTGGGCGACCAGGGGCGGGCGGAGGGGGGTGGCGGCGCGGGGGCGGCGCTGCTGGCGGCGGGCGGCGCGCAGGTGGCGCCCGGGCGGCGGGGTCTCGGCGGGCGGCGCGACGGGCGGCGGCTGAGCGCGGGGCTGCGCGTGGGCGGGTTACCGCCAGCGGCGGTGGCCGCCGGGCTGGGCGGTGGCTGCGTTTTTTTTAACACTGGCTGCGACCAAAAAATTTTAAAAAACAGCGTTTTTTTGATTTTTTTTTATTTTTTCGCCTCGGTTTTTGTGCCCTAGGGTCGTACGGCCTTGGGGCCAAAAAAAATTTGCCTCCTGGAGCAACTGTGTCCAAATCAGACGAATTTTATATGGAAATAGGGGTTTTTGGGCGCTACGAGCTCAACGGTGAGGTCCGTTTGGGCTCAAAGTGCACCGAAAAAAAAAATACCCCCCTATTCCAAAATAAAAAACAGAAGACAAACACAGATCTGATGCAACCAAAACCTGGATCTCAAAATCTTTCAAAAGTCTGAACAAGCTGCAGCAGATCCAGCTCTGATACCATGTAGGATTTGAGAAATACAAATCCACAGAACCCAAAAGAAACCTGCATGCAAGAAACCTGTCACAGAGAAAGAGAGAGAACGAATACAAGGGTTTTGGCTCTGACAAAGAGAAAAGATGTATTATCAGAGAAAAAATGAATCAAGAATATGAATAATACAAGAGATCAATCCTTATAAAGGAGATCAACACCAAAAGGAAAACCTAACCCTAAGGTGTGAGCATTTAATAATTAAATATTAATTATTAAATGACTAATATGTGCATAAAGGGAAATCTTAAGAGGAGAGCAAAGTTAATTAATTACTTTACTCTAACACAATATACCTGCTCCGGACTCGAATTTGGTATGGGATCCATCAAAATATAACTTCCATTCATTAGAAGAGGTGAGAGCAAAGACTGATTCATCTGGAAAATCCATCAACATGGGATGATCATCATAAATAGGAGCCTCTACAAGTTGATCCGCTATGACTTATCCTTTTATTGCCTTTCGCTCCATGTACTCAATATCAAACTCACTGAGGATCATAACCCACTTTGCTAGGCGACCTGTCAAAGCTACCCTACTAAGCAAGTATTTCAAGGGATCAATTTTTGCAACTAGCAATGTCTGATGACTTAACATATAGTGTCGAAGCTTCTGTGTTGCAAAGACTACTGCTAAACATACCCATTCAATAGTTGAATAATTTAGCTCATAGCCCACTAGTGTACGACTGATATAATAAATAGCCCGCTCTTTGCCGTTCTCATCCTGGTGGGCCAAGAGAACTCCTAGTGTTGTTTTAGTTGCAGAAATATACAATATAAATGGATTCCCTTTTATAGAAGGCATTAGAATAGGTGGCGACAACAAATAATCCCTAAGAGTTTGAAATGCTGATTGACATTGCTCAGTCCATTTAAAAGCGACCCCTTTATGCAATAAATGCTGGAAGGGATGACATTTGTCTGCCAATTGAGCTATAAATTGGTAGATTGACTGTAGCTTTCCTTGCAGACTTCTTAGTTGATGGAGATTGGCAGGAGGAGGCATATCCATTATTGCTTTAACCTTGGCAGGGTCAACTTCGATGCCTCTGTGAGAAACAATGTACCCTAATAATTTGTCGGCTGTGACACCAAAGACACACTTCTTTGGATTGAGTCTGAGCTTGTAGGTTTCCATTCGGTCAAAGATTGGGCCCAAGATGGCTAGATGACTATCTCTTGTGACAGATTTGCATAATAAGTCATCAACATAGTCCTCCATCAAAGTATCCATGAAATCATGGAAAATTGTTGTCATAGCTCTTTGATATGTTGCCCCAGCATTTTTAACACCAAAGGGCATCACATTCCAATAGTAGGTACCCCAAGCACAGGTGAATGTTGTCTTATGTTTATCTTCAAGAGAAATGCAAATTTGGTTATAGCCGGAGAAACCATCCATCAATGAGAGCATCTCATATCCAGCAGTCATGTCAACTATGATGTCTATATTTGGCAGTGGAAAGTCATCTTTAGGGCATGCTTTATTGAGATCCCTAAAATCCATACAGATTCTGATGCCCCCAGTTACTTTGCTAACTGGTACCAAATTTGAAATCCAGTCTGCATAATCAATGGGTCTGATAAAGCCCACGTCTAGTAATTTTTTTAGTTCTACCTTGACCAAGAGAGCCACCTGGGGATGCATCTTTCTGAGTTTCTATTTGACAGGCTTGGCATTTGCTTTTAATGGCAAGTGATGAAGGACTAATTCTAGATCAAGGCTAGGCATATCTGCATAGGACCATGCAAAACTGATCTTTTTCTCAAGAAAGAAATTGACAAAATCTATCTTTTCCTGTTTTGATAGAGAAGCAGCAAAATGAATGACCTTAGGGTTGTCAGGTGTACCCAAATTTATCTCTTCGATCATTTCCACAAGCAATGTTGATTTATCCTGACTTGATAGGGGTATGTCCAATCTTCCACCTTTGGGTGCCTTAGAGAGGTTTTCACCCGCAGTTACGTCTTTTATTTTTACTTTTTTATGATCAGAGAGTGCCTTACGATTTTCACTCAAAGACTTATCTTTTTTATTTTGTACTTTTTCTTTTCTTTTTTTATTTTTATGACTAGAAGATGGAGTTGACTCCCCAAAATATGTTGTGGAATTCAGATCAATAGCAAATCCCACCTTATGATCACCTTGTGGTATGCCTTCTCGGAGTCCCATAAATTCTACAATTGCTTCATCATTTTGAAAACAATCCAATGTGAGTGGATCTTGTTGGTCATGTTGGATAAGCTGCGGATAGACAAGGGGCATGTCATCATCGATTTTAAGGAGAGAGAGGGTCGAGATGGTAAAGATGTAAACATCTGTGGTATCATTGTCCAAACTGCTCGCATCTGATTCAGAGCTTGGGTCCTAGAATGACTCTATCCAAGAATTAGGACATGTTTTAGGAGGGGGAGTTACTTCATGTTTGTCTTCCATGGGCAAATCATTAGGGTCAAGGAAAAAATTGTCAAGGGCATAGGAGCTAGAAGAAAAAGAACTCCACTCCCATTCATTTGAATCAATTTCAGGTCGGGTATCCTCAAGTGTTGTTTCATCATCAGAGTCATGCCCCTTTCTACACATGGTCATTTTGGTAGACGAGGGTCCAATTCGCAATGGTACAAAACCTAACCCTAAAGTTGGAGGTCACATCTTGGGTATAATAGGTTCTAGCCTTCCTTTCTTGTTAGGGCCTAAGCCACTGCAGCCGTCATATCCTTTCTTCTACAGCATAGTAAATCCTTTGCCGTACCACTCCACCAGCAACCTGATAGGTGGGGTCTCAGTTGGATCCTTATAAAGCCAATCTATGACATCATCATCCACAGTTTCTTTGTCAAGTTCACCCCATCTTGTAAATGTAGTGGGGGGCTGATATTGAATGACTATCTTAGGTTCCTTTTGCAACAAATGTGGTTTGCCATGTGATTTTGGAGATATTGGTAAATTCCCAATGAGGAATGTTTGAGCCATTGAATACTCTCTGCATCCTTGGTCCTGTATCTTCAATTTACCTTTGACAGCTTCTAACAATTCATTAGGATCCACATAACTATGTGAGTGGGCCTCTCTATTAACTGGGACTTGCTGCTGCGAGGAATCCTTTAGAGTAGCACAAAATTGAAATGGATTAGGATCTCCTAGAATTGTTATCTCAGTTCCATTGTAAGGATATTTTAAACATTGATGATAAGTGGATGGAACTGCTTTCATTGTGTGGATCCACGGACGGCCAAGAATCATATTGTAAGGGAGATCGAGGTCTAGGACCTGCAGGAAAGTGTTTTCTGTCATTGGATCGACTCTGATAGGCAATGTAATTATCCCTTTAGATGGGCACTCAGCATCATCATATGCTTTGATTGTTATTCTTCTCGAAGAATCAATATCATTTTTTGTATAACCAAGACCAATGACCACTCTCAAGGTATAGATGTTAAGACCTGCTCCGCCATCTACCAAGACTCGTCGAATTTTGCAATTATGGACAAAGACTTCAAGATGTAAAGGATCATTATGAGGGAGCTTATCAGGTGAAATATCATTATCAGAAAATGCAATGTGTTGGGAAACAGCTAGATGTCCAATTCAGGCTTGAAACTGGTCAACATCAATGTCTGTCGGGACAATGGACTCAATTAAAGCTTTATCTAGGACTGCGCGATGCATGGGGGATATTTTCAACAACTCAAGGATTGATATTTGTGCAGGTGTCTTTCCCAGATGATCTAGGAGATTATACTGACTCGCAGGAGTTGATTTGGGAGGAGTTGCAGGAGCTCCTTTCAGGACTATTTTGGATCGATGAGTAGTGACTATGCAAGAAGGATCTTGTCCCTTTCTTCTTAGGGTGGAAACATACTCATTTGACGCTCAAAAACAATTCATGACATTGTTATAACCAGTATTTGCATAATTTTTTGTTTGGGTAGAGTTTGAAGAAAATGCTTTACCCTTGTCATGATCAAGCAAAGGAGTTTTGAAAATTGTATGATCAGTGTTAGAGGTTGCGTTGGGCAGATCTACCTCAATTACTCCTTTCTCTAACAAGTCATGAATCATATGTTTCAATTGAAAACATGATGCAGTTTTATGTCCTTTTGACTGATGGTACTCACAATATGCATTATCATTCCACCAATGCGGCTTTACCAATGGTTCCGCCTTGATATCTGGTAACTTGATAAATTTTGCTTGTATAAATTGTTTCATTACTAACTCAATAGGCTCTCCCAATGGTGTAAATTGTCGAGGAGGTCCATCCCTTGATCGGAAAGGTTTTCATTGCTGATTTTGTTGCTGACCTTGTTGTTGATTATATTGTTGAGTGTATTGTTGAGTAACATTGCTTGCTAGTGTTTGATTTTGTTCCATAGTTGACATATTAGGAGCACTCAATTTCTTGATTGTGAACGGGGGTTTATTTGCATTCACCGCTCTTGCATCAACAACTCCATCATTAGTGACATTCTTGTTTTTGTACCAAAATCTATTTCTATCCCCTGAATTGTTTGTGATGTCACTGTCTTTGTTGAGCTTAATGATTCCTTTAGCTACAAGAGCAATTTCAATGTTCATCCCTTTCTTAATGAGTTTCTCAATAGTACTGGGACTTTTCAATTTGAGTTCATACATCATTTCTGGGACCAAATTTTGAATAAATAAGTTCACTTGTTGTTCTTCAGGTATATCTAGGGAAGAACGACTATACAAGCTTCGCCATTGTTGCAAGAAAGTCACTAATGGTTCACCTTGCTTTTACTTAGTGTTGCATAAATCTGACATGGTCACATCACTGTCAATGTTGAATGCGAAGTGAGATATAAACTTTTGAGCCAATTCCGACCAAGTCTTTATATTCCCTGGCAGACGCAAATACCAATCCATGGCTTGTCCCGTGAGACTTCGTGCAAATAAGCGCATTAAGTATGTTTCCTCATGACTCACTTCAGTACATACCATGAAAAATTCTTGAATGTGATCTTTTGGATTGCCATTCCCTTTATATTTCTCAAAATTAGGTGCCTCAAAAAGCTTAGGGAAGGGAGGCATGTACAAGCTCTTGTCAAATGGATTAGGACATAAATCTTGATCTATGTACAACTTCTTTGTTCCTTTGGTTTCCAATGCGTCAACTTGTCGTTGCAACTTCTCAAGCTGATGTGAAAATGCATTAGGTAGTGAAGATTTTGGAAGTTCATCATTTACTCTTGGGTGTACGCTTTGTCGATACATCCTATTTTCCATTGGTTGTTGATGCTCTGAAATTGCTGTCTTTGGTGTCTCTAGCATATAATGTTCTTGGTACACCTCTTGTTGTGGTGGTTGTGCCATGCCTTGATATTGACCTTTTTGTTGTGCTTCTTGTGGTGGAATCATCGTTTGTAGCCTAGGTTGATATTGCAATTGAGGGTGTTGTTGATATTGCACAGATGTCAATTGCGGTTGTGAAGTATGATAACCTGTTTGTCTTGGCACATATTGAGGCACATGTTGTTGTTGATGTTGACGAATCGGAATTTTCTGACTTTGTGCCAATTGTTGTTGTCTTGATGTAAATCCCATCATTTGCAAAAAACTTTGTTTGGGAGGTTTTTGTTGTTTCTCCTTAAGATGGGGTATGGCACTTGCACTGACTTGCTGTGTTGTTTGTCCAATCCATTGTGGTAGTTGCAAGTTTGCATTAACTTGTAATGGGGCAGAAGGCACTGCAACTTGTTGTCGAATGCGATATTGTTGTTGTTGTGCATTGTTTGTTTGCACATTTGATTGTACCTTTTGTGTATTACTCAATTGTTGCAACATTTGTTGTTGGTGCAAACCACTATCTGTAGCTCTTTGTGTCGCTATTATCAAAGGATCTGTCACAATAGTTTGCATAACAGGTACTTGAGTATTTGGCAAATATATTGAACTTAATGGGACATATGAACTTTGTTGCATTGTGGAATTATTTTGGACATTGGTGAGATCAGGCATTCCAGTCGTAAAGCTTTCTTGCATCTTAGATTTTGATCCAATTTTATGCATGCCAGGAACCACTTCTTGTTGAGGGACAGCTGTCAATATTTGTGTGGTTCTCATTTGATCTTGTGTTACAGGTGTTGTGTTAAATAATGGATTATTTATTGTTTCAAATGGTGACTTTTGAGGAATAGTCACTGTCAATGCCTTTGAAGCACGTTTACTCATCAAGGTAGGTTGAGTTTCTTGTTGCACATTTTCTTCATTTGGATGTGGAGAGAAACTTAACAGCTCACCGCCTTGTTGTTTTTGCACATTGATTTGCTCACTTGAGAAGGTCACATTGCTCATCATGTCAAGATATTTTTATGGGAACATCTTAAAGACCTTGTTCAAGAATTTATCCATCTTTTTTATCAACTTTGGATCTTGAAGGAACATATCAACATCATCAGAAGCATCAGAATCTGATGAAGAATCTAGTAAAATATTTTTATTTGTTTCTTGTTAAATGCCTTGATCTGAACCAAATCCTTGTGAAAAAGTTTGTTCCTCATATAATGTTTGAGTTTGAATGTCATGTTGCAGGTTCGGTTGATTCCAATCAAAAGGTGCATTTCCTCTTGGTGTTGGTGGAACACTCCCATGTCCTGGTTTCATGGGTACAAACACTGGTTCATATAATGGAGGTGGTCCAAGTTGAACCATTCCATATGGTGGTAATGATGTGTTTGACGAACCTTCAATTTGTACTGTTTGACTAGTTTGAAACTGTGAGTTTCATATGTTGTCAATGGGTTGATATGTTGGTTTGCCCATCTTCTTAGATTTTGACCTTGTTTCAACAGGCATGTCACTATGCAAATGCAATATTTTTGGAATCTTTCAAGGATAATATATGATATGCAACTAAATGCAAACTAAATAGATGAAAATGCAATCTATGGCAAGAATGCAACCTATTGTTTTTGTTGTTTTTTCAAAATTTTGACAAACTTTTTGGAATACAAATCTAAAAATGAGACCCTTAGGAAATTGAAATGATGTCTAGACCTCAAAGGACAAAAGGACCAAGTGACAAAAGGAAAAAATGACAATGTCTCCCCTATATTCTTGGATACTAAGCTAGGTTTGACCAAATGACATGGATGACAAAAAGATAAAAGTTTGATAAGGTCTAGACTTCTTAACAATGACTTAGGGTTTATTCAAAGATTTGGATTACTCAAGTAAGACAAAATCTAGTTTTCACAGTATATGCAAAGGGACAATTACTATGTAAATGACCCTAATATGATATGATAATGACCTAAGCTTAATGAAGAGACCTAGGGTATGCAAATGCAAATGTATGACAATGTCAACCTAAGGCAAAACCTAAGGTTGAATTATGAAATGGTATTACTCTAATGCAAGAGGACACATGCAAATGGATTACTTTTATTGATATGAAAAGGAGTATGACCTAGGTGAAACTTAACCTTGGTAATTGACAATGAATTTGCAAAATGCAAACCTAGGATGAACCTAAATCTAAGTGACATGAATGTTGAGACAATATTTTGAAAAATGTTTGACAACCATGTTTGAAGGTGTTTTGAAGTTTGTTGAATGAAATACTCTTGTGTTTAACCTTGTTTTTGAATCAATTTGTCTTGTTTTTGAAATGAGACACAACTCAACTTTTGACAAGCAAAGAAGACAAGATATTTTAACTTAGACTCAAGACAATCATGCTCATTCACACATTTTTTATGGTAGGTAAGGACAATAGGTACTTGAGAGGTAGACTCATTATGAGATTCAAGGAGAATACATAGATGCTTGACCCCATGGGCTCCCCTCCATGGCACTCACTTCTCAGGGTAGCCAAGCATCAGTCCCCATGGAAATCTCCCCATGGCGAACTTAGTATCTCTTCCAAGTATCCGAACTCCTCCTTCTCAAGCAACTAGAAGGATTTTGACCTCTAAATACAAGGTGTTTAATAAGGATTTCTATTAAGCGTTACTCCTTAGTGTCACGCAAGCATGATTGAGACATAAGTCCACCAAGATACCAAACAAATGTAGTCATGCAAGCATGATTTAGACCATGAGGCCCTACTTAGATGCTGATATGAGAAAGAGTCCAAGGGTCATCACTTCCCAAGTAACTACAATTCCCATATAACCCTTCCTTCAAAGCTTTCGCCCATCAGGTATTTATTTATAGTGAGTTAGAATGCCAAGGTACTCTAACTGTGTTCACTTTGGGTTGTTCCCTTCTCACGATTGTCACTTTCTTGCAAAAGAAAGAAAATGGTCGGGAAGGCAAGCCCTCTAAAGGTAACGAACAATCCAAGATGTGAGAATGGTATCGAAGATCTAGATTTCTGATCACCCTAAGAAGGATGAGAGCATACTCTCCTACTCCAATGTCAAACTTGACAAACAAAGTAAACACATGTTCATTCCATCCTACTTAGCAAACATACTAGGTGCCTAATTATGAATCACAAACACAAAGTTCAGTTGGAATACAAGGCAACCTGCAAAATCACTAAGTTAGAAGTCTGATTTGTTTGGTCTTTGACTAGCGAATCTGCATAAGATTTGTTAGTAGTTTCATTTGTGTCTTCGCCATGCATAATGCCAAGGTGTTGCACAGAGAATCAGTACCAAAGAAAACCAGAATGCAAGAACAAAATGCAAAACAAAGTAATTTGCAAGTAAAAACATTGATTCTCACCTCTGTTTATGGCCTTACACAGGCACAGAATGTCTTGACATAGGAACATAATGCATTGACACAGGTGCAGAATGCATTGACATAGGCCCAGATCCCTTGACATAGGCTCAGATCTCTCCTACACAGGTGCAGAAGTGCCCAAAAAGCCCTGAATTGCCCTGTTTCTTGGGTTTTTCACCTGTGAATCAGCTCAAAAGGCACTTAAAACATGGTTAAATGGTTAGTTTCACATCGAGTTCACCAATTAATGTAGATAGGAATGTGGAAATCATCAAAGCAATAGAAACATTAAACTAGCTCAATTATGAAAACTAAATTGCAATGACAACAATCCTAAAAACATTCAATAGAGATACTGAAAATAAAACATTTAAACCAAATGCAAACCATCGCAAACGTGAATGTCTTCTCCAGAATTCTCCATTGTCCTTCTTTCTCCTTCAAATTGCTTTTTTTTGTGGATCTCACCTTCAAGTGCATAAGCATAGTGTGAAAGCAAGATTGACAAGATGGTAGCGGAAGAATACTAGAAGCGTGATTGATTCGGGGATCCTTTGATTGAAGAAATTCATCCAATTTATAGACAAATTGGAGAGATGACAAGATTAGCATGAAGAGATTTGAAAGGAAATTTCAAATCAAGAATGACAAATATGACAAATTATGACAAAATTGACAAGGTTGCTATGCAAAATTGATTGATTGACAAATTATGACAAATTTGCTATGTCATTCCCATGAAATTAGGGGGAATATTAGAAAAATAGGAGAAAATAGAAAATTAGATGAATTGGAAATTAGGAAATTAGAAAATTGATGAAAATTAGGTAAATTAATTAATAATTTTTCATTCATTAATTAATTCACAAAAAGAGGGGGGAATTAATTAGCCAATTAAATAAATATTTAATGGTGACAAGAAGACTTAGGATAAATAAATAAATTATTTAACCTAGAGGGAAAATGACAAACAAGATTAAATGAATAAATCATAAAACCTTAGAAGATGAATTAGAAATGCAAGGATGACAATTAGGTCTTGACAAAAGATAATTGATGCCAATTCGATTTGATCACGACTAACAAAGGACCAATGTTGATAAATGATTTAATTGATAAATGCGCCAATTGATGAGGAACAATGACTAATTGATCCAAATTGACATGATTGAGAAGGATGACGATCGATGAAAAATCGATGGCAAAATGACAAGATTGAAAAGGACAAGGATCGATGACGAATCGATCGCAAGATGACAAGATTGACAAGGACAATGATCGATGACAAATCGATCGCAAAATGACAAGATTGACAAGGACAATGATCGATGACAAATCGATCGCAAAATTGACAAGATTGACAAGAGGACAAAACCCTAATTCCATCATTGATTAGGATTGATGATGTCCAAAATGAAATCGAATTGATGATGTCAAAATATGCCAAATGAGCATGCACATTGATGCGACAGGATAAGATTGACCAAAATCATGACTGAAGATTGTTATCGACAAGACCAAATTCGAAAGTGAGACAAATGAAGAATTCAGAAGAAGGACTCGATGCTTAAAAATGATAAAGAGCAAGTGCGCGACATAGAAGAAATGTTAATGCGACGCAAAAAACCTAAAATAAGGCAATGCACCAATGTTAAAGTATGACTCCACAAGCGTTGACCATTTTTAGACGTCTACGGTTGTAAAAATAGTTGGATTAGTTCTTCGAATATTTTTATTCCTTTGGGTAGACTTGAGAACCATTCCATTGCTTGACCCCTAAACTCCTTGGGAAGAGATGCATGAGGTACGTTTGATCGTGCATGAATTCCATACAAGCAGCACTAAATTCCCTAACATGATCTTGAGGATCTGAGGTACTGTCATATTTGTCAAATTTGAGGATTTCAACTCATGAAGGGAATGGAGGCATGTGTAAATTCTTGTCAAATGGGAAGGGACATATTGCTTCAAGAGAATATTGTTTCGGGGACTTGTCCTTATTCTTCAGCTCTGTGAGCTCTATTCGCAAAGCTAGTAATTGTTTGTGTACCATGATTATAGGTGAGTCTTCCCTTTTAGTAACAACCATCTGAACATCATATCCAATAGGAAGTTTGGCACCTTGATTTGCTAGTTCTAAGAAATAATCTTCCTTTTCTCAGGTCATGATAGTTTTCATCATTTTTCTAAAGTCTTTGTCTTTCTGACAGTCAAGGATTGCTTTTTCTGGAGGTTTAGTAGCTTCGTCAATCTCACTTGATGATGATGAATCATTATGATTTTCAGGAATATTACAGTCGTTTTTGTTTCCATCATTGTATTCTGTCTCATGTATAGTGGGAGATTTTGGTTCATCAAAAATTGGTCCGCCTGATGATGATGGCATGTCAGTGAGGGGATCCTTCACATAGAATGGATTATCTTGATAATTGAAGGTTTGTCCTTTGCCTTTGGCTTGTTTCTTACGAGAACTCCTGGTTTGAATAGGCATTTTTATGGATTAGTGTGACCTAGAGTTGTTTTTGATGCAGAGGTCAAGATCAATTTCAGTGCTAGTTTGTTCGGTTTAAGTATTGTTTTAGAGAAACAACTAAGATTTAGTCTAATTTTAGGAAAAATCTATCCTGTATAAGACGTTTACCTGGGTTGATTCTAAAATAGTAACTAAGATTCAGTCTGATTCAGGAATGATATATCCTATGTAAGACATTATCTAAGTGACTTGAGTTTGATAGGTAGTTTGATTGAACTAGCTGAAGGGTGATCGACCAAATCGTGCAACAAAAAATGGCAGAGGTACACTATCTTGATCTATTTTATGCTTAGGAAAATTTGATAACCAGTATTATGTTCACAGTAGACTATGTTTTTGGCAAGTTTGATTGTTCTATTTGACAAAACCAGAGACTCGTACGACTGGGTTTTCTGAACCGGATGACAATTTAGCAGTTATAGGATGATAGAAGTTCTATTTCATACAAGTTGCTACCTTGTGCCGTATGACTGATGGGCATGTGAAGGATGACAAAAGACTGAGGTTGATTCTGCCTCGTATGAGATAGGATACAATGCAGGATGATGAATGATTTAGACTCGTACGACAGAGAATCTACTATAGGATGACAATTGAGTAGATTCGTACGACACAGGACTGGTGCAGCACGATAAATTAGCAGACTCGTATGACTATTCACAGGGTAGAGACTAAAAATTCTGAGTTTTCTGACTGCTGAGTATTGACAACTGAGTATGACAAATTCTGAGATGGACTGATTTTTTACCAGGATATACTAGTTTTCTGACACGGACAGATTTTCAACTTAGGATGGACTAGTTTCTAACACGGACAGAGTTTTGACTCACTGAGTTTGTTTCTTGTCTTCTCCAATTTTGGTATTCCAAGTTTTATTTCAGGGTTGAAAACACAGAAAATAGGTAGAATGTATAGTAACTCCAATCACAGCATGCAAACCCTAAGGAACTTGGTGAGGCAAGAAAACCTTTGCTTGTAGACTCAAGTACACACCCAATAGCTAATCAGAATACAGCCACTGAGTCTCACGCAATGGATTCTCAACGTCGTATTATCCGACTCCAAAGGCTAATGGGGGCACGAAATGACAAGTATCTTGGGAGAGTTACTATCTCTCTTACACAAAGATTATCTCCCTTTCAGAGGTGAACCAAGTAGCTTCTAATTTTAATTGGATTTAGTAAAGGGTTCATTCAGCGCGTCGAGATATAAACTCAATTAAGAGGTCTCCCAGCCTTGAAAATTAAGGTTTAATATACCCGAAGGTATAGAAGAGAGCTATTCCTGAGCACTACAGTTGACTTGATTTTCATCAAATCATGTTTATTTTATAGTGGGCTGGAGTACTTGGCGTCTAGCCGTTCCCACTTAGGTTGTTTCCCTCTCACCGGCCCTAAAGGCTATAGAGTTATTAGCTCCTCGGGAGGGCAGGCCTGCTAAAGATGTTGCAATCAATCTTAAGAAAGTACTTCAAGGGTCTGGATTTCCGATTGTCTAAAAGAAGACAAGAGCATACTCTCCTAGCTCTCAGATTTTTCTAAAACACGGAAGACATATTTTGTTCATTAACTAGATAGCAAGTTAGGTGCCTAAAAATGAATTTAAAGAATACATGATGTTTAGTCGATTCTCCTTAGGCAACCTGCAAAGCCAACGAATCAGTAGTCATATTGTCTTTGTGCGACAAGCATATTCTTCGACAAGCATTCTGCAAAAAACTAGTTAGGCTATGAAAAACTCTGAGACAAACAGATAAACAATTAGGGTCAGTCATCAAAATAATAAAAAAAATGATAAAATCATGAAATTTGCCTTTTTACCAGAGAATACAAAATCGTATGACAGAGTCTCAACTCGTACGAGACAGGATTTAGTATCGCACGAAAGAAGATTGCTGATGATGTTTTCTCGTATGATAGAGGATTTGTGCTCCTATGACAGAAGATGTGCTAGTACAATAGGATATGGAAATTCGTGCGACACCTATAGTTTATCGTTCAAGCCTATGGGAATTGCCGTACGAGATGTACGGACGAAAAACTGAAAAATCAGAAAACCTAAAAAATAACAAAAATAAAAAAAATAAATCTTGGAGGCTGAAAAAGAAGTAGTCTTCGGGCCCCACGGTGGGCGCCAAAAATGTGTGTGTGAAAAAGTGAACTTGTAGCTACAAGCACAACACTTCAATTAAGTCATTATATGCATGGTTAGTAATCAATAATCAATAAAAATAAACCATAGCAAAGCGACCCATTGCCTTCTAAATGATGCAAGTATAAGATTGCTCTCAATTTGTTATAAGCAATACCAGTGACTAGACTACACTAGGATGAAGGATTTAATCTATATGATATTAAGCTATATGGATGGAAGATAAATGAATAATTCAAGCAATAATAACCAATTCAAGCAATAATGGATGCAAGTAATCTAAAAAAGCAAAATGATTTCAATGACTCTAGAGCGAAATTAGCGTGATAATAATCTCCAAGTGTGTTCTCAAAAATCTCTGGGGTGAATTGGAATGAGAGCTGATGACTGAATTTATAGAGAATTACAGAGAGATGATGAAAAAGCTCAATTTAGGATTAATTGAAATAATTGAGAAATCAGGTTGAGTTAACCTTGAGATAGATTCCAATTATAGTTTAATTGAAATGCATTCGAATTAGAAGTCCAAGTTGCATTGGAAAATAATAATAAATCAATTCCATGCATTTGTGATAAAAATAGATAATTCTTCAATTTGATCAAGAAAAGAGTCTTTTTAATGCAACTGAACTTCTTTTTCTGAAAAGCTTTGAGTTCCAATTTAAGAGAATAATTAATAATTCAATTAATTGCTTTTCTGATTTCAAATTCTCAATTTAGAAAAAGAAATAATATCTCGGGTTTGATTTCTCCCTCAATTCAATTCTTTTTTTTTATTTTTGTTTCAATTCAACTCTTTGTAATAAATTAATTCATCTTTTGTAATAAATTAATCCTTTCGCATGATTGAATGGCAAATTTATTAATTTAATTAAATATGCAAGGATATTTAATAAATTAAAATGGGATAATTGATCAAAAAATGATATTCTTGGAAATGATTCAATTAATTAAATAAATATTTATTTAATATTGGGTAATTGATTTTGCCATATGATTTTTGATAATTAAAAAATTAATTATGTGGTCAAGATTGATTTAATTGCCTTTTGGTTAGGACTGTGGTGATGTTGTCGAGATTAGGGCCCATGGTTTAGATGACTAATTTTAGGGTATTACACATAACAATTGCCATTGAACTTATTGGATCTAGGTACATTGTTTATAAAGTAAGGAAAATTATTATAGGCTTTGCTCCTACATACATTGGCAGTGTGTCCTTTTTTAAGACAGTTAAAGCAAACATGTTTGAATTTTTGCTTACCTTTTCCTTTGAATGTCGGTTGATTCTTTGATGCTTCAATATTTGTTCCTGAGGTCTCTCCTTCCTCATGACCAGAGAAACCAAGTCCATTGGTATTCTTTGCCGGTTTAGCCGACTCAAGCTTTTTCTCTAGCTTAATAGTTCTCTTGTTGAACTTAGCAAGTATTTCCTTTGACTTAGAGAGTTCTTTGGAAATAGCAGCATTTGTGTCCATTAGGTTTGCATTCTCAAAGATGGCTATGTTCAATTCACCTTGTACTCCTTATTTTTTCATTCTGCTCTCATGAAGGTGAGCAGTAAGTGCACTGATTTCTTGCTTCAACTTGGAGATCTCATGATCTCTGTCCTTCACCAGATCTTCATCTTTCCTCCAATTCTCAAGCTCTTGACACATTCGGATAGTCAATCCTTCCAACTCCTTTCTCAGGTTGGAGTTTGATTCATTCAGCTTTTCTACTTCTTGAATTAGGGCTTCCATGTCCGCTTCATCAGAAGAACTATTTTCAGATAGCTCCATCAACTTTTTAGCATGTTCTCTCCTTTTTGCCTAAGAGACCTTATATTTTGCCATAAGTTCATCATATGCTTGCTCAGACTAAGTGAGCTGGTGAGTAAGTTCCCTCATAGAGTATTCCCCCATATCTCTTTCCAAGTGGTTAGACTTATAGAAAGATAGGCTATGATACCAATTGATGAATACTAAGAGGGGGGGGTGAATTAGTATACTGAAAAACATTGTACTCAAACACTTAAACAGTCTAGTGATAAACTGGTAAAATAGTTTAACAAGCAAACCGATTAACACACATGCAAACCAAAATGCAAATAAGATATTCACCCACAGAAGCAATATCACCATAACACAAGATATTTGACGTGGAAACCCAAATGGGAAAAACCACAGTGAGATGAAACTCACAAGTCACTATCTGCAGAATAGAAACCAGACCGATTAAGCTCATACAACATTCTTTACCAGAATAGATCCTGTTAGGAATCTCAATCTCTGTTAGGAGATAAGTCCGATCAAGGACTACCTTGCTAGAGGATTTTAGATTCACAGAGGTGAACCACCTTATTAGAGGATTTTACAAAAGGCTTTTGGGCCTACCTAGTTAAGGGCTACAGACTTGTCGAAGATGTGAGTAATCAACAAGTGAGTGATCTAGCAAATAGCACAGATTGCTTGGTTAGATCCTTGATAGCTCATTCCTAATGCATTCTAGCATTACTTCAGTCTTCTATACATTCATACTCTCTTTGACTCCTTAACCACCTTAAACCCTAGCAACAACATCAACCACAACAACAACCTAAAACCCTAGACATGATGTCCTTATAAAGGAATCTAATTTCATGTTGGTCCAATAGGATTACAATACAATTTCCTAGGTTCAATGCATCTAGACGTATCTCATAACATGACACAAAAAACACCGTTAAAGTGTTGGCACCATCAACCAATCGGTGGATGGTAACTCATCACAAAATGTTAGTTGGTAACTCATCACAGAGTATTACCGGTTCATACAAAATATCGGTTCAAGCAAAATGCCAGTTGCCAGTTTGACAAAATGAAGATTGGGAAATATGTGTTCTGCCGCTTTGATCCTTCGTGCTGCTTGAGATCCTTGAACCGCTTGGGTTCAACATACTGCTTCAGATCAGTAATTACATTCTGCAAAATACCAATAGTCTAAGGACTATAATGCATCATACCGGTTGGAACAATTGCTAGTCGAGCATAACTCTTACATAAAAGTAGTTTCAGTGCAAGTGTGTGTCCATCAATGATAATCACAACATAATCATAAAAAATGCCAGCATTGGCATTGTCATGTCTCTTTTCAGAAAATTTATTTTACCAATGCATATATTTTCAATTATCCTAAAATGGTCCCAAGTAAACCTTAGATAGGGAGCCATCAGAAAGGTCAACTCAGGGTTGACCCGTAGGTAAACTTTGGGTGGACTTCTAGGGGGTTAAACTAACTCCTGGGGGTCAAGTTAGGGGCATTTTTAGTGCGCCATATGATGTACCTATGGATGAAGGAAAAATTTAGCCATGTGTCCACTCCCTAGGGCCTATTTAACCTCACAAAAAATTGAGTTTCCCAAGTTGGCCGAATTTCATCTTTAGAAGAGCCTTCCTAGGTTATATAACCCTCCTCATTACTCGCTTTTCTCTTCCCCATTCCTTTTATCCTTTTTGAGGTGTTTTGGCTAGAGAGTCTGTAAGGTATTAGGAAGACCAACCAAGGTGAATCGCTTAATAGTTGAGTAGTTATCTTGGGAGATATATGGTGAGTAATCTTGGGGGCGGATTCTTCCCCACCCTTGCACTATGATGTTATAAATGTCTGGTTACTAACTCGGTTCAAAGCTTCTATTTCTATGGTTCGTAATCAGGCTTCCCATTCGGCTGTCAGTGATAAAATCCCTCAGGAGGCTTCCCAACCTTTAGAATAAAGGTTTTACGTATCTCGAGGATACTGGGGGAAGGCTAATCGGTGCGCGCAACCATTGAAAAGGACTTTCATCACTTTCCACATTTGATTATAGTGGGTTGGAATTCTTGGCATCAAAGTCATTCCCCACTTAGGTCATTCTCTTCACACCGGCCATAAATGGCTTTAAGAGTTGATTCCAACTCCTCGGGAAGGCAGGCCTGCTAAAGGTTTTATGCTTGAAATACAGAAAGCTTTAAAAGTGGTCTGGATTTTTGATCACCTAGTTAAGGGGAGAGCATATTCCTTCTACTTTCAAGACAAGGCAAACAAGGTTCCTTTTAGCTATCAAGACAATTATTTGCTAACTTCTATTTGGAGATGTTTCTCCAAAAAAGCATGGTGTTCTTTTTAGTTCCTCAAAGCAATGATTATTTAATCTAGTGAAGGAACCTGGTCGACAAAACAAAATTTTTGATATGGTCAGCAAAAGAAAATCGGAAAAGGGGAATAACTTCCCTCTTTTGATTGTAACAAAGCTTCGTAAGTGAGATTCTTTCCTTTGCAAAATTTAAAAATGATCCTTTTATACACCAAAGGATGGTGAGGTTCTTTTTATATCTACTTTTGCAAAAGGAAAGTTTGTTTTGTCCATTTTAGAGCCTAAAATAAAGTTTTTCTCCTATAAAAGCAAGAAAATTTCCGACAGTGGTTCTTTTTATAGCTCAAAAGAAATAAGTGAGTTCAATTTTAAGAATAAAAGATGTTTAAAAATTTAAACTAACTCAACTAAGTTAGTGAAAATCCTAACCATCTAAATATTCTAAGATTAAGCTCCTTTCTACAACAAATTTGTTAGAATCCTGCAAGAAAACCAAAAGAAAAATGTTAGATGATTTGGTGGACTTCCCCAAGTCTAATTTTTAATTTTCAGTTACAAATTATTTTCTGTCTGCGATGCGCTACAGAACAAACTGTATGCGCTACAAAATCTCAGTGATGCGCTAAAAGAAACCCGTGAAGCACTACACTGTCTGCGAGATGCGCTACTTTGTGCACCAAAAGCACTACTCTGTTTTTCTCCTATGCTGAGACCTACAGGAAAATATTAGTGGAGGTCACGCACTAATATATGGACTTCACACGCTAGATGATGGACTCCATGTGCTAAACAGTGAACTGGATGTGCTAGGGTGTTAACCAAATGCGCTAAACAGTCAACTTAACGCACTAATTCATTTTCCCCACGAGTCTGCAAAAGTGGTTAAATTTAAAAACCGATTTGATATGTCGGTTCGAGCCCCACGGTGGGCGCCAAAAATGTATGCGGGAAAAGCGGGTCGATACAACTCAATATGTGAAAATGGAGCTCTAGGAGCCTTACTCACACACCCATAGGACTTCTTGGTGCAAGCTATGGAGTAATGAAGTATCACTCAGCTTCCCAAGGTTGGTCCCATGGTTCTCTATCTTACACGGTCCCTCAAACCAATGTTTTTGCTCTCAGATCACTGAGCAAAATGGTTTAGGGATGGCAAATGCAAGAACGAGGGATGCTTTTGTTGGTTTTAATATGAGATGCATCCTAAGCTATGCAAGATTCTAGAAATGCAATAAACTAACTATAAGATGACAAGGTTAGTAAACAAACTATCCTAGCATGATATATTAGTCTATGATTGAGCTAAATGATAAAGAAAGTATTCTAAACATGCATATTTAGACTAATTCCTAGTTGAAAGAGAGGCTAAATGATGAGCATATATGATATGAAAGCTTGAATATATTTGAGCATAAGTATGATACTACAAACTTGGATTGATCTCCCAAAATGGAGGAATGAGAGCTCTATTTATTGCAAAAACAGGGCAATGGATGGTCAGGATTGAAAGAGTTGATCAAGGGTTGAGTTTGAAAGTTGGGGATCCATGTTTGCAATTTTCACTAATGAAATGGTGACAAGGGTCAACATAGGGTTGGGTTGAGAGAAGGGGTTGGAGGCATTAAATGCCTGAGAAGACCTTATGGTTATCTAGAGATAAGGGTTAAGCTTAAGTTAGGCTTACCCATTGGATTAAGAGTTAATCCAAGGATAAACCCTTGTGCAAATGATTAAGAGATAATCATGGTCAAAGCATTAAAGGCTTGATGAGACCCTTGGGTTGGATGAAGGTTAAGTTAGGCAAAAAGTCTCTAACCATGTAAGAGGGTTGAATTAACCATTAATGGTTCGGGAGACTTTGGAAAATTAAGTGGTTGAAGACTTGAAGCCTTTAATGGTTATCAAAGACTTTAAGGGTTTGAGAAGTGACCTCCCCTTGCTTAGGGATGTGACAAAGTTTAGGAGATGGGTTAGGCTAATTAGAAGCGATTAGAAGAGTCTAGAAGGGATTAGAAATAGGTTTTAGAATGCAAGTGGGAGATGTAGGAAAATGCAAGTGGATGGAGGGATAATAGGATTTAATTGAATTTAATGAATTTCATTCAATTTGGTTGCAATTAAATAAATTAGATTTATTTAATTTAGGATAACTATTTAATTAAATTTGAATTTAATTAAAAGTGGATAGGGGGGATTTAATTGAATAAAATAATTTATTCATTAAATGGGTATAGTGAATTTAATTTAAATAAATTGAGTAATTTATTTAATTAAATAGAGGAATGTGGGTAATTTAATTAAATTGGATTTAATTAAATAGAGAAATGAACATAAAATATTCATTTAAGAATATGGTCATTTTTATACGTCTACATTTTGCTCCTTTTTGAAGTGACGTGTGTGCACATGTTAGTTCAAAGAAAATGATGCGTTATCGCGATTTATGATCAAATGAAATTTTTGTGTTGCTCTTATGATCTGCAAGTCGTGCCCCAGATTTAATTTGATGCATGATGCCCCCTCGAGAGATGAATCAATATTTTAAAAATTTTGATTGGATTTGGTGATTTGTGGTTGGTGTGTATGATTTTGTCTATGTTAAATGTTGAATTTGATTCATCTCCCGATAATTTACAGAGTTTAGGGTATAAGGGAGACCGTGACCATAGTACATGCCCGGTTTGCTAACCCTAATTTCATTTTCCCTCTTATAAAAGGGGAAAAGTGCTTTAATTTGATTCATTTGTGCATTGTTGACTTTGGAGAAAGAGAATTTGGTCTGAAGTCAAAATGCTTATTCTGTATTCCAGGCACCATTTTGAGCGCGTTCGGAGGTACTAGAGGCCTGCCGCGTATGGACCACCAGTAAGTCATCACTTTTGACACCTTTTGGATTTTTGATTTGGTCGTTTTTGGTCATTTTTTAATTTTTGAAACTCGGTTTTAGCGTTTTAGCGCGTCAAAGTCGCAAAGTAGCGCATACGAAAAATGAAGTAGCGCATCAAGTCAATTTTTAGGGCTGCATCCGAAATAAAATAGGGTAGCGCATAGGAAATCTAGGTTAGCGGAGTGAGTGAAAATAGCGCATGCAGCACGTAGGGTAGCGCGTCAGGTCAACAAGGTAGCGCGTAGGGTAGACCTAGCACATAGGGGCCGCAGGGGTTCGCATGGGTAAGGGGTTTTAGCACGTAGGGTTGACCTAGCGCATAGGGTCAAACAAGTAGTGCCAGCGAGGTATAGATTAGCATGTCGATACGTTTTAGCGCATAGGGTAGGTTAGGTGGCGCATTGGGGGGAAAGATTGGCGCGTAGAGTCAGTCTAATGCATAGGGTGAATATATTAGTGCATAGGAAAAACAGTTTAGTGCGTGGGTAGATTTTAGCATAGCGAGAATCTGTTTTAGCGCATCTGAAAAAAATTTTGCGAGATGAGTCGATTTGTGAATTTGTTGTGTCATGCTGTCATGATTTTTATGGATTTGTCCAATATGAGTGTTGATATAACTTGTTTTGATTTCCGATATGTCAAGTTATGCATAGATATGAAAGTGTTGTGCGGATCAAAATATGATGCATTTTTGTACTCTGTTTTAAGTTCAATTTGTGAAGCCTGATTTGTGTTACAAGCTGATATGGGTTGGAAACTTGAGTTGTTTTACAAGCTGATATGGGTGGGAAACTTGAGTTGTTTTACAAGTTTATGTGATTTGGAGACTTGAGTTGTGTTACAAGTTTTGATATGGTTTTTGAGAACTTGAGTTGTGTTACAAGTTGATATGAAATGATAGGATTTTGAACTTGATGTAAATGAGAAAATTGTTTCATGTTGTTGATGTGAGTTTGATTTTGATATCTTTGTTTAGATGTGGAAACTGATATTGGATTTGTTTTGCTTGTTGACAAGAGCGCTTGGGTGTGGTTCAATCGCGGGAGTGATTTCTGAGGCCATGGAAATTGATACCACGATTGACTTAGGCCAACCTTGACATCATTGAGAGATGCAGTTTGACGTCCCTATTAGATATGCCTCGGTTCACGGTGAACCGGGGCCTACTGATAGCACTTGCAAAGAGGTGGCACAGCAACACGAACACCTTTCATTTTGCCACTGGAGAGATGACAATCACACCAGAGGACTGTTATAGGATCCTGCGCATTCCCGTAGTAGGTGCACTAATACCATATGAGCAGTTAGAGGAGGGTGGTATAGAGGCACTTCACTGCATCTTTCACGATGAGACAGTCTGCGGATATGAGATCTCATGGCAGGAGTTCTTAGACCTGGATTATGCACCCCTTCCATCCGTACTAGCAGGGTTCATTGGTGGATTCCTTTGTCCTGATCGCAAGTCAAAGGGATTCTCTGTGGGAGGAGATGGTTACACAGGGCCGAAGGTTTTCATGGGGATCAGCTATGCTAGCCCATCTGTACAGGGGCCTGCATGAGGTGGTATACCTTGGTTATGGCATTTTGTCAGCTGGCATGACACTGTTACAGGTATGGTGCTGGGAGCACATTCCAGCTGCGAGGCCATTAGCAGACAAAGATAGGTCTGTGGGATGCGCATATGCTTACGGATATAGGGGTCTAGTTGTCCAGTAGAAGCTGGGCAAACTAGAGCATTGGAGGAGAGTACTGGATGATATCGATATAGTCACATGGTGACTGTATACAGGATGTGAGGTGTGGGCAGAGGATGGGCTAAAGATGCCTTTTGTATTTATGATGAGATATCTGATCTGGAGAATCCATTTGTTATCGAGAGGTTTGTGGTGACTAGAGTTTTGAGACAGTTTGGTCGTCAGCAGGGTATACCTCAGGGAGCTTGCCTATATGCACGACGGAGGCAAGATGTAGCCGATTGGGGGTCGACCATTGATAGCGCGATGGCGGTGGAGGAGTTTGTCGGGTTGGCGGGGCAGATATGGGATTATGCCCCAGAGATTTTGGATGTGGGCATGACTGGTCAGTTCGTGAGATTGTTTGTTGCGCGAGCGGTGGCGAGGATATCTGATCCAGAGGAGATGCTACCAACATTCCATGATGATGATGAGGAGGGAGAGGGAGATGATGAGGATGATGGAGATGATGGAGGAGGAGGACGAGGGAGAGGAGGCAGAGGGAGACAAGGAGATAGAAGGAGAAGAGGAGATAGAGGTGTGGAGAGAGTAGTTAGACAAGGGGCGATAGATAGGGGGAGAGGTGGATTAGCTATTGGAGCCGATGGAGAGGGGAGGGTGGGGGAGGTGCTAGCTGTAATGGGGGCTACTAATGAGGCAAGGAGACCAGCGTAGAGGAGGAGGACGGATGTGCTCCCACCTCCAGCATCGAGGATAGGCAGAGTGGGAGGGGTTGCCCCTGCACAAGCACTGCTACAGGTTCGGGTCCCTACACATGTTGAGGATGCTTAGATTCAGACCCTGTAGGTGACTGTACAGCAGCTACAGGCACAAGTTTTGACATATCAGTGGCAGATTGTGTAGTTGACCACTAAGCGGGACATAGAGATAGAGTGGAGGGGGCGAGCGGAGGAGCTTGCAGCTAGTGTGCAAAGAGCAGCGGTGAGTGGTCCGATGAGAGACACTCTGAGAGAGCTAGCATTGAGAGCTCAGGAGGCGGAGTACTACCGGCGGCATTATGAGGCTGCGGTACCCAGGGATCATCGAGTACAGAGCTTTACACAGTCGAGATCTAGTCGATCTCGAGATACTGGGTCACGATCTGAGAGCCGAGGTGTGACAGGGCCACCGAGATAGGACCCTCTTAGAGATCCAAGGGTGGGGACATCTGGAGCTAGACCATCTCCGTCAGGGGATAGTCATACTTGAGAGACATGGTCTCTGTTGTATTTTTTATTATGGTATTATTTGTACTGGACACAGTGATGATATATATTTTGTACATTTTGATCATTTTTGAGATATATATGTACGGCACCATTTTCTTTGATCATGTGGTGTGTTTATCTGGATGCATGTTATGTGGGTTATTGCTTTACTTTATGATGATGTAATGTGTAAATATATGATATACTGTATGATGCAAATGAGATGTATGATTTGATATGCTGTGAGATGTATTTTGAAAATGAGATGTATGATTTGATATGCTGTGAGATGTATTTTGAAAATGAGATGTATGATTTGATATGCTATGAGATGTATCTTGAAAATGAGATGTATGATATGAGATGTAAAATGTAAAATGATATGCAACTATGTTTAAGATGATATGCAACTATGTTTGCAACTATTTGTAAAATGATATGCAACTATTTGATATATAACTATGTTTTTGGTAGCATCCTCATTCTGCATTTGCCATCCGATATAGCCATATTTTGTTTGCTTTCTTTGTAGGTATCATCATTGAGCATTGATTTGTTTAGGATATGTTGAAAATTTATACAAGCATGATGGTATAATTGAACCATAATGACCTGAGAAAAATTTACATGATGTTTTTTATTTTGCAAGATAGCACAAGCGTCAAGGTATAATTAAACCAGGACGACCTAAGTGCATATTGCATAAACAGACAAGATTAAATCATTTGTATGCGTGAAGCAGAATCAGGCCTTCAGTGATATTTGATATATCACGTCTCGAGGTAAGTATTCACACAGTACAATTGATCACTTCCCAGATAGACTAAGAAAATATTGGAAGTTCCCCATGATCTCTAGCTTTGAAGCATTTAGTGAGATAAGGAAGAGAATCCAATAATTGAAAAAGTTCAAAAGTGCAAAAATAGTCAAGATTTTTATGCGATAATGCAACATTTTAGTACTTTAGAAAATCATCCATCCTTGGTATTTTTGTGAATTGTTTTGTTTTGTTTTGCGATGAAGCGTAGTTTTTGGTTGTTGGATGTCATACTTCTGAGTTTTGCAAATAGTTTTGATGTCTTGAATGTTGGCAAGTTGTGATGATTTTAATGCCCCTAGCTGAGTGTGCCTCTTGATATGAATATGTACAGTGATTTCCAAGCCATGGTGGAATGTGGTAAGAGGATACATATGAATAACCCAGGATAGTGACTACGCTAAGTATGTCCTAAATGGATATGTGCTAAGTGTCGGGCGATGGCTGATAGTGTTTTTACGGATAAAATGGTATGGAGATAGATAAAGGAGTCGTTCTTTCACAAGAGCGCCTGTTTACCAGGTTTTCACCATTTGTTTTTATTGTACTTTCTGTTTTTGCTTTTTCTGAATTTTTTTTTAATTTTTTTTTGGCTTGTAAGTGCACTAGGCTACTTAAGTGTAGTACGTTTTCATATGGATGTTGTTAGTTGGTTCATCAAGCACATCTCCTTCTGAAGTTGTTAGCTGATAGGCACCTGATCCATAGACTGATATGATGACATAGGGACCCAACCAATTAGGTTCAAATTTCTCTTTCTTTTCTCCATCTTGTTGATTTCTTGGATTTTCTTTAAGGACTAGGTCACCAACTTTGAAGTTGCGAGGGATGACCTTGTGATTGTAGCTCCTGCACATGCGTTGTTGATATTCTTTGAGATGAGTGTAAGCATGCTGACATCTTTCATCTAATAGTTCGAGTTCTTACAGTCGGTTAACTCGATACTCTTAATTTGGGATTAAACCTTTCAAAGAGACTCTGAGAGATGGGATTTCTACTTCCAGGGGTAAAATGGCTTCTAATCCATATACCAATGAGTATGGTGTGGCTCCTGTAGGTGTGCCGATGCTGGTTTTGTATGCCCAAAGTGCTGGATTGAGTTGGACGTGCCAATCTTTGCCGGCATCATTTACTATTTTCTTGAGGATTTTTAGTATTGTTTTGTTAGATGTTTCCGCTTGACCATTTCCCTATGGGTAGTATGGTGTAGAGAACCTATGTTGGATTTTGAATTTTTCACATAGTTCTTGTACATCTTGGTTTTTGAAAGGTCATCCATTATCTGTGATGATTGAACTTGGAATACCATATCTGCAGATCAGATAATTTAGGATAAAAGAGGCAATTTGTTTCCCAGTCACTGTGGTCATGGGAACAGCTTCGATCCATTTGGTAAAGTATTTTGTTGCTGTTATAATAAACTTGTGTCCATTTGAAGATGAAGGATGAATTTTTCCAACTAAGTCTAGTCCCCACTGACAAAAGGGCCAGGATGTTGTAAATGGCTGCAGTTCCTGTGCTGGTGCATGTATCAGATTACCATGGATCTGGCATTTAAGACATTTCTTGGCGAAGTGCTATGAGTCTTTCTCCATTGTAGGCCAGTAGTATCCCATTCTTAGAAGATTTTTAGCAAGAGTAGTACCACTTGAATGTGTGCCACAAATACCTTCGTGAAGCTCGTGTAAAGCGGAATCGGAATCATTATGATCAAGGCAATGAAGAAGAGTACCATCCAGACCTTGACGATACAAAGTATCAACGATAAGGGTGTAACGAGCAGCTTGTCGGATAAAGTTATGTTTTTGGTTACGGGATTGGTCAATTGGTAAGATATTGTGCTTGAGGTGGTCGTATATTGGTCCATACAGCGGAGAATCTAAACCAGTCAAGGCATAGATAACATGGGATTCAGAGTGGTCATAGGCAGGGGAGAACAGTTGCTCTACCAGAAACTCATAACGACTCTGTTGCTTTGGAATTTGTAGTAATGAAGCAATAGTAGCCATTGCATCAGTTGCTTTGTTCTTCAATCTTGGTATTTGCTCGAAGGTGATGTATATAAAATACTGTTTGAAGTCATCCACCATTCGCTTGTATGGTAGTAGCTTGTCATCCTTTGTCTAATAGTTGTTGTTGATTTGATGGACGACTAGTTGTGAGTCTCCATAGACCTTTAACTCTGTGATTTTCCATTCTACGACCATTTTGATACCTATAACCAATGCCTCATATTCAGCCACATTATTTGTGTAGGGAAACATAAGCCTATATGATCTTAGTATAGTGTGTCCTTCAGGAGTGATGAATAGAATGCCAGCACCTGAACCATGTTGTGTATAGGATCTGTCAAAGTATAGGGTCCATTGTTTGGTAGAAAGAGAAAGAACGTCTCTGTCTGAAAATTCAATCTCCATGGTTTGTTTTCCTGGTAGCGGTGCTTCAGCCAACTGATCTGCAATTGCTTGTCCTTTGATGGCTTGTCTTTCCTTGTATTGGATGTCGAATTCACTGAGAATCATGACCCATTTAGCCAATCGGCCTGTAAGAGCTACCTTACTGAGTAGATATTTGAGAGGATCAATTTTTGCAACTAGCTTAATGGTGTGTGCTAGCATATAATATCGGAATTTCAGAGATGCAAAGACCACTGTTAGGCAATCTTTCTCAATGAATGTATAGTTGAGTTCATAGCCATTCAATGTCCTACTGATGTAATATATGGCTCTTTCCTTTCCTTATTGATCTTCTTGTGCTAATAGTGTCCCCAGTGATATATCTGTTGTTGAGAGATATAGGATAAGTGGTTTTCCTGCGACTGGTGGTACTAGAACTGGTGGATTCATTAGGTACTGTTTGATTTGGTAAAAAGATTCTGCACACTTGGTCTCCCATTTGAATGGTACATTTTTGTGTAGTACATGGTTAAATGGTAGACTTTTATCTGCTAGCTGAGTGATGAATCGCCTGATTGATTGAAGTCATCCTTGTAGAGATCTAAGTTGACTGATATTCTTTGGTGGTGGCATTTCCATAATGGCTTGTACCTTTGCTAGATCTACTTCGATACCTTTATCTGAGACTATATAGCCTAGTAACTTGCCTGATGTAACCCCGAAGACACACTTCTTAGGGTTGAGCCTAACTTGGAATTTTTCCAATCGATCAAAGATCTTTGTTAGGATGCTGAGATGTTCTGCTCTGGTGAAGGATTTAGCTAGTAAATCATCCACATAGTCTTCCATAAATGTGTGCATCATGTCATGGAATATTGTTGTCATTGCTCTTTTATAAGTGGCCCCTGCATTCTTTAAGCCAAAAGGCATAACATTCCAATAGTACGTTCCCCAAGGATAGGTGAATGCGGTTTTATCTTGATCTTCTGGGGCTATTTTGATTTGATTATAACCTGAGAAACCATCCATTAGTGAGAGCATTGCATGGCCTGCTGTGAGATCTACAATTATGTCGATACTGGGTAGAGGAAAGTCATCTTTTGGACAAGCTTTGTTGATGTCTCTGAAGTCAGTGCATATTTTGATACTACCATCTGGTTTTGATACTAGAACGATGTTGGAAATCCATTCTGCATAGTCAATTGGTCGGATGAATCCGACATCTAATAGTTTCTTTAGTTCAGTTTTGACCATAAGTGCCACCTGTGGATTCATCTTTCGTAGCTTTTGCTTGACAGGTTTAACTCCTGAAGAGATGGACAACTGATGCATGATTAAGTGCGGATCCACTCTGGGCATATCAGCATATGACCAAGAAAAGTTAATTTTTTGTTCTCTACAGAAAATGATGAATGTTGATCTTTCTTCCTCTGTCAGAGATTTTGAAAGGTGTATGTTTTTTACTACCTCCGTGGTACCAATGTTGATTGATTGAGTGGGCTCAATCAATATGGGTGATCATTCATGAAAGTGCTCAGGAAGAGTGTCAAGTCTCCCATCATTAGGTTCCTTAAAAAGGTTTTCACCCTTAGATGCGTCCTTTATTTTTACTTTTTTGTGATCTAGAGCTGCCATTGACTGGTTTTCAGCATCAGATCCTTTACTTGGTTTGTTTTTGTGACTGAGAGACTTGGCACTCCCTGCTTTGCAGACATCGTTACTTTGTTCACTAGTAGAGCCTTTTTCCGGATTTACGGTACATAGGTAATGGATAATAGATTCATCATCTGGGAAAATTGGTATATCATGGATTTCAGGTTCATCCCAGTCGATGAGGTCAGGAAAGACAAGCAATAAGAAATCGTTAGGTGGATCAAGTTCTGCTACTGTAAGTGTTAGGACAGAGTTTTCATCGTGATTGTTCTTGGTTTTAAAGAAGTCTAGGATTTCATCAAGGTCTTCGATGGTATTATCTTCCATATAGACTTGTTCATAATGTTTCTGTTCGCTTTCCTTGGCGTCATAGATATTTTGTGGTCCAAATTAAAGATGTCTATCTTCTGCATTATATTCTTCTTGAGAAAGAGATATAGAATTAGTATCATTAGGGATATCTGTAATAGCATTGGAGCAGGTACCCCATTCATATTCATTGGAATCAGTTTCTGAGGCATCATCCCAGATTCTATCAGTGTTGTAAACTGGTATGTTGTATGGTGAAAATAAATCTTTGATGATGGATACCATTTTGATAGTTTTTGTTGATTCTGTGTCAGATCCGACTTCTATTTTCTGTATTTGTTCATAGACTATGCTTCCTCGGGGAGAAATAAAGGTTTCCAGAGATGATTTAATTGGTTCTTGAGATATTGGTGTTTGAATATGAGCTACTGCTATAGATATGGCCCTTTTGTGCTTTACAAGCTTTTCCTGATGTAACTTCTGATCTTGACATTTCTGTGCCTTGCGGATTGTTTCTAATGATTCAAAGAGTGCTTCCTGCTAGGATTCTTCTTTGTACTTCTTCTTTACTTTCCATTGAGGGTTTGTAGTTAGGTGGAGTGGCCTTTTTAATAGGAAAGTGAGCTCACAACCCAATCCTGCTTTGTTTCCACTGGGTTGTGAAGGAAGATCTATGGGTTCAGTGACTCCTTCTCTGCGTTTCCCAATAGGTCCTTTACCATCATATCCCATTTGCTACATGATTAAATATCCTTTTCCATATAGGTGTGTAGGTAGAAGAATGTCCAGAGCAGCTGCTCTATTATCTTCTTCCTCATCTTTGTATAACCAGCTAAGAATATCCTTGTCTTCTGATTCATGTGCTAGAGTGCCCAATTGGATGAAGGTACCATCAAATTTGGTGATGGGCTGAGTGACCAGATGCGTTGATGTAGTAGGCAATCCATGAGATCTAGGTGATGTTGGCAATTCGGCCAAACATAAGGGCTCCAAAGAGTATTCTCCTATGCCTTGGTCTTTGAATTGCATTTTCTATTTGAAGTCTCCAAATAAGGAGTTGGACTTTGCTGTTTGTAGATCTGATGTTAAAGATCATTGTTTCTCTCTATTATGAGGAACCAAACTATCTTGAGCTACCCCCATTGCATTGCAATGTTGAAATGGATTGTGATCAGCAGATATGGAGACTTCTTGTCTGTCATAAGGAAATTTGACACACTGGTGATACGTAGAAGGTATTGCTTGCATTTCATGTATCCAGGGTTGTCCTAACAAAATATTGTAGGTAAGATCTATGTCTAAGACCTGACACATAGTATCTTTTTGCACTGGTCCTACTCGAATGGGTAACATCACAGTTCCTTAAGAGGACCTTTCCTCATCATCATATGCCTTTATGGTAATCTTCTTGCAGGGATCAATAGACTCTTCTGAGAAGCCTAATGCACGAATAAGCTTTAAAGTACATATATTAAGTCTGGCTCCTCTATCTATTAAGACTCTTTTTACTCGGTGTTTGCAAACAATGACTTCGATATGGAGAGGAGTGTTATGCGGATGGCTCAAGGAAGCATCATCATGCTCTGAGAAGGTGAGGTTATGAGGTCCATTCATATGGGCGACCATGGCTTGAAATCTGTCTGTATCCGGATTTTGAGGTACATTAGTTTCCAATAGCACTTGTTCCAATATGTCTTTGTGCTTTGGTGATAGTTTCAGCAATTCTAGTATAGATATGTGAGCTAGAGTTTTGTGTAGTTGGCTAACCAAGTCATATTGTATTTTTGGTGTGGTAGTTGTAGGTGACGTATGTCCTTTTAAGACATATTTCTGAGTTTGGGTTGTTACATTGACAGATTCATGATCACGCTTATCTCGGATGGTGATGACATTTACTTGATGATCTTCAGCTGATATGTGATTTATGGTGTTGTTGTAGATATGGTTGATACGAGCTCTGCGTGTATCGTTCGAGGTTGAAGCTCCATCTTTGTTATAATTTGGAAGAGGATTTTTAAAGGCTCCATGATCACCATTTGTTTTGAGACCATTTACTGTTAAGTCACCTCGATCAATCATGTCTTGCACCACGTGTTTCAATCTCATGCAATCGTTCATCTGATGACCCTTGTTACGATGGTAATCACAATAGTGTGAATCATTCCACCAAGGTGGTTTGATTTGGGGTTCATAGTTGCTGATTGGAGGCAAAGAAAGAATCTTGTGTGCCAAAAGTTCTCTGAATGTTGATTCTAGTGATTGCCCTAGTGGTATAAAGATACGCTTTTGGAAATTGTTCATGTTGTTGCGTGAATTGTTGTTAGGTCCTAGATTCATGTTTTTGCCTTGAGTATCATTGGTGTTGTTTGTGTTGAGTTGTCCTTGATCGGTGTTTGGTGCATATGTGTTAGCATTTGGATTAGCATTTTTAGGATTTTTCGTATTTTGAGGATTTTCAGATAATGCAAGCATTGGTTGCTTAGATTTAGGATCATATGATTCATTGTTGCCTTCATTTTTGTTTCAAGTCCAAAATCGAAATTTGTCTAGGTTGGTGTTGTTCTGGTTAGTGTAATTTGATGAGTTTGTTCCTTCTTTGTAGAATTTGAGTGTTCCCTTTTTGACACATGCTTCCTCTACTTGGATGTCATTCTCAATCAATTTAGCGAAAGATGGTATGCATTGAAGTTTTAGCCTGTAACTCATTTCACCATTCAAGTTATCGATGAAGATTTCCATTTTCTCCTTTTCAGGAATATCTCAAGGATATCTGAACACTATACGTCGCCAGCGTTGAAGGAACATCATGAATGTTTGGTTGTTTTTTTGTTTGGTGTTGCAAACATCTAGCATGGTTATGGCATGTTGGATGTTATAGGAATATTGGGTTATGAATTTGTTAACCAATTCATCAAATGATCTGACATGTGGTGTAATTTTGGATATCCATTCCATTGTTTGCCCTCCCAAGCTTCTTGGGAATAACCTCTTCAAATAGGTGTCATCATGAGCAAATTCAAGACTCATTGTGCAAAATTCTTGAACATGATCTCAGGGATCACTTTTTCCATCATATTTATCAAATTTGGGAACGTCTAAGTTTGGAGGAAAAGGCACCATGTTCAATCTTCTGTCGGATGGATAAGGATAGATTTCGTTTAAAGAGTACCACACTGTTGTCCCTTGTTGCATGTCATGGATTTGTCATTGTAAAATTTGCATTTGTTGAGTAAGAGCAGCCAAAGGTATATTGTCTTGTCGAGGGAAGAGTTCTTCCCTTGTATTAGTTCTCAGCTGAAAAGGTGTAGTAAATGGTATATTTTGTTCTGGAGTTTCTAGCTCGGGTATACGCATTTCTGGTATGCATTGTTCTGGAATGTGTTGCTCAGGTATGTGAGTTTCTTCTTCTCTTTGTTGTTCTTGATACGCATATTGTCGAGATCCGGTTTTAAAGATGTTTGTGTCTAAATCTTCGGGAAGTTTAACGCCTTTACTTGTGAGCATGAGCAGATACTTTTCTTTGTCATTTTCCATGAGCCTTTTGACAAGTTTTTGGAATTAGGGGTTTTCCTGACATTCCTGAAAAAGTGCTTCAGAAATTTCAGTTTCTTCTAAGTGTGGAACTTCAAAAGGATTTGACAACCTTCGATTCATACTAGACTCTACATGTGTCTCACTTTGTTGGTTTCTTTGAGAGCGAGTAACAGGCATTTTAGTAGAAACTTTCAGTGATGAAGGGGACAAAAGCCTCGTTGATATGTTGTTCAGGGGTGAGTGGTTCTAGTCGAGATGTGTTATAAGTGATACACTCGTCGGGCACCTAATGATTTGATTGATTTTTCCTCCGCGGTTTATGATTTGATTAAAAGGAGACTTTTTACAGTAGGCTCTTGTTTTTAAGGGTTCTTTGTCAAATTCGTTGGATTTGTTTTGGATATAATGTTTGACGTGATGAAGGAATACCTGATGAGATTTGAACAGTTGACGATTGATGTATAAAAACTTCTTTCTCTTGATGAACTTGGAAAAACTAGGTTGTTGTTTCTTCAACGTGATGTTACGATAAAGGTTCTTTCTTCTCAGAATATGAGGATTAGTCATGCATGAGTGATCAATGGTTTCCTTTGATTAGTTTGGATTCAGTTGATCTTGTTTGGAAAATTTCAAATCTTACTCTATCAAAATGAAGGTTTAGATGCCCCTTCACGACAAAGCGTGTCAAATGATATGAATAAAAGCCTCCCGTTATTTAGACTTGATTTGACAACTTGAAATTTTTAAACAAGTGTTTTTGAGATGAAATTTGTAAGATGGTAAAGGATTTTGTTGATACTGATGATGAGATTTCCGGATTATGATAAGATAGATATGTTTTATCGTGCGATCAGTTTAGGATTTTTTACAATGTTTGTTTTGACACAAATTTAGCTCAAGAAATAGTTTTTAACGGTTTGTTTTTGGCACTTTGCTTTGATGAAAAATAATGTTGATAGAAAAGGCTTCTGAAAAATGTTTTCGAAATTTTAAAATTCCTCACTATTTTGCCCTTTGTTTTTATGTTCTTGATCACGCGCTAAAAGAGAGACTACATGCGCTACCGAAATTACTTCACACACTAAAATAAGGACCACACGCGCTAGGCTGCCCCTAGACACGTGCTAAAGTTGTAACTATTCAAAAAAAGTTTTCTATCTGTTTAAAAAGTCATGCGCTACCCTGGGCCTGTAACGCGCTAACCTGTGAACCTGATGCGCTAATGTTTGGTTTTCACGTGCCAAGTTGATACTTCCACACACTATACTATTTCTCTGATGCGCTAAATGTTTTCACATTGTTTTGCTTTGGAATAAAATGCTACTGTTTGGAACCAACGCGCTAAATTGATGGTTGGATGCACTAACAAAAGTACCTCATGAGCTAAGAAGTTGCTCTTATGCGCTAAACTGCCCTGATTTTTCCTTTGGTTGGTTTTTTTGCAAATTTTGAATTTTTTTTGTGAATTTTTCAAGTTTGATGGATGATTTTCTGAAATAGTAAATGCAAGCATAGCACAAAAAGTAAAACCATTTTGCCTAATCTAACAAAAAGTGTATGTTCTGCGAGGATGTGTTCAAATCCCCAATGTTTTAACAGGTTTGGATACGAATAATACACTTCAGAAAAACTCTTTATTCAAAGGTCATAAATAACATCATAGCCCACTAGTCTCGATACTCCGTCAGCTCAAACAGTCGTGTCACCCCCTAGACGGCACCCATTTTTTTGCCTTTTGCTAGAAATTAACTCACGGTGAATCGCTTCACAGTTGAGTAGTTATCTTGGGAGATATATGGTGAGTAATCTTGGGGGCGGATTTTTCCTCACCCTTGCACTATGATGTTATAAATGTCTGGTTACTGACTTGGTTCAAAGCTTCTATTTCTATGGTTCGTAATCAGGCTTCCCATTCAGCCGTCAGTGATAAACTCCCTTAGGAGGCTTCCCAACCTTTAGAATAAAGGCTTTACGTATCTCGAGGATACTGGGGGAAGGCTAATCACTGCACGCAACCGTTGAAAAGGACTTTCGTCACTTTCCACATTTCATTATAGTGGGTTGGAATTCTTGGCGTCAAAGTCATTCCCCACTTAGGTCGTTCCCTTCACACTGGCCATAAACGGCTTTAAGAGTTGATTCCAACTCCTTGGGAAGGAAGGCCTAGTAAAGGTTTTATGCTTGAAATACAGAAAGCTTTAAGAGTCGTCTGGATTTCTGATCACCTAGTTAAGGGGAGAGCATATTCCTTCCACTTTCGAGACAAGGCAAACAAGGTTCTTTTTAGCTGTCAAGACAATAATTTGCTAACTTCTATTTGGAGATGTTGCTCCAAAAAAGCATGGTGTTCTTTTTAGTTCCTCAAAGCAATGATTATTTAATCTAGTGAAGGAACCTGGTCGACAAAGCAAAATTTTTGATATGGTCAACAAAAGAAAATCGGAAAAGGGGAATAACTTCCCTCTTTTGATTGTAACAAAGCTTCGTAAGTGAGATTCTTTCCTTTGCAAAATTTTAAAATGAATCCTTTTATACACCAAAGGATGGTGAGGTTATTTTTATATCTACTTTTGCAAAAGGAAAAATTGTTTTGTTCGTTTTAGAGCCTAAAATAAAGTTTTTCTCCTATAAAGCCAAGAAAATTTTTGATTGTGGTTCTTTTTATAGCTCAAAAGAAATAAGTGAGTTCAATTTTAAGAATAAAAGACATTTAAAAATTTAAACTAACTCAACTAAATTAGTGAAAATCCTAACCATCTAAATATTCTAAGATTAAGCTCCTTTCTGCAACAAATTTGTTAGAATCCTGCAAGAAAACCGGAGGAAAAATGTTAGATGATTTGGTGGACTTCCCCAAGTCTAATTTTTAATTTTCGGTTACAAATTATTTTCTATCTGCAATGCGCTATAGAACAAACTGTATGCGCTACAAAATCTCAGTGATGCGCTAAAAGAAACCCGTGAAGCGCTACAATGTCTGCAGATTGCGCTACTTTGTGCACCAAAAGCGTTGCTCTATTTTTCTTCTGCGCGGAGACCTACAGGAAAATATTAGTGGAGGTCACAAGCTAATATATGGACTTCACGCGCTAGATGATGGACTCCATGTGCTAAACAGTGAACTGGATGTGCTAGGCTGTTAACCGGATGCGCTAAACAGTCAACTTAACGCACTAATTCATTTTTCCCACGTGTCTGCAAATGAGGTTAAATTTAAAAACTGATTTGATACGTGGGTTCGAGCCCCACGGTGGGCGCCAAAAATGTATACGAGAAAAGCGGGTTGATAGAACTCAATATGTGAAAATGGAGCTCTAGGAGCCTCGCTCACACACCCACAGGACTTCTTGGTGCAAGTTATGGAGTAATGAAGTATCACTCAGCTTCCCAAGGTTGGTCCCATGGTTCTCTATCTTACACGGTCCCTCAAACCAATGTTTTTGCTCTCAGATCACTGAGCAAAATGGTTTAGGGATGGCAAATGCAAGAACGAGGGATGCTTTTGTTGGTTTTAATATGAGATGCATCCTAAGCTATGCAAGATTCTAGAAATGCAATAAACTAACTATAAGATGACAAGGTTAGTAAACAAACTATCCTAGCATGATATATTAGTCTATGATTGAGCTAAATGATAAAGAAAGTATTCTAAACATGCATATTTAGACTAATTCCTAGTTGAAAGAGAGGCTAAATGATGAGCATATATGATATGAAAGCTTGAATGTATTTGAGCATAAGTATGATACTACAAACTTGGATTGATCTCCCAAAATGGAGGAATGAAAGCTCTATTTATAGCAAAAACAGGGCAATGGATGGTCAGGATTGAAAGAGTTGATCAAGGGTTGAGTTTGAAAGTTGGGGATCCATGTTTTCAATTTGCACTAATGAAATGGTGACAAGTGTCAACATAGGGTTGGGTTGAGAGAAGGGGTTGGAGGCATTAAATGCCTGAGAAGACCTTATGGTTATCTAGAGATAAGGGTTAAGCTTAAGTTAGGCTTACCCATTGGATTAAGAGTTAATCCAAGGATAAACCCTCGTGCAAATGATTAAGAGATAATCATGGTCAAAGCATTAAAGGCTTGATGAGACCCTTGGATTGGATGAAGGTTAAGTTAGGCAAAAATTCTCTTACCATGTAAGAGGGTTGAATTAACCATTAATGGTTTGGGAGACTTTGGAAAATTAAGTGGTTGAAGACTTGAAGCCTTTAATGGTTATCAAAGACTTTAAGGGTTTGAGAAGTGACCTCCCCTTGCTTAAAGATGTGACAAAGTTTAGGAGATGGATTAGGCTAATTAGAAGCGACTAGAAGAGTCTAGAAGGGATTAGAAATAGGTTTTAGAATGCAAGTGGGAGATGTAGGAAAATGCAAGTGGATGGAGGGATAATAGGATTTAATTGAATTTAATGAATTTCATTCAATTTGGTTGCAATTAAATAAATTAGATTTATTTAATTTAGGATAACTATTTAATTAAATTTGAATTTAATTAAAAGTGGATAGGGGGGATTTAATTGAATAAAATGATTTATTCATTAAATGGGTACAGTGAATTTAATTTAAATAAATTGAGTAATTTATTTAATTAAATAGAGGAATGTGGGTAATTTAATTAAATTGGATTTAATTAAATAGAGAAATGAACATAAAATATTCATTTAGGAATATGGTCATTTTTATACGTCTACAGTTATAGTTACAGGAAAATGATGTTTTATTCTATTTTAATTATTTAAATGCAGAAAGGAATGAAATTATTTTCTATTTCTATGTGATATAAAAAAAGAATGCAGAGTTAAATGTTAAAAAAGTAGTCACTTTAATATAGAAAGGAAATATTTGCTTAAGTCAATAGTTCAGATAAAAAAAAAAAATAGATATGTTAGAGTTATAACTACATTTTATCTTACTGTATTAGTGGAATCTGAAATAATTAGTTGCAGCTGTAAATAAAATAAATTTCTATTCTATAAAATGTGTGTTAAGTAGGAAATAAATGAATAGGCATTTTCGAAATAAATAGACAGACATTTTAGAGTTAGTATAAATCTGTTTTACTTCTTACTGCTATTGAAAAAAAAAATATACAGATTTAGTAAAATATGAGAAACCTAAAAATTAGAGGAAATGCTAATTTATTTCAGTATTCTAAGTTTTCCATATTAAAAACCTTATAACCATTTGCAAAAAAAAAAAAAAATGCTCATGTACTATATATATATATAGATTATATTTGTTAGATATAAGCTGGAAATGAAATATTATTGTAAACCGTCTTTTTAACTTCTTGATTTTATTTACTGAAACCATGCATGTATTCACAAGTTATATATATATATATATATATAAAATTTTAAACTTCATATCTATAAGAAAAAAATTTAATAACAAAAAAAAATTGATTAAAAAAAGGGAGCTCAAACACCCCCCCTAGAGTCGATGCCCTCGCGAGCTTGCAGTTGGGCGGCTCAGGCCCCCTCTGTGGGCCGAGACCCACAGGGGCGCCCGTGGCGCCACTGTAGGCCTAGACCCACAGCAGCGCCCGTGGCACCACTACAGTTCCTGTCCCAAAGGGACGTCGCGGCGTCACTGTGGGTGGTGGCCACCACAGCGGCCGCCACCGGGATGGAGTTGTGTGAGCCGCCGCCTCCCTTCTCCCTCCTCGCCGCCATTAAACCTACACACACACGCCATGGGCAAAACCAAAAATAAAATAATATGAAATGTTGGAATAAGAAACCCTAATCCATTTTCGGGTTAGGGTTAGCATTTAAAAAATAATAGAGAGAAAAGTTTAATAAGAAACCCTAACCCTATTTCAAGTTAGGGTTTGCTTAATAATAAGGAAATCAAATATTAGGTTAGCTTATAAAAAAAAGGGGGATAAATCAACCCTAATTAGAGCTTGAAATTTAATATTAATAAAATAAGAGGGGGAATTCTTTTTAAAATTTGAAAAAGAATTTCCCCCCCCATCTGCCTATAGCCATATGTGGGATTAATTTAACTCCTAATATTGACTAGGGTGAAAATTGATTTCTTTAATATAGTCTTTATTATCTAGGTCTATTTAAAATTGGGGATTAATTTTTATATAGTTATATTATTCGCATAATTGATTAAATTTTATTAACAAGGGTTATTAATGAGAATATTATATAGTTATTTTTCATATTTAATGAAATATGGATGCTAGGTTAAAATTCCTTTGGGGGATTTTATTAATAGAAATTATTAAAGGCATAATGTAAAATTTTAATCCCATGAGGTCATTGATTGCCAAATATTTAATAGTTGAAATTTAAATATCCAAGGGGATTTAAATTTGAATTTAATATAAAATGAATTAATGAATCTAATATTATATTTAAATTTGGTTAACTTTATTAATTTAATTAAAGGTGTTTTTGCGTTCGTTCAATTAATTATTTTTAATATGAGATAACATTATCATTATTTTATTTAGCCTTGAGTATTTAAAATACTATTGAGATAATTAATATCTCTCGACTCTTGTTGGAGAATTTTAATTAGAAGAAATTAATTAGTTTAATTAGATTAATTAATTTAGTTGAGTTGACCCCTTTTAGGGAATAATTAGTCTTCTCTAATTATTGTCACCATATTGATTTAGTTAATCAAATCAAATTTAGTAAACCATTCTTTAATCCTGAGATTAACCCTTAGTTAAGACAAAACTTATTTATTCATTTTTCAATGTAGATTATTTAATGTATTTATGTTGTTTAAAAAAAAAAATTGTTGTTCCATTTTTGTCCAAAAGTTTGGGCATGACACATACTGGTAAGGTCTCAAAACTCTCCTAACATTAATTGACAATCTTTCCCTATTTATTCCTAGCATTTCCATAATTGGCAAAACAATCCAATTTTCAAAGTAAAGGAAAGAAGAATGGGGAGAACTACTGTCCCAAACCTAGGTCCATCTTTGTATTGGAATTAAGGTACCAAATTATTCTTTGAACAACTCCAATTCTTTATTCATGAACTCAACATTATGGAACAAGATTAAATGCATCAATAATGAATAATTCTTAAATGTAGGGCTAGGTGCACCACTCTGAATTTCAACTAGAGCATTATGAATGTGTTCAACCACATAGCCCACATAATCATAATCTTTGTTAACATCTGGGTGTTGAATGTCCATAGCCATCATCAGTAATTTAGTTGACACTGTTGAATCCCCATCAAAACCCAACACTCTGCATAATCCATAGATTGTACAATGCATATAATGGTGGAAAGGTGTGATGTCAAATGGTGGCTTGATACTATCTGGAATTCTAACTGGTTTCTCATCCACCCTAGGCATGTATCTGGGCATTGCATGCTTCTTGATAACACATTTGTATTTGTCATAATCCTCTGCAATCCGCTCCAAATCTATATCTAAACATGCAGTAGCAGTAATCTGGAAAGATTCAACAAAGCTAGCTTTGTTAATTGAAACTAGGGCAAACTGGTTATTTCTTCTGATTACCCTAGATACTGGGCAATAGCGTTTGGCCAACTCTTTTATCAAATCCATGTCAACATACACATCAGGCACAATTAACTTTGCCATATTTAAATCCCAAGGGTTTGACATTGACACACCCTTAACCCTATTATTCCATAAATAATGAAATAGAGTAGTACCAGACATATAAAGCATGGTCTAGTTTCTGCATTGGCTCCATAAATCTTTCCATGTCATTTCATTTGTATTCAAACCAATGGAAGTCCCTGGCAGCAAATGTACAAATTCTTCTATGTATTTCTTATCCTTCTTTTCCTCAGTGGGCTTGGGCTTGGAACCTCCACTTGTCGTCGCCTTGCTTATTTTAGTTGTAGGAGAAAAACTTAACCAATTTAATGAAATTTTCCCACACCCAACACTCTAAATTCCCCAACATTGTTGTGGATCTCAATTCACTAGATTACCTCAAAGATAGAATGCAATTATACAAAATCTCGTTTCGATCATACAATTTATGGTATTTGGGGGCCATTACTTCTCTCATTAATTGGCACACTTGCATGAACTAGCTACTATGGCATTAATTCATAGATGAAGTACTGGAGTGAAATTTGAATTCATTCCCTTCTATTTGATTGGCGATTTCCATTCAAAACTTTTACAAAACTCGAAAAACAAGTCCACGTGTCAATCCCCATCTTTAATCACACACTACAAACCAGTTATAACAATTTGGAAAGTAACTGGCGAGTTAGCGAAAATTCTACCAAATCCTCTTAATCACAAGCTCGCTACACCTTTTACAAATCCTCAAAGAATCTCACAAGTGAGAGAAATTCGTTGATCTTCATCAAGCCCTTCAGTCTCAACCTCGCAACAGTATTTGTAATATTCTTTCTTTACCTACGAGCTGGCGACTACTGCAAATCTAACAAAACAACTTATTTCATTGCAGTCTTGCAACTCAAAGCTTAACTTGACTTAAACCCTTGCGAACCCATGACAACAAGACACTTAACCTCCATCGCATGCTTGCAACACCTTTTGACTTAAGACTTACAAATGTGCAAGCATGTGATGACCACAAAATCGGACCAAAACATACCTGTCGCTAGATCGCAACATAAAATGCTAAACAACTTCAAAACCTGTGAGCAAGTGACCAAACCAACTAAGTTGCGATACCAACCACATTACATGATCACAAATTAAAATGACTTAACCGCGAATACCTCATGACCTTGCGATAACATAAAAGCACACCCAGTCGCAACCTCACAACATAAAATGGTCAAGTGCAAAACATCTTGTGAGGTAGCGACAACTAAAATATCCCAGTACTCCCAAGCTCGCGACTTAAACTGACTTGATGACAAAGGACCTGTGAACTAGCGATGACCATAAAATCTCAAACTATTTATCTCTTAACCGCAGCGACCCAACAAATACCAACAAAAATTGATAGTCACTCACTCTCCAATGTTTTATGTTACCTTCATAAACAGGCATGAGCAATGGCACCGTATATCCATTAATGACTTACTCGTTAAATCTTGCGGCTATAATGTATGACATCAGACCAACTCAAGACCTTGCGACCAAAGCAATTTCATTAACAATCTCCAACTCGCTAACATAAAATGCTAACACCCAAAAAGCTAGAGACCTCGCGATTTAAATCCAAACCAACACTCACTATCTCGCCACTTAAATTGTTAAACATGAAATTAATCTGTGAGTTAGAGCTGAAACATTAAACATGTCTTATTGTTTGACCAACCATTTGACCATACTTGACATTGACATGGACAAATAAAGAGAGGACAACTCATATTTTCAACGCATGACAACTTCTGTTTACTAGCCAACTAAGACAAAAAACAAACACAAAACCCTAATCGCCATGAACATGACCAGAAATCGTGAAAAGATAATTCCATAAAACCATAGGATAAACCCATAGCATGAATCGAAGCTTGACATGACTTGGCCAAAAATTTTGCAGTCCTAAAGGAGTTGGCATTTTGGAAAAATGGAAAAAATGTTGTTCTAACATCATATTAAGCATTTAATGTAGAACAATAGAAAAGTTCTAACAATTATGCAATATAAATAATTTAATAGATATTGTGACACAAATTGTTGCATTTCATGTTCAACATAATGTGGAACCAATTTACTAAAAATTCAATTGTTTACTAATAATTTAGAAACTAAATTCTAATTGTTTACTAATAATTCAAATTCATAATTAAAAATATGAAATAAGTATCTGTTTTGATTGACAAATTCAAGGAATAAAATACCAAAAATCATCAATGACAACTATAGTATTGCAAATTGTAATATGACTCAAGAACTATAGTATAAATACCTATAAACTAACTACTAATTCACTTCAGTGACTCAGTCTGAGGCTTCTATATCCCAAATAGACTCAAGATCCAGAAACTGACTAGTACTAACAGGTTCATCTTCATTCTAAGTCAGGTATTCAAAAATTTCTTCTTTTTCATGTTGACTCTAAGTCTGGGATCCATCATTTGTCTCAGCACTAGCAGTAACACCACCAACTTTTAAAGTGTTGCATAGCCCTCGTCTTTCATGCATGGAATTCCAGATTTCTAGTGCCCTATAATATGGAAAATATCTATCATTATACTAAGTTACAAACAACCTCAAGCAAGTTTCCAATTTTTTGTCTAAGTTGTTTATGATCTTTGATTTCAAAATCCCTAATGCACTGAAAAAACTCTCTCATCTCCCACTGACCCCAATATCATTGTTTGACATAAATCAACAAGTTTGAAATATTCTAGTATTGCAATATGTAATACTTCACTCTGATCTATCCTTTTCCAAAGCCTTGTGATTGATCCAAGTTCAAATGGATTCTCCAAGTTATCCAACTGTTGTTTCATACACAATACAAAGCATTTACATTATTTTATAAGATGATCTAAATTTAAAATTCCTTCTATTGGCTATCCATTGCAATATGCATCTTTTGAAAATGTCAATATCAATTCCTCTAGTTTTTTATGAAACAGCTTTGTGTCAATTGGATTGTCTCCAATTGAATGCCAAAATTGAGAATACACAACCCATGGCTTCAATTATTTCTTCTCAAGGGAATCTTTCATGAATCTTAGTTGAAAGTTCGTATGCAATAGACTTCAAATTATCACTAACAGATTTAACAATCCTGCCAAAATCTTTCTTTTTAACTGGTAGTGCTCTGCCTCACTTGCTCGTCTTAGATTGGTGCATTGGTATCTGAAATCCTTTTACAAAGACAAATAACTCATTTTTTGCATTGAAATATAAAAAAAATCAGCCTGATTCAAATCTGTAATTATCTGCCACCTAAAAAAATTTGGGCTTCGCCCTATTAGATCTGAATATAGACCATCCAAGCCCAAGCATGTCATTTTATGTAGACTGCTATACTCATTGATATACATAGTTCTGTTTTGGGCTTTCTTAACAAGTTTTTTCATTGAATCCAGCATGGGGAGAAGACTAGCTAAAGTTAACAGAGTCTCTATATCACTTAACTTATATAAGAGATCAGGAGCTTTGTCTATTGTAAGGCATTGCTCATACATTAGTCTGATCAAGGATTGATATTCTATTAGAACTCATTCCATTGCTCCATGCAAGGAGATCCATCTGGTCTCAACATCCCTAAGAAGTTTGTTTCTTGATGTTAATCCCTCAGCAAAAATCTAAAATTTTGCAAAACCTTTAGGACTTCGACAGAAGTATGAGTGGAGCTCGTGGACCAGATCTTTCAACTTTTGACACTGTAGGGAAATTGCTTACAATTCTATATGTTAAATTCATTCAATGGGCCATGCAGTGAATTCCAAGCATGTATGGTGCAATACTAGTTTGTAATCTTGCACAAAAACTGGTCCTTTGACCTTGCATTATTGCAGCTCCATCAGCTCCAACACACACCAACTTCTTGGAGATTGTCAAGTCATCCATACCAACAATTTCATTCAAAGCTTTATTAACTTCCAAATATAAATTTTCTACTATTGAATTGACCCTCATTTTATGAACACAGAGTAGATGAGCTCGGCAGATGTGTTCTTTTACAGTATACACATGCATATAGACCCAAGTAGTGTTATCTACCACATTAACTTCATCCATGGATAATGAAATGAATTTTGACTCTTTTACACTCCTGTAAATTTTTATTTTCCACCTTAGCGAGACAGTTTTCCATTTCCCATCCAGCGTTTATTGACCAATGTGACATAGGATAGTGAGGAACAGTCAAAAAAGAATAAATTACTATATTCTGGGAAATCTTTCATAGGATGCCCTCTTGACAGAATATGAAAAATAACACTCATCTAAACAGTCTTTGCCAAGTTTGCATCTTTCGTTGCATGTTCAAGCCTAGCCTTGATTGTATTTCCACTATTACCAGTCAGTGTTATTTTGTGGTTATGCTCTTTATATTCCATAGCATACTTAACATGAAGACATTCTTCCTTTTATTTCCATCTTACTACTAGTGTTTCCTTTCCGTCTATCATCTATTTTTCATAAACCTTACCAATATGCTTTTCTATGGTGTCAAGCTTTAGCTACATCTTCTTCTCTCTTTTATTTTTCCATCTACAAATCTTACAGCTGCATTTTGTTTGTTGTTCATCATTGTTTGGGACTAGCTAAATGAATGGGTACTTTGCTACCCAATCAATCTTAAAACTCCTTGTCATTTCCCACTCTCGCCCCAGTTTTACAATCCTTTTTCTTTTCTTCCTACCAACATCAACTTCAGTACTAGCATTTGCATCAGAGTGAATTATCTCATTGTGTGTATCCCTTAGAACATCTTCTGTCAAGTTGGTATTGTCATCCTCATTTGATGCATTTAATTCAATGACAATCTCACCTTGTGGTGGTGGAAGGCAACTATGAATGGCTTCTACAACTGCAGAAGTTGATGGACCAGAAACTTTGCCAATTCCAAAGTAAGACTTTATGGTAGTATCTTTAAGTTTTGGGTGTTTTGATGGCCTCCCAATCCCTTCAGTTTCACCACCCTAAGGAATCTTACCCTTGTCTGACATCCCAATCCCTTCACCACCCCGAGGAGTATCAGTCTCACCCTTGTCTGACATCTCAATCCCTTCACCACCCTGAGGAGTCTCACCCATGTCTGACATCTTGAGTCTTGACCTCTCACTATGAATTAAAACTAATACTATCAAGTATGAATAAATAATTACTCACATTTATGCCTTCTCAATTCTCTGAATCAGGAATCAGGAATGTCTAGGCCTGTGTTGTAGGATTGTAACTCTAGCCCTCCACCCTACAATCAACTTCGACGTTCCAACTCAAATTGCAGAATGCAAATTGAGATCCCCCAAATTGTAGGAAAGAGTGTTTCAAACTTTCAATTGTATTTATATCAATCCATGATTGCATTTTTGGCAAATTTTGTGGGCGTTTCAAAATGCATCTTGATTTAAGCGGGGTGAAATGGGTCCTCAAATGCTTATAATGTTTTAATTTATATTGGCGATTTGGGCCTCATTATGCTTAATGTGAAATTTAACAATAGGCAAAATTGACCGATGCGTGCAATGAAGATTTAATTTACCATTAGCGAAATAGGTCCTGGGTACAGGGTCATTTTACTATTTCTGGCAAATAACAGAGGTGATCTAATACCCACGTTCGAGTGATTCCAGGTGAATATTACGGGCATCCACATTGAATGGTGTGTGGTCAATAGCGAAGCCAAAATACAGTGGACCATTAGCCCCAAAATTTAGGGAGATTTGATCACTATGTTGCCCCGGACTATTCGCCATTTCCTAAAAAAATAAAATCGTGAATTTCACCAATTGGCAAAGATTCGCCACTAAAAAACTCTCTAAAGTAAATGACATGAACATGGCCCCATTATAAATAACGTCTAGAATGCTACCTAGGATATAAGGACAGCTAATTTAGGTCCTAAGTAAACTTAAGTCATGCAAATAGAATCCCACTAATAATTAGACAAGAAATAAACTCATTCAGGTAGTAGATTATTATGTAATATGGTGACAGTTACTGTAGTCACGTAAATCTGTCCATTTTAATTAAATGAATATTTGCTATTTATTTGATTAAAAATCCACTAGCCAATAGTTAATTAAATTAACATTTAATTAATTCATCTTCAAATCATTCTCCTATTAATTAAATAAATTATTCAATTTATTTTAATTAATTCATTAAACCAAAATCACAATCAATTAAATGAATAAATTCTATTTATTTCATTTAACCCCCTTTCCTCTTTTAAATAAATTAAATAAAATATTTATTTAAATCATTAAAATTCCCCCCACTTGCATTCTCCTAAAAATGCAAGTTGCACCTATTTGTTGAAATAAATGAATTTTATTTTAATAAAAATCCTATTTTCTCTCACCCACCAAACCCACTTGCAATCCTAATCCCCTTCTAGATTCTTCTAAACTCCTTTCTAATTAGCCTAATCCATCCCCTAAATATTGTCACATTCCTAAGCAACTTGGAGTCACTTCTCAAAGACTTCAAAGTCTTTGAAAATCATTAAATACTTTGTGTGTTCAACAATTTAACCACTAATGGCTCTTACATGACCATTAATGGCTCTTACATAACCATTTATGGTTAAATCCACTTGCACCCATGGTTAGGGACTTTGACCCCTAAACTCAACCCTCATGTAACCCATGTGTCTCCTCAAGCATTTATTGTTTTGACCATGGTTATCCCTTTAACCTTTGCACAAGAGTTTATCCATTGGATAAAAGTATTATTCTTTGAATAATGAATTTATTCACTCAACCCAACATTGACCTTAACTCCCAAGTTAACCCTCGGGTCATGTTAAGCATTTAATGCTTCTTCCCTCACCTCTCAACCCATCTCATGTTGACACTTGTCATCCTGGGATTGGGTTGAAATCCCTCACATGGATTGAATATCATTCAATCCTGACCCTTGTTGAGATTACTCAATCTCAACCATCCATTGCTCCATTTTTCCTATAAATAGACCCTATTTCTTCATAATCCAGATCCTAAAAACTTGTATGCATTTACATTATAGTAAATTTTAGAGAAAGAGCATTTAGCATAAATAACATATATTGTCATTTTGGACTAAAATAAATCTTAGTTCATTTCATAGCATATCTAATTAGTTTTGTTCATATTTGCATATCATTTTGAGAACAATCATTTGTCAATCTTGAACCTCCATAAGGCATCCATAGTGCAAGAAGTTGCTAAGAGCTACACTAATTTGGAACTTGGAGAGGAGAGGAACAAGGGAGAAGGTGTTGCGAGCATGGTAGAAGGAATTTGGAGATACCTTGTTGTGTTTTCTTTCATAGTTAAATACTTCATCATGTTTTTAGTGTCTCTCTTGATATGCCTGCTTAGACTAGTTTTTGGTTGATTAACACTAACTTTTATCTTTGTTTCTTGTGTTCTTATGTGTTATACGACCACAAGTTTTAGTCTAACATTGTACATTTTGTAGAGCATCATTTGGTGACCCCGACGTGAACCAAGGAGCAACTTTTTGAAAAAAACTAACTTGTTTGATTGTTTTGCTTGACACACAGGTCGCGCTTCAACGCTTTTGTTTGCGCTTTAGCGCTATCATTATTTGGTCTTCTAGCGCGTTTGTTTCTATAATAGCACTATTGTCCAAAATTTAGCATTGTCGTCTATATTCTAGCATTGTTGTCCCTTAATTAGCACTTTTGTTCCTGTATTAGCGCTTTTGTCTTTCGGTCTAAATATTTTCTTTTGGCGCTTTTGTACTTAGTTTCGCGCTTTTATGTTAAGTAGTGCTTTTGTTCTCACACAAAGTAGTGCTATTGTAACAGAGCATTGTAAAAAATACCTTATAACCGAAAATCAAAATTTAGGCTTGTGGAAGCCCACCTAGACTGCATTTCATTTTTTTAACTTGTTTGATTATTTGTGCAGGGTGGAGGAGTTTAGAGTAGAAAGTAGTTGCATTTATTTCTTTAACTTTGTTTTTCAAAGCTGGATAAAATGAATTCATCTTCTTTTTTTGGCTTAAATATTAAACTCACACTTCATTTTGGGTTATTAAAAAGAAGCACACCTTTTATTTAGGCTTAAAACGAACTCTATTTGTCCAAGTTAAAAAGAACAACAAACTCAAAATCCCACAAATTTACTTTCATTGCAAGTTAGGAAACACTTTATTTTGGTGCTTAAAACAAGAAAAATCTCATTTCTTGAATCAAAATTAAAGGAAATTCATAGTCAACACTTCAACTTTTTGTGCAAATAAAAAGAACAATCAATTTGTTTTGTTTTTCAAAGCGATTTACTTCAAGCAAGCACTCTTTTCATTAAATTGACCCGGATTTCATTTTCCTAGTTTACTCAACATATTGCCTTTGAAGGATAAAAAGAACACCATGACTATTGGAGCAACATCTCCAAATAGTTAGATCACCATTGCAATGACAAGTTAAAAAGAATAAGTGTATTTTGTGTTTGGCACACTTGTACAAAAAGAGTTTGTCGAGTGGTCCTACTTCTAACACACACTATCCTCTCCCTTGGCTTTCGTGGTCCTAGGTGAAATAGAAAAGTGTTAGTAACACTCAAGTTTTATCTTTTTAAGAGAGGCCTACCAAGAGACACATCACTCTTGGGAATGACCTCGTGCGGTAAATCCTTCGAGCCGCTATAGAAATCAAGTGAGAGTGAAAGTTGTAGCCTTGGGTATAGTTGTTCCTACAGTGTAACTTGCCGAAAGGACAAATGGGCCCCACCACAAGTTACAAGGATCTTAAGTGAGTCACTACAGAATGAACTTATGTCCAAAAACATCAAAAATTACTAAACACCTTTAAGTAGTAGCCCACCCATTCTATTGATTGAGGATATTTGTGATAAATTCAGTGCAAGAGCATAGAAGGTTTTTCTCCCAAGATACTCACCATACATATTTCCTTGAGTAGAAACATAGCTTTTTGAAATGTTACTTGTAGCCCAATAAAAGTGGTGACTCCCCCATCATAGGGATCATCTATTTGTTATGCTCGTGCAAGACCTAGTATATCACATCCTTACCTGCCATGATGGGATTCATAAGGTATGTAGTACCAAAGTTGAAGAAATATCAAGATGTGGGCTGAAATTATCGCAACTAGCCATTTGACCTTAGGGATAAAGTGTGTTTGAAGCATTTTTCATTTTGAGTCAAGACCAGTGCAAATTGAGCCAACTTCAAGCTTTGGAAACACCTAAAATACATTTGAAGTAAAGGGTCATAAAAATTTCAAAGGATTAGGTTGATCCAGACCCACACCTATTTGTGCCTTTTGAGGCAACATTCTTGTGTTTGTGTGCTTGCTTTGTTTTCTTGTCGAAGGAAAAATCAAAAACTCGGTTCTAAAAACAAGTATTCATCCAACATAAACATTTTCAAAATACCAACAAAAAATCAAAAACAAAGAGCAAACAACAAAAGTATCACACTATATGACCATTCTTCACATCTTAAGAAAGAAGAATCTTCATCAACATGTCAACTTCAAGAGAAGACCATTGAGCTCAAAGGATTTCATCAAAAGGAGGAAATTCTTATATCTTAATAGACAAATATTTTTCTCTCATAGAACCTTCTTGCATCACATGTGTCTATACCTTCAAGGGAAATCAAACGAGTTTGATCAAGAGTCATTAAACCGCAGAGCTTTTACTCAATATAGAGCTTTGAGTTATCATCAGAATAAGGGAGGCAAGATCAATCATGCCTTCTTTCCAAACATTTGTATCACATATGACTCAGCTAGGATAGAACCACCAACCCATGAACAAGAAGAGGAAGAGTTTGTTCCTTTTGTAACACAAAGTTTCTATTGAAGTTAACATTTCAACCATTTCCCACATTCACATCTCATCAAATCCATTCCAACTCTCAAAACATCAAGAGGTTTTTGTCCTAATTTCTCTTTCGATATTGCTTGAATCAAACACAATACATCACTTTTTCGAGTATCTCTACATCTAGGATAAACTCATCCTAAGAGGCATTTCTACGCAGGTTAAAACTAGTCTATGAATGAATCCTCTCATTACTAGGTAGTTGAGTCTGTAACACATCTCAGATCTCTCTAAACCTTATCACATCAAACTTTCTCAATCAAACACAACAAGCAATTCAAGAAAGAACTTTGGTAACATCTACCTTTAGTGCTAGAGATCCATATGCAAAACACCCCACCAAACATCAATCTTTCACTCCATCACCAACTCATCATCATTTTCATCAAACTTCAACAAAAACTTATTAAAAAAATGGGTCAAACCAGATCAAGGTCTAGACAACAAGAAATTGAAGTGGAAGAGGTGAAAAATATCAATGAATTCCAAGAAGCCCTTGGAGGAAATGCAAATGATGAAAATCCAAGTACTCCTACTCCTGTGGCAATAGAAAGGGCACAACACAACCCTCTCTTTAATAGACTTTTTGATGAAATACTCAGGAGCAATTTTGATGCTCACTTTTTAAGACTTGCTCAAGAGGGAGCCAAACTACCCTCTAATTTTGATGTGGCACAACTAAGGTAAGCATTAGAATGCCAAAGTCATAATGAGGATGAAAGAGGTTGAGATCACATCAGATACAACCTTCATCAAGGTAATCCCCCACCTCCTCCTCCTCCAAATGAATAGACATGTTGTGGCAACAAGTTGAGAATCTCGCCCAACAACTTCATAGTGGTGTGAAAACTAATCAGTTTTCACTTAATGACATTTGTCCCTATCCCTTTGATAGGAATATTCATATGCCACCTTTTCCACGAAGGTTTGAAACACCCAAGTTCAAAAAGTACCGAGGAAAAGGAGATCCTTGTGATCATGTTAGAGAATTCCATTCAGCTTGCCTCAAAGTGGCATACGAGGACACATACCTAATGCAACTTTTTCCCCAAATTTTGGGAGGAACAACCACATCATGGTTTTCCCAACTACCAGGCGGCATTAGGACCTTCAAAGAACTAGTCCAGAAGTTCCTATCACATTACTCACATAACATTGAACGTGATATCACCATGACTGATCTATGTAACACTAAGCAAAAACCAGGCGAGCTATTTTAAGTCTTTCTGCAATGATGGCGTCAAATATCTAGCTGACGTTCTCTTCAGTTACCTGAACAAGAACTAGTGGAAATATTTATTTCCAACTTAAACGATGAAATGTAATTTCACCTAGACGTAAAACACACAGACTCTTTCAATGACATGATCACCAAAGGTTTAAAATGTGAGCGGGCTCTCATCAAAAAAGGGCTTATCAAGATATACAATGAGCCAAAGGATGGCCCTCACCCACGCTTCAATAGTGACAAGCCTAACTTCTGGAACAAAAATAAAAATGTTGTCAATGATGGAGTTGTGGATGCAAGAACTATCAAAAGTGCACAACCTATGGTCCGATTTGTAGGGAAAAAACCCCCACCCAAGAATAACATAGTTGCTCCTCCAAATCAAGGATGCAATATATCTCAAGAGGAACCCAGACAGTGTCAGCAAAATTTTAAACCAAAATGAGCATACACTCCCTTAGGGGAACCTATTGAAACGGTGTTACGTCAGCTGGTTTCTCAAAATCTGGTGACCTTACCCAGAACATCAAATTACGAACCTCAGGTCAAACCTTCATGGTGGAGGGATACTGAACATTGCGATTTTCATCAAGGGAAAGGAAATAAGACAAGCAATTGTCATAGGTTGAAAGACCTTATTCAAGATCTTATTGGTTAAGGTGAGATTGAAATCGAAGGACACGACCCAAAAACAACAAACAATGATCATCTCATGTTTAAGAATCCACTTCCCTCACAAGATCAAAGGGGTCCTTCCACTTCAGGGTGAGACATGGATACCACTGATTATACATGAGCTGCATATAATTACACTGTAAATCACCTATATGATGCTAGTGAACAAATCGCAACTATTACCATAAAAAATCTCAGCTCCACCTACAATGTTGTTACACGTCGCAGAAAGATTACCATAAAAGCAGCTCCACAAGGCACCCCATCTATCCCAAAGCAGTATAACCTTGTGGAATAGATAGACAAAACACCTGCACTGATATCTATCTTAGAGCTATTGTGCCTATCCCCATCTCATAAAACAATCTTAGATCAAGCTCTCCAATAGGCATCAGTCCCTGCAAATCTAAATACAGATCAGTTCCAAGCCATAGTTGGAAATCTAAGGTCATCACCTTGTCTCACTTTCTCTAAAAGTGACAACACATCCTTCCAGCAACCTCATAATGCCTCACTCCACATTGAAGGGTTTATCAACCAACATAGGATCAAGCAAGTCTTGATCGACAATGGAGCAGGACTGAATATCTATACACTACGATTAATCATAGCATTGGGATATGCAATTGAATCAGTGGATCCCCACAAGAAGATAACAATCAAAGCCTATGATGATGCAGAGTGGTCATCCAAAGGATTTGTTGTGCTACCAAACTGAGTAGGCCCGGTGGTGAAGCACATCATCTATCAAGTTTTGGACCTTCCTCTGCCATATAATTTATTATTAGGAAGACCTTGGATACATGCCATGCAAGCCATTCCATCCACCTACCATCAGTGTATCAAGTTCCCGCATAATGGTGTATAAATTACAATCCTGGGCGATGCAAACCCCTTTGCATATTGTCACAATATCAATCATCAACCAGAGATTACCATTCCCAACAATAGAGAAGCCATCTCATCCACATCATATGTAAGTCTAGCCTCTCTTTCCAGTTCAAACACCACTATACCCAAGCAAGAGAAGCTCAAGATGAAAATAGTAGAGGAAGGTCCTAGGGAGTACAATTTAAGACAACTCTTTTGTGTTGGACAAATGCCTCCTTCTCCAAGAACTCATGGTAAACCTCAACGGTTACTTCAAACACCACTGGTCTAGCCAACATGCACTTTGACACCTTTCATCCTTGGAAAGAGTCAAGAAGAAGAGACCAAAGATGAAGACTTAGCAAAATGGATCTATAAAGATCCTATCACCACAAACCTCCCACAAGCTAGGCTTCCCACATATCAGTATGGAAAAGGCCTTCTCATTATGCAAAGAATGGGTTATGATGGTCAAAGTTCTTTAGGAACTTGCAAGAAAGGACGACATGAGTCACTCTAGTTAGAGTTAAAGCCCAAAGATAACACAGGCTTAGGATTTCAAAAGGCGATCCTTCCTAAACTCATATTCAAAGGAAAACCCAGAAAACCTCTATATAAGCCTACTACAAACATAAAGAGGTCACCTTTAATTATATCAACAACACCATAAACCACATCAACTGCCTCTCTAAGGCTAAAAATCCCAGCAAAAACATCCACAATACCAATCATCCCACCAATCAAACCAGCGATACCATCAACAATAGTAACTGCATCAACAACACCACTAGCACTATCAGAACCCCCAGCAGTATCTACAACACCAGCAATTCCAGCAGAAGAAACATACCCAACACTACCAATACTCCTGGTATTTAATCCCCATAATTCTTCCTACAACACTAATCATTTCATCTACAATGGTACATCGGCCGATCACACCTAGAGTGTTTAACTCAAAGGATATCCCAATATGGTATAGTAATCAGATACTGGAAAGCGATTCAGAGACTCACTCACATGAGTAGGAATTTGATTCTGTCCAGCTTAATACTTCAGATGAGGAAGACACATCACTACCTCCACCTCGTAAAGACATCCCTACTTATGGAGAAGCACAGATAAAGACCTCTTGGATTCCTGAACTGGAAACTTTTTCCACAAACCCTACGTCACATCCTATGCCTGATTCTGATAGGGAGGGTACCATCAATGACCTTCACCACAACATCTTGACCCTCACTAACACATCTCACGAACTTAACCTAATTGATGAGGTAATGCCCATTATCCATCCTGAACTCATCGAATGGAACCAACCTAATCCCCCATGCCTTGACCACTTCCAAAACGATGAGGCAATCATTGACTTTTTGGAACTACGAGATAACATACCAAGCGGGGATCACAAAGATGGATTTACTATTGAACTTAATAGAACAACATACTTTAGGGTGGATGCCAAACCTTTTAGAAGAAAAAATATAACAATAAAACATGGATCTTCCAATGAAAACTACATTGTGGCACTGTTTGATCCCAAAAAAGTAAAAAGAAAGAGTGTATCCAATGGTGAAAACCCCTTTGAGGCGCCGAAGGATGAAATGTTTGACATTCTCCCCTCTAGTACACAATGGGAACAATCAACAATTCTCATTGAGGAAACAAAAGAATACAATGTGGGGACTCCTAAAAATCCTCACCACATACATTTGGCATCTCTTTTAACTCCAGAGGAACAACCTAAGTTTGTTGAATTCTTCAAAAAGCGTCAGATCAACTTTGCATGATCATATGCAGATATGCCTGGACTTGATCTTGATTTAGTCATGCATCATCTCGCCATAGCAAAAGGAGCCAAGCCTGTCAAGCAGAAACTTTGCAAGATGCATCCCTAGATCGTTGTACTAGTCAAAGCAGAACTTAAGAAACTCCTAGATGTTGGTTTTATTAGACCAATTGATTATGCAGATTGGATATCCAATATTGTACCTATTGGCAAAACAAATGGGGGCATCTGAATCTGTACTGACTTCAGAGATCTGAACAAGGCATGTCCTAAAGATGACTTCCCCCTACCAAACATCAACATAATAGTGGACCTAACGGCAGGACATGCCATGCTCTCACTCATGGATGGATTTTCAGGGTAGAACCAGATAAAGATTTTACTAGAGGATCAACATAAGATGACCTTCACATATCCATGGGGAACATAGTACTAGAATGTAATGCCTTTTGGTCTAAAGAATGCAAGAGCAACCTATCAAAGAGAAATGACCACCATCTTCCATGACATGATGCATACTATAATGGAAGATTATGTTGATGACTTACTAGCAAAATCACTAACAAGAGAAGTTCATCTAGAAATATTAGATAAAATCTTTGATAGACTGGAACAATATCATGTTCGACTCAACCCAAAGAAATGTGTCTTTGGAGTAACCTCATGAAAACTTCTAGGATACATTGTCTCAAGCAAAGGCATTGAGGTTGATCCTGCAAAGGTCAAAGCAATCATGGACATGCCACCTCCATGCAACATCACTCAGCTAAGAACATTACAAGGGCGGCTACAATCCATCCGAAGATTCATTGCACAACTGCCAGATAAGTGTCACTCCTTTACACACTTATTACACAAGAACGTCCACTTTCAATGGGATACCAAATGTGAGCAAGCATTCCAGATGCTTAAAGACTATCTATTAAATACACAATTGTTGATCCCACCAAATCCGAGCAAACCTATATTACTCTATATTTCAACAACAAGTACAGCATTGGGAGTACTACTGGCACAACATAATACAGAAGGGAAAGAGTGTGCTATCTACTACATCTCTCGCACACTGGTTGGCTATGAACTCAATTACACACCTATTGAGCGAGCTTGCCTAGCAGTAATCTTGGTAGCTCCTAAACTACGGCACTATCTATTAACACATAAATTACAACTCATTGCCAAGATCGATCCACTAAAGTACTTACTTCACAAAGCAGCATTGACAGGCCGCTTGGCCAAATGGGTGATGATTCTAAGTGAATTTGACATCGAGTATGTGGACCGTAAGGCTATTAAGGGTCAAGTTATTGTAGATCAGTTGGCTGATGCTCCCTTCATAGGCAATCATCCTCTCATTTCCAATTTTTTAGATGAAGAGATATTCATGATCACAGCAGCACAACCCTGGAAACTATACTTTGATGGTTCATACACTAGGCATGGCTTGGGGGCAGGTATCCTGTTTATCACATTTCAAGGTGACAGCATCTCAAAGTCTTATAGGCTCACATTTCCATGCACAAACAACATAGCTGAGTATGAAGCCCTAATCACAGGACTCAGAGTAGCCATACAATGGAAATTAAAAGAGCTACAGATATATAGTGACTCCCAACTGGTCATCCAACAAGTAACCAATGAATATCAGACCAAGGATGATAAACTCATGCCATACAAGCAAATGGTGGACAATTTAAAGGCGTCATTTACTACTATAACCTTTGAGCAGATACCCAGGGACCAGAATCGACCTATTGATGATATGGCTACCATTTCATCTCTCCTAGATCTTCCATAGAATTCAACATGCTACGAGTTCTTGGTCGAACAACTTTGGATTCCCGCTTATGATATCCCTGAATCTGAGATGATATGTTGCCTTATCAGTTTTGAATCCCTATGGTATGGTGAGTACTATACCTACCTTTGCGATCACACCCTTCGACCAAACCAATCGAATAACCAACATAAAACTTTCATTCGCCAAACTGCTCAATATACCATTATTGTTGAAACCCTATACCGACGCAGTCTTGATGGTACTCTCCTTCGATGTCTGGAATAAGATGAGATAACAAAGGACTTGGAAGAGGTACATGAAGGAATTTGTGGAACTCACGCAAGAAGATCATCCACGCTGGATACTATTGGCCATCAATGGAAAAAGACTCATATTACTTTGTCAGAAAATGCAAGAAATGTCAAGTTCATGGAGGCCTGATACATGCACCAGCAAAGGAATTGCAACCAATCACAACACCATGGCCTTTTTGTCAATGGGGACTTGACCTTGTGGGTAAGATTCATCTATCTTCATCCAATGAACATAAGTTCATCATCACCACTACTGAATACTTCACAAAGTGGATCAAAGTTTCTCCACTTACCCAAGTCATAGGCAAGCAGATCGCCTCATTCATCCTTATTACATCATCTACCGGTATGGTGTACCCATGTCCATCATCATAGATAATAGTCTTCCATTCAAAAATTAGGATGTCTGTGAGCTCTGTGAGAAGTTTCATATCCAACACCTCTTTTCCACTCCCTATTACCCACAAGGAAATGGTCAAGCTGAAGCATCAAACAAGAACATATTGAGAATTCTCAAGAAGACAGTCAATGATACTAGTCATGATTGGCATGTTCAATCGAATCCAGCACTATGGGCATATCAAACTAGCATTCGAACCCCTACAGGTGCAACTCCCTACTCATTGGTCTATGGAGCAAAGGTCATCCTTCCTATCGAAGTTGAAATACCATCTCTATGAGTTTCCTTGCATAATCTCATAGATGATGAAGCATATAGAGTATCATGTCTCCAAGACTTAGAGCTACTTGATGAGAAATGACAAGCTGCATACAATCACCTCAAAGCCTATAAGCAGCGCATAAGCAGAAGATATAATCATCAAGTTAGACCTTGCACATTTGAGGTAGGTGATCTTGTTCTTCAAGAGAATCCTCGTAACCAACCCAACCGAGAACATCAGGGAAACTTTGAATCAAAATGGTTGGGTCCATATGTTATCACTATTGTATTTGGGTCTAGGGCATATCAGTTGACTACTTCAGAAGGAGAACTGCTAGCAGATCTGATCAACAGCATGCACCTCAAACGGTTTTATACCTAATATGTATAGAGCATCAGGCTCCCTTACATACCAGAAAAACACCAAAAACATTCAGATAAATGTCCTGGAGAAAACACAAAAAAAATCAAAATAGTAAAGAAAAATCATGCATCCAAACGGTGAACAACCACTCCGATGGCACCTTGGGTAAGTGCGATGGTGAAAACTTGGGAAACAGGCACCACTCATAAAGGCTATTTCTCTCTTGTTTTTCAGACTTATTGCGATCACATTCATTACATGCACACATCCATCCATCCAAACCATGGCTTGTTATTTATCTACAATCAAGGTTAGTACTTCATGCGTCTTGCATCCCGCTTTTTCATAGACATGTCTAAACTAGGGGCAATGCCCTTAACCTATTAATGGGAGTGGATTCTGCATTACTTGTGATTCATTAAGTTCTTCATTCAAAAATCATCTCACAAAATACCAAAAACATTCAAAAACCGTCTCACAAACTACCAAAAACATTGAAAAACTATCTCACAAAATCCAAAAACATGATAAATCATCCAAAATCAATCAAAAACATGGCAACACTTTGTACATATGCATCCAAGCAGATACCAAACAAACATTGTGACATACTCAAATGATGAGCGCTTATCACATCAACCAAACAATCAATATCGACACGCGAACTATCTTAGGAAGGATGCATCCTTTGTTACCAAAAATAAAGACAAGATGACATTTTCTTTGACAAGAAAATTTTGTTTAAGCTATCAAATACTTGGTTGATTTGTAGGTTATTTATTCATTTATATCAAGTTCCTATGCTACTCTGGGATATCCACAAGTGATTAGAGTGGTCGGGATGGTTCCTAAGCATTGTTTGTATGTGTTCTGCGAATTATTCCAATGAAGTTCTAGGGAATGTACTAATGGTGTCTACGTGGGAAGTTCACTAAGTTACGTGATCTTATGCAAAATACAATCATGGATCACTACGGCTTGCTAACTATAGCGTATACCTTGGCCATATGAGCATGAACCATTATGGAGGGTCCATATTCTTTATTTTTTATTTATGCTCTTTGTTTGTAGGTACAATGCTCCATCCTTGGTTCCTACTGCCTCATCCAAGTTCGATATTACCATGCTCAATGATGAAATAAAAGCACTATGGATCGTCATTCCATCTCATCTATTTATATTGCATTTTTGTTGCATATGACCCATCCATTTAATCATTCATTATTCATATGCATGGTTTTGTATGCAAGTGTGAACAAAGTTAATATGAGAAGTTATGTGCCAAATGAATTGGTCTTGGATACAATCATGACAGAGTTCTCTGATACATCATCAGTGCATCATGAAAAGTCTAAAAAACCTTGCATTCATCTATCATAATCACATCATTATTTCATTATATTTAGTTACATTTTCATAAACCTAGTTCATTATCATGTACTTGCATATAGGTTTTGTTAACCTCATTCTTCCATATTCATTCAAGTGCATTTAAAATCCTTTAGTTGCATTTACATACCTAAAGATTCAATATCATTTCATCATTACACAAATCATGGCATTTAGATTCATTTGTATGATAAATTCCTCATCATTGCATTTACTACCATTATTAGCAATTACTATGCATTCATTTAGTGTCATTTACCAACTCATCATTTATTATCATTTAAACTTATTTACCATACATTTGTTTAGATTTCCATAGTTGCATGCATCTATTTATCTATCCATTAGTTAAGTACATTCATGTATCCATCTAGTATATTCTTATACTCATTCATTTCATCTTACAACAAATTTCATTTAAGATTCATTAGAATGCATTCATTATCTTTTTTATTGCATTAAGGTGAAGTTATTCATTACTCATAAAATTGCATTATCATCACATTATCATTTTGCTTAGCTATATTTCATCAACATTTAGAATCATAACAAAAAACATTTGTCTCAACATTGGTTTATACATTTAGATATCATCATGTAAACATTTGTACTTTACATTTGTTTATCCATATTGGATTCATTTTAACCATCTAGATGCATTTACATAAATCAAACATACATGGCATCAATCATCACTGCATATCATCATCTCATTATCTCATCAACATAAAATACAAGTACTATCTATATCATCATTAGCATAAAATCATTATACATACTTAATCATCATGCCATTACATACATAAAGCAATTCAACAACAAATCATGCATATCAACCTGCATCCACATGTTAGCATCCCATTCATAAAATATGCATATAGACATCATGTAGAACTAAATCATCATAAGCCATCCATATAGAAATAATCTCATCAATGCATACATATAGAAAGTACAAGTATCTATCTAAGAATACATCATAGATCATCATCCTACATAAAAAAACATACATATCATCAACATGCATATCATCACAAAATATGGGATCTCCTCATATATCATATCATCACAAAAACATACATGTATCAGAGTACAATGAAGTCCAAAATATCGGCTACCAAGAGCCATCCAAGACACAGTCCAAAATGACAATATAAAAGCATACAAGAATGCCCTCTCAGATGCCACTCTGACCAGATGCTGCACTAGCATCACCACCTGCACCATCATCACCACCTGCTCCCCCACTAAGCCCCACTCCACCTGATCTATCTCTTCGTGGAGGACCCATCACACCACCACTACTCTACATCCTCTGAGACCACTCTGATCTCTCCTGATGCATCTGTGAATAACTCAGTGCCCGCTGACTAGATGTCACCTCCTGCTCATATAGACCCTACCAGTAAGCAACCTTTGCACCTGCTCTGCGTAACTCTCTCACTAGGGAATCAGTCAATGGCCCATGTCCTTGTACTCCCTCCAAGGCCCGAACTCTCTCCTGTAACTGGATCACCCTGTCCATGGCCTGATCTCTCTCTTGCAGCACTACAGGTAGCTCTAACTCTCATGCAAACAGTTGCACATCTCTAGCTGCCACCTCTGCCTCCATGTCCTCTAGTCAAGTCTACAAAAATAATATCATATGATCCCACATATCTCCACCCCTATCACTCCCTCCCCTGTATCCATAGGCACCTCTCCAGTGGCTCCCTCCCCTATCTCCATAAGTACCTGTCCCTCACCTGCATCCCTGCCACCTAATCTCATGCCTCCCTACATCAAAGGTCCCTGAGATAATCACAAAGGCTACCCACCTCTCCCTCTCTGTTGTAATCGTCTACCACCCCTACCTCCACCTCTGAATCCACCACCTCCTCCAAAACCCCCACCCCCTCCTCCTCCTCTTCCTCCATCACCACCTCCTCCATCCCCACCACCACCATCTCCTCTCCCTCATCCACCTATGTGACCTCCTCTCCTCCTCCATCCCTGTCTCCTCTCCTCCTCAAAGGATGGAATAGGCTCTGTTGGATCTGATATTCGAGGAATCGGATGTGTCGCAGTGTAATAAGTGTACTCATCCAACACCCCTGCATCTACCAACCCCGGCCTCATCTGCCATGGTCTCACCTATAGCGTGTGGAACTCTGCCAAAGCCTAATCATAGGGTAATACTGGCCCCCATAGGAACCTCTCTTGGACTACCCTAGCATACTCTCCTGATCCACTAGGCAATCCTTGTTGCCACCCAAACTGTCTCAAAACTCTACCTAGAAGTTATCTCTCCACATTGTAGGTTGTCCTACCAATGAGGTATCATGTCATAAACACATACGAAAAGGCCTCTGCATCATCCTCTCAGGGCTGACACTCAATATATGGCCTTCAGATCATGGTATCCAAATTGTCCAGTGCCCACTACCACCACTCTAACTTCCCCAATTGCGGCTGACTCATCATACCTCCATACATGTATACATTTGGTTGGTCCACTGCTCAGAATCTTAGACTAACTGGTCGGGTAATAGGTAAGTGCTCCCATGCCCAAATATACGGCAAAGTGATCCCCACTCCCAATGATCGCACCCCTCGGTATGCTACCTCATGTAGATCCCGATATAAGTGTGATAGCATGAATGGTCTCCATGCAAACTGGGTCCCCTTTGTCATCATCTGCTTGATCACCTGACCCCAACCAACGGCAAGTCCATGCAATCGTCAATCTGGACATAGCAATCCCCCAACAATTCCTGATAGCACTGATGGCAATGGCTCATACAAGGCTGCTATATCCTCCCAAGCTATCAACCCATCATCAATGAAGACATCCCCATCAAAGAATCTATGCATTGCTGCTATCCCCCAAGCTCGGTCATAAGTCACTAGCTCTCCTAGAATGGGAATGTGCAAGATGCACCATACATCCTCCAGTGTAACCGTCATCTCCCCCTGTGCTAAGTGAAACGTGCATGTTTCACTATGCCATTGCTCTGCCAATGCTATGATCAACCCGCAATTCGCTTGAATCAGAGGCATATACATAACATCATACAGGCATGTCATTGCAATGCAATCCACCTCAGCCTCTGTTAACCGATCATGCAACACATGTGTGGCGGGATGCCTCTCGCGCATCTGTAAGATGTGAAGATCCTCCTACACACATGCATCAACCATCATCATAAGTTGTTTTGTTTCAAACTTTCTTAAGTTTAAACCTAGACTATCAACAAATACTTTGATTAGGTATCTTCAGGTCTCAACAAGTAAGCAATCATGGCACACCTAGACTACAATAGGCATTTATCCTAATAACCTAAGTCTCATCAGGGCTGCTATGGTTCAAAACAACTCTCACCTCACATCTCCATCCATCCATCGTTGACATCAGGAGATTCTTGTTCAAAAACACTGGGGCATCTACCTTCCTAACAAACACGCTAAATCAACTACCCAATAGCGCTATATCAACTATACAATAGCACCACCTAACAACAAAACTGCTCATTCAACTATATAATAGCGCTAACAACGCAACATTGCTAAATCAACTATGCAATAGCGCTAAAACTTGACACAAGTGCTAAAATGACTATACAATAGCGCCATAGTGGCACAAAAGCGCTAAATTAGTTGACAATAGCGCCAAAACACATTTTTAGCGCTATTGTGTTGACTCAACTTGGACCAAGCAAAAAATATATCAAAAATGCATGAAATTCAAAAATTTAAATCCACATACTGTTGGTCCGTAGTTGTCTAGCCGTTGGAATCGATAGACTCACTCTAGTCGATGATCTGCTATAGGAACCAACATCCTGACTGCTGCTTGCTCTTCCAAAAGGTCACTATCAGAGCTCAAATTTCACTATGGATGCAAATGCAAATGAGCCTGTTTTCACCCCTTTCCCCCCATATATACCCTTCGTCGTAACCCTAATTTTACCCCACTCACCGCCATGGTCCCCGTCAACTTCCAAAGCCTCCCATTTCTTCATTTTATCTCCCATTTCTTCTATTTTTCACCAGTATTACTAAATTCTTCTCTTTTATCACCCCGCCAATTTTCATTCTTTTTCGAGAGATCGCCCGATTTTTTGAAAATTTTCAACCCATCTCTCGAGGGGGCATACCACCCATTAAATTAACATTTTATGGGGCATATTTCTTAACACCTATTTTTTTCTTTGAAACGATGTGATAAACCGCACCGTCTCAAAGAGGGGCAAATGTAGGCACTTAAATCTGTCTATTTTAATTAAATGAATATTTGCTATTTATTTGATTAAAAATCTACTAGCCAACAGTTAATTAAATTAACATTTAATTAATTCATCTTCAAATCATTCTCCTATTAATTAAATAAATTATTCAATTTATTTTAATTAATTCATTAAACCAAATTCACAATCAATTGAATGAACAAATTCTATTTATTCCATTTAACCCCCTTTTCTCTTTTAAATAAATTAAATAAAACATTTATTTAAATCATTAAAATTCCCTCCACTTGCATTCTCCTAAAAATGCAAGTTGCACCTATTTGTTGAAATAAATGGATTTCATTTTAATAAAAATCCTATTTTCTCTCACCCACCAAACCCACTTGCAATCCTAATCCCCTTCTAGATTCTTCTAAACCCCTTTCTAATTAGCCTAATCCATCCCCTAAATATTGTCACATTCCTAAGCAACTTGGAGTCACTTCTCAAAGACTTCAAAGTCTTTGAAAAACATTAAATGCTTTGTGTGTTCAACAATTTAACCTCTAAAGTCTTCCAAAGCACTAATGACTCTTACATGACCATTAATGGCTCTTACATAACCATTTATGGTCAAATCCACTTGCACCCATGGTTAGAGACTTTGACCCCTAAACTCAACCCTCATGTAACCCATGTGTCTCCTCAAGCATTTATTGCTTTGACCATGGTTATCCCTTTAACCTTTGCACAAGAGTTTATGCATTGGATAAAAGCATTATTCTTTGAATAATGAATTTATTCACTCAACCCAACATTGACCTTAACTCCCAAGTTAACCCTCGGGTCATGTCAAGCATTTAATGCTTCTTCCCTCTCCTCTCAACCCATCTCATGTTGACACTTGTCATCCTGGGATTGGGTTAAAATCCCTCACATGGATTGAATATCATTCAATCCTGACCCTTGTTTAGATTACTCAATCTCAACCATCCATTGCTCCATTTTTCCTATAAATAGAGCCCATTTCTTCATAATCCAGATCCTGAAAAAACTTGTATGCATTTACATTATAGTGAATTTTAGAGAAAGAGCGTTTAGCATAAATAACATATATTGTCATTTTGGACTAAAATAAATCTTAGTTCATTTCATAGCATATCTAATTAGTTTTGTTCACATTTGCATATCATTTTGAGAACAATCATTTGTCAATCTTGAACCTCCATAAGGCATCCATAGTGCAAAAAGTTGCTGAGAGCTACACTAATTTGGAACTTGGAGAGGAGAGGAACAAGGGAGAAGGATTTATGACCATGGTAGAAGGCATTTGGAGATTCCTTGTTGTGTTTTCTTTCATAGTTAAATACTTCATCATGTTTTTGGTGTCTCTCTTGATATGTCTGCTTAGACTAGTTTTTGGTTGAATAACACTAACTTTTATCTTTGTTTCTTGTGTTCTTATGTGTTATACGACCGCAGGTTTTAGGCTAACATTGTCCATTTTGCAGAGCATCAGTTACAATACCATTGTAGGTACCCATGTACAATGCAAATGAAATGTAATCTCCTATAAAAAAGGAAAAAGGAGAAAACACAATGGAACAAAACTCCACTCCAAAATAGAGAAAATGAAAAAATAAAAGATAATTTATGGATGACTTTTATAATATGATGAAACTATAATGATCCGGTCAACTACTAGGAGGTGGGGTGTGTTAGCACATATTTTTACAAAATATTTATGTGCTATATATGGATGATTTTTGCATATAGTTCCATCATAAGTGCATTTATTGCTGTGTTGTATGTGCAGGACATATGTTGCAGTGTCTTCATGAAAAGGAATCACTTGGGCATATTCAAGGCAAGTGTTGAGTGAAATGGCATTCTGGTAATCCACATCTTCACAATTAGTTTCATTGCAAGAGCATTTTTTGAGGATTAGCATAGAGAAGGGTTGTGAGTTTGTTCAAAGATGTAAATGGTGTGGGAGAAACCTTTCGGTATGATTATTAAAAGTTGCATCCATGGAGAAAGGCTTCTTTTGTAAAAAACTGAAAAAAATTTGCTTATCGGCATAAGTTACCCCAATGAGATCACACAAGGAGAAAGGAGTATGTTGATAGGAGTAACTCATGCTGATGGTGTTTCCTAAAGTGTGAGTGGTGGGAAAAGATGCGACTAAGTGGAAATCCATCGGGGCAGGTTACGGTGATGATATGATAGGAAGTCAGAGTCATCGGAGTAACATACACTATTGGCAACAACGAAAAAATGTTATCCCCATACCCGATGGGTTTATCAGTGGATCTCTTACCAACAACTGATGGGGAAATGTCTTCATAGCGATGACATCGGATTATCAGGACATCCTAATTTATGTTACCCTAATACCTGATGCACTAAATGGAGAAGGTGACTCTATCAGAGAGACTCTCTCTGATAAAGTGGTACCAAGCTAGAAAGGGAGTAAGACTCATCAAGATAACATACATTATCGGGGAAATGAGTTTTGGGTTATCCCGATGCCTGATAAAGAAGATGATATCATCACAACAAAATGACTACATCAGGAAAGCTTATGCCGATAGACCAAAGAAACCCGATAAGAAGAGTAAGAAGTGTAAGGTGCAAGAAGACTCATCAAGATAGCTTACACTACTGGAGAAACATTTTTAGAGTTGTGTCGATGCCCAATGGGAAGAATGTCATAGAGGGAGGATCTATCGGGGAGACTATAACTATTGGAAGAAAGGAAAATACGCTACGTCAATGCGTGATGAAGAAATCAGTGAAGGTTATGCCGATCAAGAAGAAAGTTAGATGTCATGGGACCATCGGATGAAGTATTAAATAGCTTCACTTGAAAGGCCGATGGAGCGACTGGAGAAATAAACAGAAGGAGGTTTCATCAGACAAACATACCCCGATCTGACATAAAGAAAAGATGACTAATAGAAAGGAAAGGTGGATCCATCGGGATAAGTCAAGCCTTGAGGAAAAAAGTGAAACGACTGGGGTGAGACCTAATGGATTGATCGGAGTGACCTATACTGATCAGAAAGACAAAAAGGTAATTGAAGGAATGCAAAATACAGGTGGTGCAGGAGCACCTAAGGGTTGGAATGCCCTTAAACAATTTTGGCTTTTGAGACCTTTCAGTGGTCATGTATAGATATAAGGACTGGATCTAGTCCATTTGAGTAGTTGTTTAGTTTTTGTTTTTGGAATTTCTCTTATCATCAAGACCTACCCCAATCAGCAAGCCTTACCCCGATGAGGTCATCTATGTTTGGAGTAGTTGTATTAGGTATCATCGGAAGTGGTTTCAAGATACCCTAATGACCCGATGAGAAATAATAGACTTGGAGTATTATTATCGGGTATCGGCGGAATTATTTTCATGTTACCTTGACGACCTTATTGGAAAGCATTGGCTTGGAGTGCGTTCGCTGGATGAAGTATTAGAGATCGGTGAGATTAGTTTCACCCTACACCAATAACTTGATGAGACCGCCTTCGCTTGCCAAGTTGTCATCAGGTATCGGAAGGAGCTATTTATTGTTACATTGATGGAACCATTCTCCTATGATTGGTTAACAGGTGAATGAGTCTGGGAAGATCAGATGATTTTCAGTATACCATTGTTCCAAGACGCACAAAGTTTATCTCCCGCAACTTGGCGACCAAGGTGGGACCCGACAAGAGAGAAGCTCAGGCAAGTTAACAAGTGAGCAAGTCTGGGAAGATCGAACGATTGTTGCTATACCACTATGGTGAGATGCACAAAGTTTATTCCCCATGACTTGGCAACCATGGTGGGACCAAGCGACAAAGAAGAGTTTCATTCTGGGTGGTTACTGAGGTTGTGCTATGGTGGCAAGGCAAGGACCCTAGAGCCAATCAGGGGGTGCCATGTGGCAGAGCGCAAAAAGAGAGATCGAGCAAGATCGAACGAGCAGGATAGCTATTCGGTTGTCTTGTCAATGACTCAATGGAAAGGCCTAAGAAGCGGAGGAAAGCATCGGCCATCGGATGAAGGGATTTCTTTCTATCTTGACACCTGATGGAAAATTACAAAGTGGTGTGTGTCACCATCAGACATCGGTAACTCAGTTCTAATGTTACACTAATAACCCGATGGAAAGTGCACAGCGGAACCTATGAGACAGTTGCAATTGGAAACTATTGGTAATGAGATTTATCTTATTCAATAGGAGAAGTTCATAACGGAAGAGAAAATGCATAAAAAGACCCAACGGGAATCTATAAGAGGTTGATGGTTGAGACATTGATTGTCGATTGCCTCGGAGAAAATGATTGTTTGTTTTTCTGAAATGCAATAGAGAATCTATTTTCTGGTTTCCAATCAGAGTTTACTTTTTATTAATGATTTGCAATAATTTGTTAAAAAATCTCTGAAGTTCTTTTATGTTGTTAATGTAAAGCTTCTTTTCTCTATTCTGTGAGTTGCTGGATTGAACTCGTGCATAAGCTCAAAATCTGTAAATAAAGTTTTCCTTTTTAGTTTTTCTTCTTTGTTTGCAATAAATGGATGGCTCTAACTTGAGACTCTACATGATCATTGGAGATTGTCAAGCAGAGCCAATTATGTATAGTAGGGTTTTATTGGTAAGAGTCCAGGAGATGGTATTAGCTATTCCTACAAACTGGCCCTAGGCAAGCTTGGTGATAGTCTGGCTAGGTGTCAGTAACTTGAAGGAGATAACTTGTAGGGGGAAGGAATTTGTTGAGAACTGGAAGAAGATCCAGAAGGCTATATGCCTTAAACTTAGACATTGTGTAGCCGAAAGGAGTGTATTTGACAAACCAAACAGGATGGGTGGTTTTGTAAAGAGAGAACACACATGTGTGTGTCCTGCACCCCTGCAAGGATATAGTGAGCAAGCTTACTTTATGATCTTGAGGAAGGTGAGATAAGTAAACAAATTTTAGGGAAGCCCTTAGAAGTCTAAAGGGATAGACTTGGAACCCGAGAAGGGATAGAAGAAACCATCAAAGAATCCTAATTGATGGTAAACTAGGTAGCCTCCCTATCATATTGGTATCAGAGCAAGTTTAGACTTGGGAAGAAAGTAGTTGATGTCAAATACTGAATCAGCAGGATAAAATAGTCTCAGAATGTTGACTAATGCAGAGTTAGCCAAGAAGGTAGAAGACCAAGAAGAAGAAAATAGACTCCTGAAAGAAATATTGCTACAATTGGAGAGCAAACTAGACATAGTTGAAAACAAAACTGAGAAAGTGACAATCAAGGTCAATGAGGGGTGTTATCACTGTTTAAAAAATAGGTTTTCCTTTTCCATAATTGGCTAAGTTTTGAAATTTTGAATTAGACATATTATCAATTGCTTCAGCTCTGTGTTAGGTCTTAGGGGTTTAGGGTTTTAATTTTAAATCGTTCAATGTTTTATCAAAAAACCTTTTAGTTTCTATTCCTTCATTACTTTATCCACTTAAGTAATGGGTCTTGGGGTCATAAAAGTGTCCCCCCTTGTCATTTGCCTAGGCGGTCATTTGAATTAATTTAAAAAAAAATTACGCCTTATGTATTTTCTTCCTAATGTTGTCGGGCCCCGTAAGTTGTGCGAAGTTCTCAGGTAGATCTATGGTTTTTGCTATTTCGTTAGGCAAAGTTGCGCGTGGTTTAAAACTTGTGAAATGGCGAAAGGGAGAAGCGTTCTAAGTGGTGCTTTTGGTCTGGATTAAAGAGGCTTCATCTCATCCAAGATCCAATGGCTGGCGTTATTTCGCAGCCTGAACTTGCAAGTGAAATACCTTTCACGAAATGGCGAAAGCATCTGGTGGGACCCCGCATGCGAAGATTTTCTAAGTGACTAAAAGGTGATCAAGTCTAATCTGATCCAATGGTTCACATTGTTTCATAGGATGAAGATGCTCGAAAGTTAGCTTTCGCGAAGTGGCAAAATGACATGGCACTCCAAGTAGATGGTCCAGCTGGTCGAGAGGGCGAGTAAGATGATGGCACGTGGTAGAGGCCACAATAGTTAGCAAGGCAAGTCCAAGGGTTAAAAGGTGGGTCCCAGAGGTGAGTCATGTTGTAGGATAAGAGGTGACCTGGCAGATACAGGTGGCAAGGATGAGGTGGAACCCAGTGTTTTCTCTTAGCAAATGAAAGACTGACATGTCAGCTTTGAAAGTGACTATTTGCCAGGTGTTTGAAGTTGAGTAGGTGAGCCCATGTCTATCAGAGTCAGTTCAGATTGTTAAGCATCAAGCAAGTCAAAAATAATCTAACAGCCCGTGTGAATTCGCAATGGTAAGATACTCATGCTTTATGCCCTACGAAATGGTGAAAAGGTTCTTCGTCCCTAAAGACAAATAAAACATGAGTTTAAAGGAGGATCAACTTCGTTTTGATCCAACGGCTGGCATTATTTCGTGGTTGCGAGGTGCTTGAAGGATATGCTTCATGAAATGGAAAAAGTAAAAAGGGTTTGTCTAAGTGTCATGCTAGATGACATGTCCATGGACACGTGGTTTCAAAACCAATTGAGGGCCCGCCAAGGTGTAACCGGGGGTATAAGGGAGATACATGTGGCTGACGTTGAACTAGGCTTGAACGGTTTTCTAAAACCAATGGTTGATTGCCACATAGTATCTAGTAACCAAAGAAAAGGCAGTGTAAGTAAAGAAAGCATAAAGGTTCTTTTAAAAGATGGTCATCTCCAATCTGATCCAACGCTTTGCATTGTTTCATGGCCCAAAGTTGAAAGTTATTTAAGCTTCGCGAAATAGCGAAAGATCGCTAGCAGTCAAGGTAAAGGCACGGTTAATGAAGATGTCGGTGGTCCCGGTAAGAGTTAAACGTCGAGCAGTTATAATTCCATCTAATGCCTGGCACAGTTTTGCGAAGGGGAATTGCTCGAAAGATAAAGTCTACGAAATGGCGAAAAGGAGATGGGGTCCAGCGCGAAGGCAAGACTGTTAAGTCAGTGTAATGGCCGATCAAGTTTCTTTTGATCGGATGGTTGGCATGATTTCACTTAACCAAATTGCCTAAAGGTTACGCTTCATGAAACAACGAAAGAGCGAAAGGAAAGAATTGCAGGAATGTTGTGACCCATTGGAGAAAAAATTTGAATTCTCTCAAGAATTCAATTCTAAAGGGATGGTCGAAGCATGCAGAATCAATGTCGCAGTTAAGACCCTGGGTACCATATATGATCTCCTATCGATTGAGTAAAGGTATTATTCAAAAGAATTGTTGCAGAAGAGCAAATACACAGCTATTGTCTTCAAATACAGAGCAAGTCAATTCAGTTGTAGAGCAGATTCCTTCGAGCTAAAAATAGGTTTTCTTGTACTCTTGTGTGGAAATTTCTTTGTGGTGTTTTAATTAAGATCTTGATTTGTCACAGAACCATTTGGGGAAGTATTTTAATTGCTTACATTTTCAAAATGGCACCTAAGAAATAATTTTCTGAGAAAGTTAATTATCAGGAGAGGGCCATTTGTGATGATTTTCTTGAGCAGTTGACGTTGTCAACTAATCAGGCATCAAAAGTAAAAGAATTAGTGCCTAGAGCTCCTCGCTTGAAGATAGGAGAAGGGTTGTATGATAAGGGTAATTGGTTGAGAGATCCACAGATTGGGTTGTCTGGGTTGGGATTATTCAAAGTTGGATTCGGAATGAGAAATTCTCCAACCCCACAAGATAGCATCTAGGAGTTAGATGTAGGGAAGTTGGTAGTTCCAGGAGTATTCATGGATATGGATCTATTGATTCAAATTGCACATAACTATGATCCAGTTACAAGAAGCATTAGGGATATAAATGGGAAAGCCCTTATTGAAATCAATAATGAAGAGTTCAGAAGTTCTTTTGGGCTCAATGAGTTTACCAATTTTCTGGAACCCATTAATTTTATATCATTAGCTCAAGTATATAGTGCATAGAGGAACCACCTTAGAAATGGGCCTCTTAAGGAATTTTTTGTGAAGATAGGTGGGTTGACAGTTGTAGGACCCAACACTGAAGAGCCCTTCTCATTGAATCTATTCACCCTCAATGCTAAGGGAATGTATTGGTCACTCTGCCAGATTTTGGGAGGAGATGTTGAGGCAAATATGCCCAATCACTACTTGCTAATGATCGCTCAGATTTTGAATCCTACTCTTGCAGTAACATTTGATTACGCTTCTTTCATTACTAATTTTATCCATGGAGGGTTGATAGGAATAAAAAATGGAAAGGTGGATAGGCCTTTCAGATGGTATTCACTCCTCATGCATCTATTTCTGTTCAAAGGTGGTGATTACTTTGCTAGTGGATTGGACCTGATAAAAGAGAAGGAGGGAGAAAAGATGCCAGTACAACTATGGAGTACTGTGTTGTCATGGGACAGAGAGGATGCCAATTTCTTAAAATTTGATAGATATTTTGCATCAAAGATTAGGACTCTTCTCTGCTCAGAAAACCCAAGAATCCCCAAGGTTCTTTTGGAATTTGTTAGACCAAAAGAATTTGCAATATTTACTTGTACCCAGTCTCAACAGTATTCAGAGTATTTGGTTTTAAGGGCACTCCATTCTTACTGCCCTATCAAGTTCCTCTCAAAGTGGGAATTGCAGAAGTCCTCAGACAGATTAGTAGTGTACAAGAGGCAGAGCTGATAGGCAGGGGTAAAGGGACTATTTTCCCTACGGTTACCATAGCTCACCAATTTATAATAACCAAGGGAGGTTGGAATTGTTTTCAAGACTTTCTCAAACCTTATCTTTTGTCAACTACAATATCCAAGTGTGCTGATCCAGAAGACTTTTTCAATGGCATGTTTAGAAAGAGAGTAGTGTGCAGAGGTAGACCCCATCAATTTCAGTTTCTTGAAGACCTCATTAGAAATGAGTTTGATCTAGATGAGCAGGAGCTGAGGAAGGAAAAATGGGTGGCTTATAAGAAAGCCTTAGACTTTGTGCATCAGTTTGATGCCAGCTATGACCCATTGTCTAGCTTTTTCCCTTTTGAGGAGAAAATAAAGTTTTTAATTGTTTGCTTTGAGGATGTAATGCAAACTCTAAAAGAAAAGAGGGAAGTTGTGATTAAAAGAAACCCTGAAAAGGCAAGAATGGTTCTAAGTAGGTCTGCCTCCACTAGAACAATCCCTCCTGGTGATTATACATTGCACAAGAAATCTAGTTATAGTGTGTTGATGCCTACAACAGGGGAGCCCTCTACCTCCAAAGGAAAGAGGAAGATACAAGATGTCATTGACATTGAAGAGAGCCCAAAGAAGCAAAGAATAGGAAAAGAAGTACAATCTGATACACCCTTGTACTCTCCATCCCAATCCCCTATTCATATAGGAGATGAACAGGCAGCAGCTGATACAGTTAGGCAGTCTAGGAGAAATTGCCTATACATATGATGAAGTAGAGGAAGGAATGCCAGAAGAGCCCCTTACTGCTGAAATGAACATCACTACCAATGAGTTCAAAGGCTAGGAGTGGGATCCTAAGATCAAGCAGGCTAGTGATGACTTCTTGGCTAATAACAATTTTGTTACATCAGGAGCATTTATGCAATTTGTATGGAAACAAAATATAGACAAATACAATGCAAGATGCAAGAAGAGAAAAGGTGAGCAGCCTCACAAAGATCTAGCTCTGGTGGAGAAGGAAATAAAGCAAGAAATGATGGAAGAGTTTAAAACCATCACTCCTGAGCAAGGAAGAGATATGGTGGCACAAGCCAGAGTGCTCATTCTCCCTAAGTGGGACATAGCAGATGCCCTGGTACTGGAGGTAGTGAGAAAAGAAACCAACCCCATGGAGGGAATTACTTTCAACAAAGATAATGCTGCACTTGTCATGTGGTCTCTCAAGAGAGATGAAAATAAGAGAAGCAAAGATACCCCAAGATCAAGCTACCTTGGTGGAATGATAGTGAAGAGAGTGCAGAACATAGGGGTGGTAGAAGCTGCTAGCACTGTGTTAGAAACTGCAAAATTTAGTGTTGCAGTAGCAGAAAAGGAGGCCAAGGAAAAAGTAGACCTCCAAGTCAAGTTAGAAACAATTCTGAAGGCCTATAACAGTGCTAAGGAGGAGGTAAGAGGTAAGGATAGCATCATTGCTAAGTTGCAGAGCCAGTTGATAGGACAGTACCATCAAGGTGAGTCTTCAACACTGATGATCTCCTCTTCTCCTACAAGACCTCCACCTACTAGCCCTATTATTGAATTTCCACCATCTCCAGTACCTTCTATCTCCCAGATGATTGAGATCAGTCCTCAAGAGCTAGAAAATTTGAAACAGGCTTAGGCCTTGTATGCCAAGAAATATGAGGAAAGAGTAAAGGCTACTATCTCAAGTTTTGCAGATACAATGAGTGCCTCATTGCTATATAACAATATAAGCAAGATTTTGGATATGTGGAATGAGCCCAATGGAGATAAGGTCATTTTGACACCTATTTTTGACAAGTGGAGGCCTAGAGAGCAAGACTTGGAGCTTATTTGTGCATCTTATGATGAAGCAGGGGCCAATCCTATCATCAAATCCACTTGTGACACCACCAAAGACCTAGTAAAATTAGCAAAAGGGGTGGATATTGCTGACAGGAAAATTAACTTGTACAAAAAGGAGTATGTTGATCAGGTTTTTGAGTTACTCCCAAGAGTTTTTGTCAGCCCAGATCAACTGAAGGACAAACAAGTGTGGCTCAAGGAATTAGAGGCCAAACTATCAGCCAGAATAAAAGGAATTGTTGATTTAGATGATGCTTCCTTCTTTGTTGTGACAATTCAGGAGATAGAGAAAATCAAATCTCATTATGGTTTTCTCAATTCAGAAGTTAACAAGATGAGAAATTCCTCGAAAAGGTTGACCAAGGTTAAGACAAAAGTGATTAATTTCGCGTGGCCAACTGATGATGTGTACAATGAATGGACAAGAAAATATGCCATCCAGGATGTAGAGCAGTTAGAGGGTGCTCCTGAATAGTTAGAAGAGGTTGCCACCGGGCGGCAAGTTGAAGAAGCTGCAGAGGTCGAAAAGGACTCGTAACTATTTTTTGTAAAAGGCTTTGTAACTTCTTTTGGAAAAGAAATGATTGTAAAAAATTCTCCTAGGAAATTTTGAAGCTATGTGCATCCATATTGTTATAAATGGATACCAGGACTAATAGAAAAAGGATCGCAAAGAATTGTAAGAAAATGCTGCAGAAATTTATCTGAGCTTTTTCTAAGTTTAATGGAGAATATTCAAAAGTATTTGTAATACTTTCTTGAAGAATATATCAATATACAGACCATCGGTTTTTAATAAAACTATGTGTCATCTTCAAATGTGTTTGCAATTGTTTACTCTTTCATTCTGAATAATCCAGGGTTATTTTGTTTGAATAGGGTTGTAAGGAAACTTTCAGTAGATGTGTTTGCTAGCTTTTCTCTTTAGGAGGGAAATTAAATATGTGGGGATCACTTCTACCAGTAAATTCTCTGTAGGATACTTTGAATTTTGATGAGCATAGTTTAATTTGGTATGCATAAATTCTTATATGTGTCAGGCATATATAGGGATCAACAGAAGCCGAGCCAATGGGATGTGTAAAGATATCTTGTTTGGGGAGTATTGTTTGAATTTAGATGACTTTGTGACCTTGGATAAGGCACTGGTATAGATCAAAGTTGTCTATTACATGTTTTGTAGGTCAAAATACTAAATATGAGTATAATTTTCATTCCTTTGTTTCAGTTAGTTTCAAGGTGATTAGATCCACTAGTTTTCTGGACTAGTTCGCTATGGATTTATCTTTTGAAAGTGTGAATTTAGTTCACAAAGGTATACCCACCTAGACTCTGAGTAGGTCTGAAGTGTAGAAGGTTAAATCAAACCTTGTCATATGTTGTCCTAAGAGTTCCCTTCCCTTTAATATCTCTTCTACACAGAGTTTAATCATTTTAATATAGGGATGTTAAAGTGAATCAGATTTTGAAGACAACAAGGGGAAAGGCAAATAAGTTGTAGAAGAGGATAGGACTCCTGAACCAAACCCTATTTTACCTAAAGAACCTTTCCTTAAAGCAATTAAATCCTTAGGAGAAAAATCTTTAGAAGGAGTATGATTTTTTTGTGGAAAAATGGAGTCAGAGGTAGTCCCAGAATGGATAGAGGGATTGGAGAATAACTTTGAGTGTGATGAATACAGTAAGGCCCAAAAGGTCAAGGTATCTAAGTCTAGATTGAGAGGGCAGCTTTGAATTGGTGGAAGTTTATCCAAGAAGAGAGGCAAAAAGAGAGCAAGAACCCCATAGCCACTTGGAAGGGCATGTTAGCCAAGGTGAAAGAGGCATACATCCCTTAATATTATGAAATCCAGTTCCACAAGAGGAGACAAAACTTGAGGCAAAGAGATTTGGATGTGAGCAGCTACACTGAGGAATTTCAGAAGTTGTGTCTAAGATCCAAGGTGGTAGAGGATGACAGCATCAAGGTAGCCAGATACTTGAATGGCTTGAGATGGAATATTCAAGAGGAGTTAAGTTTGTTATATCCTAACATTGTGCATAAGTGCTATCAATTGGCACTGAAGGTGGAGGAAAAGAGTAAAAAGAAGCAAGAACAAAGCAATAGAGGAAGAGGTAGAGGAAAAGATGGTAGAGGCTAGAGAGGAAGTTTTGTTGGAAGAGAAGCAGATCAAAGGCCCCAAGGAGAGTCCACACTTATAGAGAAAAGTGAGGATTGACATAGCAAGAGCATCTATAAAGGAAGGGGATCATCTAGCAACCCAGGAAGAGGTAGATCTAGTGGACCAAGAAGAGGGTCCTACTTCTCCACCATGTAGTGTTACAATTACCAAAAGTTGAGTCACCCTGCCTATAGATGTCCAGAGAAATCCTCTTCATCTCGAGGACGTGAAAGAAGAGTGACATATGCGCAAGAAGATGCAGAAAGAAGAAAGACACAAGATGTGATCTTAGCTTCTGAAGATGGATAAAATTTAATGATGAGAAGAGCCTTGATTAAGGAGCCAATAAAATGAGAACCAACTCAAAGAAGAGCTTTTTTTAGAATCAAATGCAAGGTCCCTGGTAAGGTTTGTAGAGTGGTGATAGACTTAGGATCTACTCACAACATTATGTTAGAGGAAGTAGTAAGTAAATTGAAGTTGAAAAGAATTCCACATAGTAATCCATATAGGGTCACTTGGCTCAACAAGGAGCAGCATGTGGTAGTAAATGAACAAACATGGGTTGAGTTCAACATAGGTAGTTATAAGGATAAATTCTTGTGTGACATCCTGCCTATGGATGCTTGCCATCTACTTCTTGGTAGACCATGGCAGTTTGACAAAAAGGTTATTCACAATGGAGAGAAGAACTCTTATTATTTTCAAAAGGATGGAGTTACATACCATATTCAGTCCCTAAGTGATGAAGGAGAGAGCAGAAAAACTAAAGGCCCAAAGGTGTTACTGGTAGGTGAAAAAGAGTTCATTAATACTCTCAAGGAAGGAGAAGGAGTGGGGTTTTCTCTTATAGTGAAACCAAAATAAGAAAATCAAGAAAAGAAGGTTCAAATACCTCATGAAGTGTAGCAGATAATAGACAAATTCAAAGCAATCATAAGTGATGGAGCACCAGCAACCCTACCTCCTATTAGAGCCATAAGCCATCAGATTGATTTTATTCTAGGAGCATCATTACCCAAAAAAGTAGCCTATAAGATGACTTCTGAATAGAACAAGGAAGAAGCTAGACAAGTCCAAGAATTATTGGACCAAGGGTTGATAAAGAAGAGCATAAGTTCTTGTGTTGTACCTATAGTGTTAGCACCCAAGAAAGGAGGAACATGGAGGCTATGCACAGATTCAAGAGCCATAAATAGAATCACTATCAGGTACAGATTTCTTATTCCAAGAATTGAAGACTTGATGGATTGCTTGGGAGGTGCAAACTACTTCACTAAGATTGATCTCAAGAGTAGATACCACCAGATCAGGATAAAGGAAGGTGATGAATGGAAAACAACCTTCAAAACCAATGAAGGACTTTATGAGTGGCTTGTTATGCCATTCGGTCATTGTAATGCTCCCAGTACATTCATGAGACTCATGAATGAAGTGCTGAAATATTTTATTGGTAAATTTGTTGTTGTATACCTAGATGATATCTTGATTTTCAATAGAATTAAAGAAGAACATCTAGAGCATCTTAGTATTGTATTACAAAAATTGTATGATGAGCAACTAACAATAAACTTGGAGAAGTGTGAGTTTATGAAGCAGGAACTTGTCTATCTTGGATTTGTATTTTCAGGAGGAGATTTTAAGATGGACACATCAAAGGTGGAAGCCATCACAAATTGGCCAACACCAAAGATAGCAAGTGCAGTAAGAAGTTTTCATGGTTTGGCACAGTTCTATAGGAATTTTATCAGAGGGTTCAGTGAGATTTGTGCACCCATGTTGGATACCATCAAAGGAGGAGTTAAAACTAGTTTCAGTGGACCAATGCAGCTAACAAAGGGTTTTAACTTTTGAAACAAAAGGTAGCTACACAACCAGTACTCATTCTTCCTAGTTTTGATAAGTTGTTCACAATTGAATGTGATGCAAGTAATATAGTAGTTGGTATTGTTTTGAGTCAAGAGAATAGACCTATAGCTTTATTTAGTGAGAAGCTCAATGATGCCAAGAATAAGTATTCATCCTATGATCTCAAGTTGTATGCTCTTGTCCAAGCTCTTAGGAAGTGGAGGCACTACTTGTTACCTAAAGAGTTTGTTGTTTACACAAATAATCAAGCTTTAAGTTTTCTAAATTCACAAGATAAGTTGAGTCATAGGCATGTTAAATGGGTTGAGTATTTGTAGTCATATACTTTTTCTATTAAGCATAAGAAAGGACAGTGTAATAAAGTAGTTGATGCTTTAAGTAGAAGGCTACTAACAGTGCAAGAAGTGCAGATTCGGAGTATTGGAATGGATTACTTCAAGGATTTGTACCCCAATGATGAAGATTTTGCAGCCATTTACAAGGTTTGCCAAGAATTTCATAATCACTTTCATAGTGAATATGCTAACTTTACTTTGCAGAATGGTTTTGTTGTTTAAAGGTGGACAGTTGTGTGTTCCCAAAGGATCTATGAAGGAAAATCTGATCCAAGAAAAGCACAATGGATGTTTGAGTGGTCATTTTGGCCTTAATAAGGCATTAGAACTTGTTCAAAGGTTTTATGATTGGCCCAGAATGCAGAAGGTATGTTGAGCAGTGTATGGTTTGTCAGAAAGCTAAAGGAACAACTACTAATGTTGGTCTTTATTAGCCATCACCTATTCCTACAAGGCCATGGGAATGTGTGAGTATGGATTTTGTGGTTGGCTTACCCAGAACTAAGCTTGGTTGTGAAAGCATTTTTGTTGTTGTTGACAGATTCAGTAAGATGGCACATTTTGCTCCTTGTAAAACTACTCATGATGCCAATCACATTGTACACTTTTTTTCAAAGAGGTTATAAGAATCCATGGCTTGCCAGTTAGTATTGTTTCAGATGGAGATGTCAAATTCCTTGTACTTTTTTGGAAAACTCTTTGGAAAAGACTGGGAACTAATTTCTCTTTTGGTTCAGCCTATCATCCCCAAATGGATGGTCAAATAGAGGTGGTTAATAGGACACTTGGAAACCTTTTAAGGTGTTTGACAAAAGAATATGGATAGAGTTGGGATCAAGTTCTTCAAGAGGCAGAGTTTGCGTACAATGACAATGTCAACAGGTCTACTGGGAAGAGTCCTTTTGAGATAGTGTATGGTATGCACCCACGAGGTGTTATAGAATTATGAGATCTTGGTAATCTGTCACACAGTAGTGGCCAATCTGATGATGTCACTCAATCTATGAAGGAGGTTCATGAACAAGTCAGGCGAGCTCTCCAAGATTCTTCACAAAAAGTTAACGCCAAAGTTGATACCACACAGAGAGATGTGCAATTTTCAGTTGGAGATTCGGTGATGGTACATTTGAACAAGGCTCGACTTCAAAAAGGGGTTCCCAGCAAGATACAAATGAGGAGAATAGGCCCATGTAAAATTTTAGCCAAGTATGGCTCTAATGCCTATAAGATTGATTTGCCATCTGATATTGCTTTGTCTCCCATTTTCAATGTCGCATATTTCGTTGTCTACAAGGGACAACCTCCCAAGGAGGATGTGTGAGTTTCAGATGTTCAGCAGTCACTTGCTGACCTTTCATTACTTTCTTCTTCCATGCCTCAGGCTAAGAAAGTGTTGGATTCCCGTGTTCTCAAGAAGACTCGACACCACGTCTACATGGAACATTTGGTCAAATGGATGCATAAACCTGATTCTAAAGTGACCTGGTTCCCTGAATCAAACTTTGCCAAGTCGGAAATTGATCTCTCCTTGCTTCCACACACAGTCACTTGACTTCTTTGTTTTTGGGGGAGTATGGTGCAAGAGCACCTAAGGGTTGGAATGCCCTTAACCAGTTTTGGCTTTTGAGACCTTCCAGTGGTCATGTACAGATATAAGGATGGGCTCTAGTCCATTTGAATGGTTGTTTAGTTGTTGTTTTTAGAATTTCTCTTATCGACAAGACCTACCCTGATAAGCAAGCCTTACCCCGATGAGGTCATCTGCATTTGGATTAGTTGTATCGGGTATCGACGGAAGTGGTTTCAAGCTACCCCAATGACCTGATGTAAAAGCATAGGCTCGAAGTATTGTTATCGGGTATCGGGGAGAGTATTTTCATGTTACCCCAACAACCCTATGGGAAAGCATTGGCTTAGAGCACATTCACTGGATCAAGTATCAGAGATCAGCGAGAGTATTTTCACCCTACACTGATAACCCGATGAGATCGCCTTCGCTTGCCAAGTTGTCATCGAGTATCAGAAGGAGCTATTTAGTGTTACACTAATGGAACAATTTTCCTATGATCGGTTAACAGGTGAGCAAGTCTGGGAAGATTGGACAATTGTCGCTATACCATTGTGGCAAGATGCATGAATTTTATCTCCCATGACTTGGTGACCAAGGTGGGACCCAACAAGAGAGAAGCTCAGGCAAGTTAATGAGTGAGAAAGTCTGGGAAGATCAGATGATTGTCGCTATACTGCTATGGCAAGATGCACAAAGTTTATTCCCCATGACTTGGTGACCATGGTGGGACCTAGCAACAAAGAAGAGTTTCATTATGGGCAGTTAGTGAGGTTGTGCTAAGGTGGCAGGACAGGGACCCCGGAGCCAATTAGGGGGTGCCACGTGGTAGAGCACAAAAAGAGAGATCGAGCAAGATCGGACAAGCGAGATAGCTATTCGGTTGTCTTGTCAATGACCCAATGGAAACTCCCAGGAAGTGGAGGAAAACATTGGCCATTAGACTAAGGGATTTCTTGCTATCCCAACACCCAATGGAAAAGTACAAAGCGGTGTGTGTCGCCATCGGACATCGGTAACTCAGTTCTAATGTTACACTCATAACCCGATGGAAAGTGCACAGTCGAACCTATGAGACAGTTGCAATTGGAAACCATTGGTAACAAGATTTATCTCATCCAATAGGAGAAGTTCATAATGGAAGAGAAAATGTATAAAAAGACCGAATGAGCATCTGTAAGAGGTTGATGGTTGCAACATTGATTGTCGATTGCCTCGGAGAAAATGATTGTTTGTTTTTTTGAAATGCAATAGAGAATTCCATTTTCTGGTTTCCAATCAGAGTTTACTTTCTATTCATGATTTGCAATAATATGTTAAAAAATCTCTGAAGTTCTCATATGTTGTTAATGTAAAGCTTCTTTTCTCTATTCTGTGAGTTGCTGGCTTGAACCCGTGCATAAGCTCGAAATCTGTAAATAAAGTTTTCCTTTTTTAGTTTTTCTTCTCTATTTGCAATAAACACATGGCTCTGACTTGAGACTCCACATGATCATTGGAGATTGTCAAGCAGAACCAATTAAGTACAGTAGGGTTTTATTGGTAAGATTCTAGGAGATGGCATTAGCTATTCTTGCAAACTGGCCCTAGGCGAGCTTGGTGATAGTCCAACTAGGTGTCAGTAACTTGAAGGAGATAACTTGTAGGGGGAAGGAATTTGCTGAGAACTGGAAGAAGATCCAGAAGGCTATATGCCTAAAACTTAGATATTGTGTAACCAAAAGGAGTGTATTTTCCAAACCAAACAGGATGGGTGGTTTTACAAAGAGAGAACATGTGTGTGTGTCTCCTGCACCCCTGCAAGGATATAGTGAGAAAGCTTACTTTGTGAGCTTGAGGAAGGTGAGATAAGTAAACAAATGTTAGGGAAGCCCTTCAAAGTCTAAAGGGATAGACGTGGAACCCAGGAAGGGATAGAAGCAACCATCAAAGAATCCTAATTGATTGTAAATTTAGGTAGCCTCCCTATCAATGGGTGGTGCCAAGTAATTGAATTATCAGGTAGGGTTACACTGATTAGTTGTTAGAATGTCTGATACAATAGCCATTATTTAATTCTCACGATCAAGTGGGTTGGATCCACATGAAGCAAATCTGATAAGTTTTTTATCGTTATAGACTCTAGTTGTTGCATATCTAGCATAAAGTAAGAGTTTTCATGCCAGAATTATTCACAGTGTTTTCAGCCATCAAAATTGAAGTTGCAGTCAAGAAGCGCAAGTAATTTGAAGTTCAAGCATTTAATCATGGATGTTTCTAGTTCACAAGGGAAAAGGAAAGACAAATATTTCAAACACATAGTTTGTTAAATCAAAAAGTATGAAGTCTGTAGAGGGTGTGCAAAAGCAAAAAGTGAACCAGGACATGATTGACCAAATGGAGACATCTAGTGCTAAGTCAAGGAGGTCTAAAGCTTATTTTCCACCCAATGATCAATTGGAGGACAAGTACAAATGGGTTGGAGATATTTGGACAACCATAAGGGTCCACAAATTGTTTCTATATCACTACCTAAGGCAGAACAAGGAGATGCCATTGTTGAACCCTTGGACGACAAATTTGGGCAGACTGGTGGTCCCAAATGTTTTTCTGAATCTCAGATTATTGGAATTTCTTACCAGGAAGTAAAAAAAAAGAAAAAAGATGCATCCAATTACCCAATGGGGATCCATTCATCCGGATATCTGTCGGGTCTATTCAGGAGGTTTTCAGCATGTCTTATGAGCCCTACATGCCCCTATTCTTTACAGACCTAGAAGGAGAGTATACCCAAATGGACACCACTCACACAATATGGAAGTTAGCAATTCACAAAAAGGAGAAGGGATGACTCATAGAGCAGGATGATCCTCCTTTTGAAATTACTATGTTCAGGCAATATTTGCAATACACATACTGGGCATGCAGCCAGGTCTGTGGGGAAGAAGTTGTTGATGTTACAAGGATAGGCCCATTGGTGTTGGCTGCAGACATTCAAATGCATGAGCCAAGGCCATTTGATTATGTAACTTACTTGGTAGAGAAGCTGCATGAAGGATTTTTGAGTTTGCAAACAAAGCCTAAGCCTACTTTCAAATTTTACTCATTGCTAATGTATATGGTTTTGTTTCATGGTCAGATGCAAGGTTTGTGGCCATGAGAATTAAAGGTGACTTCCAGGAACAAAGAGGGACAAAACCAACCATTTCAATTATGGCTATCCCTATGGGACTCAAGGTTCGACAAATCACATTATGTGTTGTTCGAAGAATATTTTGTCAAGCCCTTGTATAGATTGTTTGGAGTAGAATGTGATGGGTCTATCTCACCGGAGATTAAGATATTCTTGAGACCCCATGCTTTTGGAGACACTAGGGTCAACCATAATTGGGGTGACTGGTTTGTATGCTAGAATTTCACTTTTTTCAAGGTTTATGGTTTTGAGGGTGTTCCATATATGTTGCCTACATTAGTTCCTGAAAGGGTTTTCTTATGTAGAGATTGTTAGGAAACTTAGTATGTCAAATGCAAAACATTTGGGTTGCACACACAAGAAGGTATTTATTCTTGGCACTTTGCATTTTGGAGACTTCACCATTGTATCTACCAAGGCTTATGAGATGATAGAAAAGAAGCTGGTAGAGGAGTACAATTTGTATGGACACCAGGCTCGAAAAAAATTATGATCCAGAGGGGTATGTCCACCACTACATGAAGAACCAGAACCTGGGAGAATATTTGCATATACCCATGGAGGCTGAAGATTTATTTAGAAATAAGGAATGGGATGAGGCTGATACAATCTTAGGGGAATTGAACCAAAAATTAGAAGAGTAGAAGTAGAGGCTTTAGGAAATAAAAGAAGGAGATTTCGAGAGTGGGTCTGATGACAATATAGTTGTATCAACCCTCCATTCACCTAAATTAGAGGAAGTGGTAGAGATCTAGGAGTAAGCCATGGTGAGAATAAATGCCAATATAGATGTGAGAATGGAAGAGCATAAAGCTTTCATTGTAGATGAAGTTTTTTTACAGTCCAAAGAGTTTAAGTCATTCTTGTAGCATTACAAAGGGAAAAAGTTGAGGGAAAGCAGCCCAAATGTTATCCCAGAAAATGAAGCAGAGATGCTTAAAAAATTGAAAGAAGACATTCATGCAGAAGTGGCCACAATGACACCACACAGAGATAGCCAAATTCTTAGTGAGGCAAGCATCATTTTGTTCCCAGGATGGGACTTAAGGGCTTCTTTCATTTTTGACATCTTGTTGCATTCTGATAGAAAGGATGTAAAGTTAGACATACAGGTTGTTGATGATATTTTTATTGGATCAAGATATGATCCAAATGAAGAGGAAATGTTGTTTTAGGCCCTATACCCTCCAAATGAAACAACCCAAGATTATAGATGTAGATAAGGCATTTGGGCACATGATGAAGCTGAAAGTGGGAGAAGTTAATCCAACTGTCACTGCGGATTTGGGGATTGACATTGCAAAACTGAATAAGGCCCAAATGCAGTGGGTATTAAAAGAGGGTCAAAAATATAAGAATTTATATGAAGACCTATTAAGAAGTCATGGTCATGAAGTACCATAGATAACTGATATTGTTGTGCAGTAGAAAAAGAAATATGAAGACCAAATGAAAGAAAACATTAAGCTAAGGAGGCAAATTAGGACTGCCTGGGTAGATGTTGCTTGTGTTTTGTTGACAAACATGTTTGAGCATTTGTTGGAAGTTCTCAAAGAACTCTTGATAAATTTTCAGAAGACCCAGGATAATATGGCTTCTCATGAAAGTACCTTGAAAAGGTTGGAGGCATTGTTGAAAGAGAAGAGTGTCGATGAGAAAATTGTTGAGAAGATCCAAAGAAGGTTGAACAAGCATAAGGCATTTGGTGTAGACATTAAGTAGGAATTCACCGAATTCTAAAGATATTGTTAGGTATGGTGTATTAGATATTATGGATGATGCAGAGTAGTTAAAGGACAAAGGGATTTAGATTGCAGAATGCCAGAATGTACCCAACACATCCCTTAATATTGCCTGGGTAGATGGTTTGGATATGAAGGAGAGAGGTGAGAAGATGGAGAGATCGGTTACCATGGAGATCATTTTTAGGGATATTGTATTCAACACCAGCACTCAAGAGGACAACAAGTATTTGGAGAACATACCAAAGTGTGATACAATACTGGACGGCCAGAACTAATTTTTATTATATTTTGTGTCTAGTAGTTAAGCAGTTAGGTGTTAAGTTTTAGTTAAGTATTAGTTTGACAAGATGAAAGGGTGTGTCCTTTCATTTTAATCCTTTGTCTCACATACATGTAGTGAGTCATTTTTGTATCATAAGATAGAGAAACAATTATGCCACTGGTTGGGCTACAAGTGTTATGTGTGTGTGTGAAAAGTGGACCTGTATCTATATCTAGAATACACAACACTTCAATTAAGTCATTACGTGCATGGTTAGACAGATATAATCAATGAATAATAAAACCATAACAAATCAACCCATTTCCTTCTAGTAGATGCAAGTTTAGATTGCTCTCAGATTGCTAAGCTATCCAGTGACTAGACAACACCTAAACAAAGGATTTTAATCTATATGAGCATGATATTAATGCTAGATGGATGCAAAATTAATATAACAAGATTTAAGCAATAAATGATCTAAATATGTATGCAATATTCTCAATGAACCTAGAGCAAAAACACTATAATAACAATATATTCTCTAGGATTTTTGAATGAGAGATGAAGGCCTGGATTTATAGAAAATTCATAAAGAAACCAAAGGCTGAGATCAAATGATGATGAGCATTCAAGATTTTCCAAGAGGAAGCACAATCTAGGTGAATTGATGTGATTGGATGCTTTTCTCGTTTTAAAGGAAATTGAACTAAAATTAAGATAAAATCAGAAAAAACTGATTTATTCTCTATTTCATTCAATTTTAATATTTAATTATTTTAATTGCTTTCTTTGAGATTATTTATCAATTTTTAATTTGTTTTTTAAGATTATCTCCAATTGATTTCTTTTTCTCAATTTTTAATTCTTTCTTGGTCAATTAATTCCTTTTTTGATTTATTTCCATTTTTGAAGATTTGTGCTCATTATTTCCAATTCCTCTCTCTTGATTTGTTTCCTTTTTTGAAGATTTATGGCAAATTGATTTATCTAATTAAATATGCTAGGATATTTATCTGAGGTTGAGCAGGCTCAGGTTGATTTATGTGGTTTGACTCATCTTTTGAGATTACCTAATATCCGTGTTAATCACGGTATGCTCACAACATTGGTTGAGTGTTTTCACTCAGAGCATAACACGTTTTATTTACCAGTGGGGGAGTTGACTATCACTCCCGAGGATGTGTACAGGATCCTTCATATCCCTTTTGTTGGCGTTAAGGTGGATTAAGATGCCACATTGTCACCTAGATTACAGGTAGTTAGGCATGTATTCAGGGATCTAGACGTTTTGACCAGTTCCATCAGTTGGGACATATTGATGAGCAGATACATCGAGGAGTTTCTGCTGGCTTGTGTTCTAGTAGGTTTCATTGGTTGTTTTCTGATGCCAGATAGAGGGCAGCAGGGTATCCCGCATGGATGGGCTCGAATGCTGGAGAGATTGGTTGAGACCCCTCAAAGACTTGGCTGGGGTTCTTGTATACTAGATCACATGTTTCAAGAGATGCATGAGATTGTGTACAAAGATGGTAGGAGCATGGCTACGGGTATATATATCCTACAGGTTTGGGCTTGGGAGCACCTTCCCATTTTTCGACCAGTGGTAGATGATAATAGAGAGCTTGGGCAATCGATTATATACAGGTATGTTGGTTATATTAAACAGCCTCATCTGGGCCAGATAGATTTTTGGAGATGGTAGCTTGATGACCTAATAGTTGTAGTATGGAGACCATACAGGGGCTTAGAGCCCCGGGATGACTGGCGATTGGTTCACAGGGACCTTTTTGTTACGCGCCCTCTCATTGGGAGATCATAAAGTATTGTTGAGCAATTCATCATTTCAAGGGTGATGAGGCAATATGGCCGTCCTCAGGGGATATCCACAAAGTATACAACTTATGTGCATTATGCGGATGAAGAGAGATAGGGATGGTCTCCATGTTTATCCTATGCCTTGGCTATGTAGGAGTTGACTGGTCTCCAGCAACTGAGATGGGATTATTTGGACAATGTGGTGGATGCAGGGGTATTGCCCCAATTCAGGGATTGGTTTCAGCAGCATCTATTCCCTCGATCCACAAATCCAGCAAAGTAGGCTCCTCATATTGAGGATGTTGAGGATGATGCCCCCGCACTGACATATGGACAGGGATAGGGCTAGAGAAAAGGCTAGAGGTAGGGATAGAGAGTTGAGGCTCTAAGGCGGACAGGTGGTGATCCGAGTGCTAGCAGCAGTAGGGTTTAGACTGAGGGTGGACAGCAAAAGGGTGAGGGCAGATCCCTTGAGAGGGTAGGAGTGAGATTGGGCGAGACTGAGGAGGAGCAAGCAGCTCCGAGATAGGTTCGGCAGTGGAGGGATGAGTAGGGTGGTACTGAAGGTGGATATGAGGGGGGAGAGCCTATGAGAGAGCAAAGGACGGATGCAGGGTGGTCGATGAGAGCATGTCTTGCAGAGCTGCAGTCACAGTTGATAGTGGCTCAGACTTAGCTGACGGAGCGAGACCGGCAACTTGCAGAGGTGAGGAATGAGTACGATCGACAGCTATTTGAGCTAAGAGCAAAGCATGATTGGCAAGATGCGGTAATGAGAGCAGAGTGAGACACCCTCCAACAGGAGGTTTTGCATCAGAACAGCAGGGCAGCCTACTATGTTGCAGCATACAGCATGGCAGTTCCAGTAGCACAATAGGTAATCCCCTATTCACAGTATATGGCACGTTCAAAGGGAGCTCGGGAACCTCGACAGGATCTTGGTCATTAGGCTCCTCCTCCTCCACTTGGAGATGAGGGAGAGGGTGCCAGCTAGATACATTTTTTTTGTAGCTGGGATATATTTTTTTTGTATACACACCCATTTTTTTGTAGCCTATATGATTCTTGCTCTGATGGGAGTTTGTACATGTCATTGGACATCATTTTCTACTCTTAGACTTGATACAATATATACGAGATCCGATTTGACTTCATTATACTTGTGTTGATTTGATTTTTGAGATGTTTTCTATATGCTTTATTCTACATGTATGCATTTCTAAGTTAGAATGAATGTATGTAATGCAAATGATCATGGATGTCTATTTTTTCTTTCTTTTCATATGCAAATAAATGAATGTGAATGAGTAATGCAAATTTTTCATTTTTCTATGCAATAAGATGAATGAAAATGAATGAATAATGAAATGTATGGATCTATAGAAGATGCTCATGTATGCAGCTAACATCGCAATACACAAGTACTCGATCAGAGAAATGATGAAAATAGACCATTTAGCTAAGAAATGATGATGCTTCCAACTCTCATTCAGAAGATAAAGAGATCATTGTTACCATACCGAAATCACTCTAAATTCACAAAAAGCAAGATGAAATGCAAAATGATATGCAAAATGCGACCTAAACCTAGTCACTGGATTTTGAAAAGCTTAATTTTCATCATTGAGCATTTTACAAACATAGCAGGCAGATTAGAGTTCCTTTCTTTTCATGTGCAATATTAATTATCTTGTCCGCAATGACCCTTTTTTCATTCATATCCTTGGACAGATTTCATAGGGACCCGAATTGCACAATAAAGAAATTCCCTCCAAATAGACAAAGAAATGAGGGGAACCTCCCTGTAGCATTCAAATAAGTGGAGTCGAGGTATGTGAGGCAATTTCACCTTGATGTGAAGGCTCTTATCACAGACACCTAGCTAATTTAGATGTTTCCAGATCATTGGGATCATTCCTACAAGCAGAAATCAAAGAAAATATTATGCCCCCAATCCTTGCTCCTCTTAGTCAAGATAGACTTCCTTGAGTTACTCAGAGGGATAATAATCAAAAATCAATATAAAAGACAACACACAAATAAAATATTCATGCATAGCTCAAACTGTTTAGTGATTGTTTTCCATTTTGTTGTTTCGCTTGTTTACTCGGTGATAAAACTCTTCAGTAGTCAGGAGATAGGTAACTGACTCAGAGTGGACAACCAGGTTTCACTGACATAAGGTTGACTTGGTTGATACTACTTAGGACATGTAATATGCTTTTGTCAATTACCTAAGACTAGGACATTGATCAGTTTCAAGCCATGAGGTTTCCAACGAACTAGGATGTCACAAAAGTGACTGAAATATGTACAAGCGAAAGTAAATATGCAGGAAAGTGGGAATGCCAACGTTGCGTTGATAGATGGAGTGCTTGAGTACAAGAGGCACCTGTTTACCAAGTTTTCACCTGCTTGGCAGAGATACATTTATTTTTTACCAAGCTGCCTATGTACCAGGTTTTCACCAAGGCATTTTCTCTCTTTTTTTCTTTTTTTTTTCTTTTTTTCTTTTCCTTATTTTTTTGAATTTCTTCAGGACTTTTTCTGATTTTTAGGATTTTTTCCAGGACTTTTTTTTATTTTTATGGATTTTTTAAGGACTTTGTAGCTGTATAGGCTACTGGAGCAGAGAATATTTAAGTGGAGAATCTCTTCATATGGATGTTGTTGAATGGTTCGCGGAGCTATTCTCCTTTCGATGTTGAGAGTTGATAGGCACTAGAGCCAAAAGTTGCAGTAATGATATAGGGACCCAGCCAGTTAGGATCAAACTTCCCTTTGTTGTCTGGAAACTGTTGATTTTTAGGATTTTCTCTCAGAACTAGGTCACCAACCTGAAATTATCAGTGTCGAACCTTCTTGTTATATCCTTTGGAAATTCACTTTTGATACACTCTAAGATGATCAAATGCCACTTGTCGATGCTCATCCAGCAATTCGAGCTCTTGTAATCTAGATATTCTATATTCTTCATCAGTAACAAGACCTTGCAAAGAAACTCTTAGAGATGGTATTTCCACATCAATAGGTAATACTGCTTCGGACCCATACACCAAAGAAAAAGGTGTAGCCCTAGTAGGTGTTCTGATACTTGTTCTATAAGCCCACAATGCAGGATTGAGCTGTACATGCCAATCCTTCCCAGATTTGTTCACTATTCTATGCAAGATAGTCAATAGGTTTTTGTTAGATGCCTTTGCTTGTCCATTACCTTGAGGGTAATATATTGATGACCAATGTTATTTTATTTTGAATTTCTCACAGAGTTCATCTAGATCTTTGTTCTTGAACTATCCTCCATTGTCAGTTATAATGGATGAAGGTATACCATACTTACAGATGATATAATTAATAATAAAGAGAGTTACTTGTTTTTCGGTTTCCTTGATGAGTGGAACCACTTCTACCCACTTAGTGAAGTACTCAGTGGCAGTGATAATAAATTTGTGTCCATTAGATGATGCAGGATATATTTGGCCAATTAGATCAAATGCCCACTATTGGAAGGGCCAGTGTGTCACAAAGGGTATGAGATCCCTTGTTGGAGCATGGATAAGGTGTCCATGCAGTTGACACTTTTCACAGGTTTTAGCAAATTTAATAGCTTCTATCTCCATGTCTAGCCAGTAGTTGCTAGCCCTTAGTAGTTTTCATGCTAAAGTTAGACCATTCGAATGGGATCCACAAACACCTTCATGAACTATAGATAATGCACGTTGGGACTCCTCAGTTTCTAGACATCTAAGAAAATTATTATCTAAACCTTGCCTAAATAGGTCATTAGCAACGATGACATACCGTGATGCATTTTAGATTAGGTTCCTTTTTTCATTTCAGGAAAGATTAGCAGGGACAACTTGGTCATGCAGGTAAGAGTAAATGTGGCTATAACGAGATGAGTCATGTCCAATAATAGAATAGACCATCTGGTACTTGGGGGAATCATAGGCAGGTAATGTAACTCTTCCACCAGGAATTCAAAGAGAAAATTAGACTCATGTAGCTATGGTATAGATGCCAAAGTGGCAATCGCATCCGCTGCTCTATTTGTTGTTCTGGGGATCTGTTGAAATGATATGAAGGCAAAGTATTTCTTGAGATCATCCACCATTCTCTTATAAGGCATCAGTTTCTCATCTCTCGTCTGATATAGATCATTGATTTGGTTGATAATGAGTTGAGAATCTCCATAGATGTGTAATTCAACAATCTTCCACTCGATGGCCAACTTGATCCCATTTACCAAAGCTTCATATTTTGCAATGTTGTTTGTGCAAGGGAAGAGAATCTTGTAATCTTTTGAAATTGAATATTTTTGAGGAGTAATAAAAAGTATCCTAGCACCAGAACCATGTTGAGTGAAAGACCCATCAAAGAACATTTTCCATGATTGCTCAGTAAGGTGCATGATTGATTCATCTGGGAATTCTATATGCAGAGGTTGATTGTCTTCAAGTGGAGCATCATCAAGTTGGTGTGCAATAACTTGTCCTTTGATGGCTTTACGTTCCACATATTCAATATAAAATTTTGTAAGAACCATGACCCATTTGGCCAGTCTTTCTGTAAGCATTGCTTTACTGAGAAGATATTTGAGTGGATCGATCTTAGCTACCAGCTTAAGAGTGTGCCAACATATAGTGCCTTAATTTTTGTGATGCAAAGACCAATGCCAAGCATGCTTTCTCTATTATAGTGTAGTTCATTTCATATGACACCAATGTTCTGCTGATGTAATAGATAGCTCATTCCTTTTTATTGTCATCTTGTTGTGCCAAAAGTGCCCCCAGTGAAGTATCTATAGCTGATATGTATAGGATCAGTGGCTTACCTTGAATCGGTGGCATTAATATAGGTGGATTAGAAAGATATTCTTTGATTTGTTGTAAATATTGTTCACAATATTTATCCCAGTTGTATTGAACTCCTTTCCTTAATAACTTTGTGAAGGGTTGAGCTTTGTCTACTAGTTGAGATATAAAACACCTTATTGATTGAAGACAGTCCTGTAAACTTCTCATTTGACTGATATTCTTGGCTCGAGGCATTTCCATTATAGCTTGGACCTTTTTAGGGTCAACCTCAATTCCTTTTTTTGAAATTATGTAACCAAGCAATTTTCCTGATGTTACCCCAAATGCACACTTTTTAGGATTTAACCAGAGCTTGAATCTTTCATTCTATCTAGTATGAGGCCTAGTTCTTGAATATACATAGATCTCTTCATGGTTTTTACCAGGATTTCATCAACATAATCTTCCATGTTTTTATGCATCATATCATGGAAGATAATGGTTACTACTCTTTGGTAAGTTTCTCCTGCATTCTTTAGACCAAACGGCATAACATTCCAGCAGAAGGTTCCCCTTGGACATGTGAAAGCTATCTTTTCTTGATCTTCAAGCGCTATCTTGATCTGATTGTAACCAAAGAAACCATCCATTGATTAATACATCTCATATCCAGCAGTCATATCTACTATCATGTCAATGTTGGGCAATGGAAAATCATCTTTCGGACATGCCTTGTTGAGATCCCTGAAGTCTGTGCAAACTCTAATAGATTTGTCTACCTTTGATATAGGTACTATATTTGATATCCATTTTGTGTAGTCTATAGCTCTAATAAATCCAGCTTTCAGTAATTTTTCTAGTTTAGCTTTGACTAGTAGTGCCACATGAGGATGCATCTTATGGAGTTTTTATTTGACTCATTTAACTCCTAGTGTAATAGAGAGATGATGCATGATGAGATCAGGATCTAGTCCTGGCATATCTGAGTATGTCCATGCAAAGTTGATCTTCTTTTCTAAAAAAAAAGTTGCTGAAATCTTTTAATTCTTTTGTTGATAGTGATTGAGCTAAATGAATGATGTGTGGTGTCTCTTGACTCTCAATGTTCATTGGCTGAGTTGGCTCGATCAATATAGAAGATCTCTCCTGAAAATGACTTGGATGTATATCAAGTATCTCACCTTCAGGCACCTCAGAGAGGTTTTCACCTTTAGGTACATCCTTTATTTTCTCTTTTTTAGATTCTGATACCACCACAATGTGGTTTTCACCATTAGATATTTTATTTTTATTTTTCTTCTTTTTGCGACTAAGATACTTGATATCTGCTTCAGTCATGTTTTCATTTTGTTCGCTGGTTGAAGAGTACATGGGTTCAACTGCATTGAGATAGTAGGCTAATGTATAGTCACTGGCAAAAGTAGGTACATTCAAGGGTTGGTTATAAAGAGTACAATCAATCAATTCAGGATGTATTAAGGATAAGGTTGGAAAAGGCTCAAGGGAGTTCACGGTATTATCATCACGGCTTCAGACCGACCAGTCAAGTTCCAGAAGACTGCCTTGCGTATGTGTCTCGAGACCAGGAAGAGTTATGACATGTTTATTGAAATTCATGTTAGTATTTATTTGACCTAACCCAACTGACCTACTTCTAGCATCGTCACCTACTTAGACTAGACTACATACTATGGTGTGACAGTAACAGGGTCAGTGGACAGCATCTCAACATTCATGACAGAGTAGTCATAATGTGTTGTTGAATAATCATTGTTATGAATAGAGCTCATGTCTGAGTTATTAGAGTCATAAGATGAAGTTTCTGACTCATCTTCAAGTGGCTTAGTAAAAGTATATATAGTATCAACACCCACATCTTTGATGCTGCAAGTTCGTTCATGATTTTGTTCATTGAGTACTTGTATTTGACACACTTGTGGACATAACCTTGATGGTTATGTTAATCCCTGTCGCTTGTTCCATTCAGCTTCCTCTGGACTGATGACTGTTTCTATTTCTGTAGCTTCTAATTCTTCTTTCATAGTCTTGTACCTGATTTGTCCTATCTCATTAGAGGTAGAGTTAGTAGGTGAAGAAATTGCTTGTGTCCTTTCTTCCTCCATCTATCGTTCATAGTCTTCTTGTCTTTTTAGTCTGATTTCTTCCATTTCATTTTGCATTTTTAGGCATATTAGCTCTTGTGCATCATCTATGATATCACTGGATTCTTTGGGGGTTTCTATAGTAGATGTATCTGAGAGATGGTCAAGACCCCATTCATACTCATTTGAATCGGTTTCTAAATCATCTACTTGTTGTCTGCTAGTATATGTGACTGGAATGTTCAGTGGTGCAAAAAATTCTCTGATTCTGTATACTTTGGCTCTCATATCCTCTGGGACTTCTACTTCCTATGGTATTATAGCTGATATAACTAGAACTTGATTACCATCGGTTTCCTCTCTCTGGGTGGACAATTCTTTTTGTTCACCGTCACACTTTTCCTGAGTTTGTTGAGTATTAATTTCTTTTGTTGTTAAAGGTAGTACCTTTTTCTTCCACTTATGTTGATGGTGGGGTGTGTGCTTCTAATCTGATGATTTTCTTGGATCATATCCCAGTCCATCTTTATCATTGGTAGACTTTGTTTGTAACTGAATAGGCTCAACAATACCTTTTTGACGTTTTCCTAGAGGACCAATACCTGAATATCTCATGCATTGAAGTATCTTATAGCCTGGACCATATTGTGTCGGGGAAATCTCATAATGTCGCATTTCTTTATTTGTACTATCTTCCTTGAAAAGCGATTTAAGAACATCATCTTCTTCTATTTCACTTGCAAGAGAAGTAGAGGACTGTATAAAGACACCATCGTAAATGACTTTTGGAGTTGAAGTTTGTGGCTTCATAGCCTCTGATGGTTTTCTTAACTATCTTGGTGATGGAGGAAGAGACATCAGTTAGAGTACAAGCTCTATTTTGTAGCCATCTATGCCAATGTTTGTGATTTTCAATTTCTTTTGTACATCTTTCAGCAAAGATTCTGAACTTTTAGCTGTGGAGGTTGCTCTATTATGAGGAACAAAAGCATCAGTACTCTGCGTTAATGCATTACAGGTATAACTTGTATCGCCAAGAATATTGACTTCAACTCCATTATAAGGAAACTTCAGGCATTGATGATATGTAGATGGTACTGCTTTCATTTCATGAATTCATGGCCTACCTAGTAAGATGTTGTATGAAAGATGAAGATCCAAGACTTGAAAAATGACATCTCTTTCTACAGGTCCTACCCTGATCGGTAATCGCACTAGACCCTTGTAGGTTCTTTCTTCTTCATCATAAGCCTTGATTGTTATTTTATTTGTTGGATCAATAATATTTGCAGAAAATCCCAGCTATGTTAGTAGATTGTAGGTACAGATACTCAACCCATCACCTCCATGTATCAAAACATGTTTAACTCAGTGTTTATGGATCATGGCTTCAATGTGTAATGTCTGGTTATGTGGGTGACTGAGTGAGTTATCATCTTCTTCAAAGAAAGTGAGGTATTGAGGTGAGGTCAGGTGACCTACCATAGATTGAAACCAATCTACGTCTAAATCTTTAGGCCACTGGTGGTAAGTAAAGCCTTGTCCAGGACCTCTCTATGAGCAGAAGAGATCTTAAGTAGTTCCAAAATGGAGATTTGAGAATTGGTTCTCTTTAATTGTTCAAGAATACTATAACCAGGAGAAGACAATGAAGCTAGTTGTTTTGATTTGGCCATGATTGTGTCTATTTGTCTATTTGGTAGATTTGATGTTGTTTGATCGAAAGTTGAGGAACTATCTCCTGGGAGAGTAATCTTCCTTTGAGCGCGAGTCATGGAATTAGTAGCTTGTGCTTGACTTTGGTGCTCCTGGACTATGATCACATTGCAATATTTAGGTTGAGCATATTCAATCATGTTGATCACATTATCGTTGTTAGTGTAAGTATAATTGACTCTAGCTCCTCCCTTGGATTTTGAGGAATCTCCTTGTTCATAAGTCGGTAAGGGATCATTAAAGGCCTTATGCTCAGCATTAGTCACGTCATTTCCAACAAATATCTTTCCTGCGTCAATGAGATCTTGGATTTCATGTTGGAGTTTCATGCAATTGTTTATGTTATGTCCCTTGTTCTGATGGTAGTCACAGTATTCATTTTCTCTCCACCATTTGGGCTAATTTCTGGGTCATATGGTCTAGAATTGTCTGGTAATGTTATCAGATTATTTTCCAATAAGGTTTTAAAAGAGGATTTGTATGATTCATCTAGAGGAGTAAAATCATGCTTAGGTTTTGAGAGCCAAGGATTTTCTTTAAACCATTCTCTTGTTTTCTTTGGAGGATTTTCTGTCACAGTTTCAGCTACCTTGAGTGCTTGCGTGCCACTGGCCAAGTTAAATATTGTGGATTTTGTTTTTGCTTGGACAGTATCTACCACTCCATCACTAAGAATGTTTCAATGTTTATCTTTTTCGTATTTCAGTTACTTGCTCTTTTCTTTAGAGCTAGAACCTTGCAATGTTTCTTTCCAAAGCAATATATCTCCCTTTTTTATAAGCACGTCTTCCATTCTGAGGGCATTATCCACCATTTTGTTGAATGAAGGGTGTACTTGCATCTGGACACTATACTTTAATTTGGGGATTAGGTTGTTGACAAAGATATCCATTTTCTCAAGATCTGGGATAGTCTATGAATATCTAGAGAACATCTTTCTCCATCGTTGGAGAAAAGTGAGAAAGGGTTTTGTTCTCTTTTGTCTGGTATTGCAAATTTCTATCATGGTGACTGGGTGATGAATGTTGTATGAGTATTGTTGTAAAAATAGTTGGATTAGTTCTTCAAATGTTTTTATTCCTTTGGGTAGACTTGAGAACCATTCCATTGCTTGACCCCCTAAACTCCTTGGGAAAAGGCACATGAGGTACGTTTCATCGTGCATGAACTCCATACAGGCAACACAAAACTCTCTGACATGATCTTGAGGGTCTGAGGTACCATCATATTTGTCAAATTTTGGGATCTCCACTCGTGAAGGAAATGGAGGCATGTAAAGGTTTTTGTCAAATAGGAATAGGAATATTGTGTCCAGAGAATATTGTTTTGGTGTTTTATCTTTGTTTTGGTGTTTTGTGACCGTAGTGTGTAATGTTTGCATTTGTTTGCTTATTTTTCCCCATGGTGTCTCTTCCTCTTTAGCGATGAGGGCCTCCACCTTATAACCAATAGGGAGTTTGGCGCCTTGCTTTGCTAATTCTAGGAAATAGTCTTCTTTTTCCCTAGCCATGATGCCCTTCATCATTTTTCGAAACTCTTTATCTTTCTGACATCTATGTACTTCAGCTTTGGGAGGTTCAAGAAGCTCAAATTCAGTCGATGAGGAATCACTGTCAGTGGCATGATTGCTAAAGTCATCATGAATGTCTCATTTACTAGCTTCTCTTTCTTGTCTTTCCCCAGACATGGTGGGAGATAAGGGCTGACCAAAGATTGGTAGATCATAAACTGGTATCTATGACGAGGATGGCTTATTGTAAAAAGGGTTTTCCACAAAGAATGGATTGTCTTTTGACAAAAAGGGCGTTTCTCTTTCTTTGACTCTTTTGCTGCGAGAATTTCTGGTTTGAACAAGCATTTTGTAACTGACAGGACCGAGAGCCAAATGTTTTGCAGAAGTCAAGATCAAATTGTAGCTAGTAGTTCGTTTAACGTAGTGATTGAGAGAAGTAACTAAGATCTGGTCTGGTTTCAGGAATGATCTATCCTATGTAAGACATTATCTAAGTTGACTTAGGTTTGATAAGATGTTTGTTTGAACTAGCTTAAAGATGATCAACAAAATTGTGCAACGCAATCGCAGAGGTACACTATCAAGGTTGTTTATCCTTCGGAGGATGATTACCAGTTTTACGCTTGCTGTAAACTGTTTTAGACAGGTTTGACTGTTCTGGACTGGTAAAATCAAAGACCCGTACGACATAATTTCTAAGACCGTGCGATAGTATAACAGCTTCAGGATGACAACAGTTTTGTTTCGTACGAGTTGTTGCCTAGTATCGTACGATAAATGGGTAGGTCCCAAACGACAAAAGATTCAGTGCAGTTCTATTTCATATGACAGAGGATTTAGCTTAAATGACAAACTGTTGGGTCTCGTACGATAGAGGCTTTGGCTTGGATGATATTTTAGAATACTCGTACAACTATTAATAGGATAGAGACAAGAATTCTGAGTTTGTTTGTTTTTCTCAATTGCTGAGTATGACAACTGAGTATGACCAATTCTAAGGTGGACTGATTTTTGACCAGGATAGACTAGCTTTAACACGGATAGAGTTTATCACTAAGTTATTGATTTGTTTGATTTGTTTTCTCCAATTTTAGTATTCCATTTTTAGTTTTAGGGATGAAAACATAGAAAACAGGAAATATGAATAGTAACTCCAATCATAACATGCAAACCCTATGGAAGTTGGCTTAGAGAAGAAAACCTTTGCTTGCTGACTTAGGTACACACCCAATAGCTAATCAGAATATGGCCGCTAAGTCTCACGCAATGGATTCTCAACACTGTATTAGCCGACTCCAAACGCTAATGGGGGCACGATATGGAAAATGTCTTGGGAGAGTTACTATCTCTCTTGCACTAAGATTATCAACCTTTCGGAAGTGAATCGGGTAGCTTCTACTTTTAATTGGATCTAGTAAGGGTTTCGTTCAGCACGTCAAGGTATAAACTCAATTAAGAGGTCTCCCAGCCTTGGAAACCAAGGTTAAATATACCTGAAGGTACTGAGGAGAGCTATTCCCGAGCACTGTTGTTGACTTGATTTTCATCAAATCACATTTATTTTATAGTGGGTTGGAGTACTTGGAGTTTAGCCATTTCCACTTAGGTCATTCCCCTCACACCAGCCGTAACGGCTTTAAGAGTTTTTCAACCCCTCGAGAGGGTAGGCCTACTAAAGATGTACAAATCTCAAACAAAAAAAAAGCCTCAAGGGTCTCAATTTCTGATTGTCTTAAAAAGACAAGAGCATACTCTCCTACCTCTCAGAATTTTCTAAAAACATAAAAGACAGATTTGTTCATTAACCAGATAGCAAGTTAGGTGCCTTAAAAAAATTAAAGAATACACGATGTTTGATTGATTTCTCTTTAGGCAACCTGCAAAAACAATGCATCAGTAGTCATGCTGTTTTTATTCTTTGACAGGCGTATGTTTGATTGATAAATTCTTTGACAAGTGTCCTGCAAGAAATTGGTTAGGTTGTGAAAATACCAGGTAGACAAAAGACAATTGTAATCAAAATTTAATTCAAGAAAAACCCCAAAAAGTGAAACTTGCTTTTAATCTAATAGAAAAAAAAATCATATGACAATTCTCATTAAATGCAATGACAAAAAACTTTTATCATACAAGTCAGAAATTAGCACAGGACGATAGAGGATAAAATTGAATAACCAGAAACGGTATGTCGTATGAGTCCATATTTTGATTCATACAACAAATTATAGGATATAATATTATGTCGTACAATAAACTATAGGATTCAATATAATGTTGTATGATGTAGTGAAACTACTCGTATGATATTTCACAAAGATTGTGCGGATGAAACTTGCAGGATAAAAAGAATGATTTTGAGGTCGAAAAAGTAGTTTTTTGCCCCACAGTGGGCGCCAAAAATGTGTGTGTGAAAAGTGGACCTGCATCTATATCTGGAATACACAACACTTCAATTAAGTCATTACATGCATGGTTAGACAGATATAATCAATGAATAATAAAACCATAACAAATCGACCCATTGCCTTCTAGTAGATGCAAGTTTAGATTGCTCTCAGATTGCTAAGCTATCCAGTGACTAGACAACACCTAAACGAAGGATTTTAATCTATATGAGCATGATATTAATGCTAGATGGATGCAAGATTAATCTAACAAGATTTAAGAAATAAATGATCTAAATATGTATGCAATATTCTCAATGAACCTAGAGCAAAAACAGTATAATAACAATATATTCTCCAGGATTTTTGAATGAGAGATGAAGGCCTGAATTTATAGAAAATTCGGAAAGAAAATAAGGGCTGAGATCAAATGATGATGAGTGGTCAATATTTTCCAAGAGGAAGCTCAATCCAGGCGAATTGATGTGATTGGATGCTTTTCTTAGTTGTAAAGGAAATTGAACTAAAATTAAGATAAAATCAGAAAAAACTGATTTATTCTCTATTTCATTCAATTTTAATATTTAATTGTTTTAATTGCTTTCTTTGAGATTATTTATCAATTTTTAAAAAAAAATTCAAGATTATCTCCAATTGATTTCTTTTTCTCAATTTTTAATTCTTATTTGGTCAATTAATTCCTTTTTTGATTTATTTCCATTTTTGAAGATTTGTGCTCATTATTTCCAATTCTTCTTTCTTGATTTGTTTCCTTTTTTGAAGATTTATGGCAAATTGATTTATCTAATTAAATATGCTAGGATATTTAATAAAGATAAATAGGATAATTGCTTTAAAAATGATTTGCTTGTAGTGATCAATTAATTAAATAAATATTTAATTAATATTGAGTGATTAATTTTCCATGTGACATTTGATAATTAAAGAATTAATTGTGTGCGCAAGATTGATTTAATTGTCTTTGGTTAGGACCTTGGTGACGTTGTCGAGATTAGGGACCCATAGTTTAGATGACCATTTTTAGGGTATTACATTATGTTTTAGAAAAGTCTAATAGGAATGAGGAGTTTATTTTTTGCAAACTAAATGTATTGGAGTATTTGTAAGTGCAGTTTTTGTGTACATTCTTATTCTCAAGTTTAATATACAAGATTTCATGCTTTTATCTTCAAATTGTTGTCTAAATTTGTGTTTGATGGAATCATATGTCCTCTTGATAAATCTTTTAGATTTATTGTGATGTGTCATCACATGATGTTGTATTGAATGTAAAATTGGGCTTTATTTGTTAATGCAACACATAATGAAACTTTCACAGTGATGGTCTTATAATTGTCTCTTGAGTTGATAGTGATTCTTTTCAACAAAGTTATTCATTAATTGTTAGATAAAGGCACTGGTCTGTTATTAATCTCTATTGAATAAGTTTGTATGCATTAGGTCCTTATCAAAGAAACAAATCTTCTAGTTTCTATAAGTACTGCTCTTTTTCATAATGGCTTAAAGTCCTAATAGTAATCTTTTACAAAACACAACTATATTCACACTTATTTTATCAGTTTTAAAGGCATTCAATAAAAAGCACTTCTATTAGCATAATTGCAGGAAAAAATTTTGCCATCCTTTCAATTGCTAACTCTAGTAGTTTAAATTCACTTAAAATAAACCTCTTTTGTGCTTGAGAGTGTAAGTTACACCCACCTAGGTTTAGTGGAGCCTAAACTGCAGAGGAATTTGGTCTTCGACCATTCCTATTCGTTGGCCAAGGCTGATTAGATGAACTAAGGATTAGGAAATTCTTTGGTTTCCCAATCTATGGTTTTGGGCACCAACAAGGTGAATCAATAGATAGAAAATAAACTTAAACTTTCACCAAACATAATCCCAACTCAGAAACAACTTGCTAAACTAACCCGTTTAGTCATTGTATCAAAAATTGCAACTTCACTATCAAACTGTATTGGTTGACCAAAACATCAAAGATACAATGTAACAAATCTAAAACTCACATACCATTTAACCAAAACATTAAACCACTTTACTAACATCAGTAATAGCTCATTTCAGATCACTTTCGGTCATCTAAACATATCTAAATGGATTTACCAGCTAATTATATCAACCATATCGAAACACATCCACAAAATCATTCACCACTTGACACAATGATTTTTCATGTGGAAACCCAAATGGGAAAAACCACGGTGGGGATGAATACCCACAAGTATTTTGAACTCTTTTGAAGTTCACCATGTTAGGAGCCAAGCCTTGTTATAAGCTTATACAATAATGTCCTATTAAGAACATATCCGATTAGGGACCATTCGGTTAAGGGATTGACTACAATACCCTATTAAAGGTAATACCCTGTTAAAGGTAACCTCAGTAGGGAATTTTGAATCCATGCTAATGGATCACCTGGTTAGAGGATTTAAACAACACCAAGCCGTTTAAAGCTTAACCGGTTAAGGAACTTAACTATTGTAATGTTTAGAGAACAACGGGTTCTTTGTTGATCTAGTAATAGCACTATCTTTCTTAATCAGATCCTTTCCTTCTCCTATCTACCTTCACAACATTCTTCAAACACTCCTTTTGGTTCGACAACAATCATACTACCACACTACCAAATTTCCAACACAATTAGAAACAACTCATCGACCTTAAATACAAATACAATAGGTTGATAACACATCACAAAACCTACAAATCTCATAGAGATTACAAACATATCGGTTCAATCATAATCGTTGGATTACATAGCAATCAACTACATGTTGTTCTAGACAACTTCAACCACTCCTGGATCACCGCACATTGGATCATGTAGCTCATCATGTGTTTTTCACTTCATGCTATGCATTTGATCATTCCCAAGATAAATGATTATCCTCATGCACCAAACCACTTTTAACCTCATCACGTGCATCATGCATACGTGGCATCTTCATCTTTGATCACCATTCGATCATAGATCATCAAAACCGATTCACCAAGCTCCATTGGTTAGGGTTATGCATATCAACTGGTTAGGGTTGCTAGTTTATCACTGCTTCAATAACAATACCAATACCGGTTTCCTTCACTTCTTTACTACCAGTTGCATTACTGCATCACTATTGGTTGCAATACAACTCCATTACCGGTTACGATTGACATCAATTACAACACTATACTTCATCAATGCAATCTTCATGCAAAGCCAACAATCTCCCCATTTGTCATTGATGGCAATACAAATACTAATACCCTTTGATTGTGGTGATTGAGAGTAAAACATATACACAAGTATAGGAATCCTGGTTTACATTTTTCCATATACTCTCCTTCAACTGTATCTCCATGTCTTCAGCTAGTAACTAGCTATCAATCATATACAGTTCTTCTCCCCTTTTGAGAGAAATTCCAAAGTGAAGGTTAACTATTCCACGCTTCACCGATCTGCATCAAGTTTCTCCCCCTGTGGAGTAGCTCCACTCTACACCAATCCATATTCAAGATTTTCAATAAGCTCTGGGACTGATGTCTTCCACATCTACTTAATTGAATTCATGTAGGGGTACAACCCCTAGCTTACCTCTTAGATACTCAAATGTAGCCTTAGGTAGAGGTTTAGTAAATATATTCGCTAGTTGTTCCTTAGTAGATACATGCTTCAGTGACATGTCTTTACTTTGCACTTTATCTCTCAAGAAATGATACTTCAACTCAATATGCTTTGTCCTAGCATGCAACATCGAGTTCTTAGAAATGTTTATTGCATTGGTGTTATCATACAAAATCCTTACCGGTTTTGATATCTTCAACTTGAAACTTTCCAAAATGTGTTTCATCCAGATTGCTTGGGTACAATTCATATATGCTGCAACATATTCAACTTTTGCAATTGATTGAGAGATACAACTTTGTTTCTTGCTATTCCAAGACACTAGTCTTCCTCTAAGAAAGAATGCTCCTCTGGTTGTACTCATCATGTCATCAACATTGCCTACCTAGTCTACATCTATATAGACTTTTAAATCAAGGTCTCCTACATATGGATACCATAATCCATAATCAATTGTGTCTTTCAAATATCTAAAAATTATTTTAGTTGCTACCATGTGTGTCTCCTTTAGGCTTCTTTGAAATATAGCAACCAATCCTACTGCATGAGCAATGTCCAGTCTGTTGTGGACAACATAATGTAGATTACTTATCATTGACCTGTACTCCTTTTCATCCACTGATGCAGAATCATCCTCCTTAGACAATTTACAACCTATAACCATTGGTGTTCCAACTGGTTTATAGTCTCCCATTCCAAAAGTCTTCAAAACTTCTTTCACATATTTGGACTGTGTGATAAAATACCATCCTTCATCTGTTGGATTTGCAAACCTATGAAATTTTTTATCTCACCTACCAGTGACATCTAAAACTCTCTTCATTTCATTAGCAAAGTCATGACACATATTATCATTTCCTCCAAAACTGATATCATCCACAAATACCTCACTTACTAGTATCTTATCTCCTTCTGACTTGAGATATATATTACTATCTTCATTGGTTCTCTAAAAACCTATCTTCACCAAGTGAGAGTGAAATCTTTCATACCATGCTCTAGGTGCTTGCTTCATTCCATATAATGCCTTATGTAATTTGCACACCATGTCCTTTTTTATAGTTAAAGCATAACCATTTGGCTTATCAATGTAGACTTCCTCTTCCAATATTCCATTTAGGAATGTTGACTTAACATCCATCTGATATACTTTCAATCCTTTGTATGCTACAAATGCAAGTAGAGTCCCTACTCCTTCCAATCTTGAAACTGGTGCAAATTTCTCACCATATTCTTCACCTTCTTCTTGTGCATATCCTTTGCATACCAGTCTGGCTTTATTTCTGACCACAGCTCCATCTTCATTCACTTTATTTCTGAATACCCTTTTTGTACCTATTACATTCTTGTTCTCTGATCTCGGTAACAATGACCAAGTATTGTTCTTCTCTATCTGGTCAAGTTCTTCTTCCATTGCCTTGATACAATCTTCATTTGCAAATGCTTCTTTTGCAGTTCTAGGCTCAGTGGTGGAAATCATACAAGATTTCTCTCTAAGCCTTGTTCTAGTTAGCACACTTGCATTCATGTCTCAAATAATCTGATCGGGGCTATGATTGAGTCTAACATACCTTGGAATGACATGATCTTGATTTCTAGATTCTTCTTATTCTTCACTTTCTTCTTCTTTTGTTGGACCTCCCTACTCCTATTGAACTGGGGCTTCTCTATTATGTTCTCCAACTTTTGGCTTCATCAGTTTCGGTTCCAAAAATAGTGTGTAAGGTTCTTCTTCTTCCTTCTCGTTATTGGTTTCTCCTGATTTCTCAGGAAACTCATCAACTCTGACATTAACACTTTCAATGATCTTATTGGTCTGGTTGTTGTAACACTTGTAAGCTTTTCTCTTGGTGGAGTAACCAAGAAATATGCCTTCATCACTCTTGGCATCAAACTTACCAACATAATCACCTCTTTTGATAAAACATCTACCAAAAAATTTAAAGCAACTAACATTAGGTGATCTACCATACTAGTACTCATAGGGATTTTTATCCCTACCTCTTTTAACCAATATCTCGTGCATTGTGTAAACAGTTGTGCTGACAGCTTCTCTCCAAAATGTCTTAGCTATACCTCCTTGAATTAGCATAGTCCTAGCAGCTTCAACAACTAACAGGTTGTTCCTTTCTGCATACCATTCTATTGTGGTGTCCTAGGTGCAAAAAGATTCCTCTTAATTTCATTGTCTTCATAGTAACTAGTGAATTCATCTGAAGTAAATTTACCACCTTGATTAGTTCTTAAGCACTGTATCTTCTTTCTATTTTCATTTTCAACTAAGGCTCTAAATGCCTTAAAGTTTCTAAATACTTATGTATTGTCTTTCAAGAATGTGGCCCACATCATCCTTGAGCACTCATTGGTAAAAATCATGAAGTATTGATCACCTTGAATACTTTTAGTCCTCATTGGTCCACAAAGGTCGGTATGAACCAAATCTAGCAAATATTTTGTTCAGAAAGATTTTCTCTTGAAGGTTGAGGATGTCATTTTCCCTAAATGGCATTCCTTGCATAGAGCATTCACTGGTTTGTCCAAATACAGAAAACCTCTTACTGATTTGAACTTACTGACTTTTACAATGTTATCAAAATTTACATGACAAAATCTTTGATGCTAAAGCCAACTTTCTTCTACTTTTGCAATTAAACAATTGTTGACTTTAGAGCATAAATGAAACAAGTTACCTCCGGTTTATTTGCTGGTTGAAATTAGCTCACCTTTGCTTCCATAAATCTTGCAGACTCCATTCTTGAATTCCAATGGGTAACCTTTGTCATTGAGTTAAGAAACACTCAAAATATTGTGTTTCAGTCCTTCAACCTAGTAGACATCAGCTGCACTACTTTTACCATTCAGAGAGATGGATCCTTTTCCTTTCACCATGTAGGGTGAGTCATTCTCGAATCTCACAAAACCTCCATTAAACTCTCTCAAATTAAGAAACTTACTTCAGTCATTGGTCATGTGGTGTGAACAACCACTATATATAATCTAGTCATCGGAACCATCCATGCCAGAGAATAATTCCTTCTAATCTTATGTCTCTTCTTTAATAGAAACAAAGACAATGTCCTCATTTCCATCTTCTTCGGATTCTTCATCTATAATTCCTCCATCAACTACAATGAGGCAATCTCTTTTACCTTTGTCTGTATACTTCTTATACTTCTCACATTTTTTCTCATTATCTTCATTAGGACAAGTAGCAGCAATATGTCCAATCTGGTTACATGCAAAACAATTCAAAGGTAGTTTACCTCTATACTTATCGATACCTCTAGGTAACCGCTTGGCCAACAATGCTTCAATATCAATCAGACTATCTTCATCATTACCTCTTTATTGGATCTATACCCATGACTGTGACTCACTTCTCTGCTTTTCCTTACCAGTGGAGTTGAAGCTGATGCTCTAAATGCAAATTCCAATCTCTGAACACTTCCACCAAAACCATTTAATTCAAATGTAATTAATTTACCAATGATGGAGTCAAGAGTTATCTTTGTTTTATCAATAGACTTGAGTTCCTGAATGGCTGCAACTCAGATAGTGTAGACCGGTAGAAGGGTTCTCAACACCTTTCTAACTGTTGTCACTCAAATTGCACCCGTAGTGCACAAGCTGAAAGATCAAGCAACTTGGTGACACATGGGATAATTCTCAGGCTTGTGGGTTGCCTATAGTAAGAATTAACCTCCAGATGAAGGGCTAGCTCCCTGTGAATAACTCTAAATCTTTATGGAGAAAAGGGGTAGAAAAAAAAAATGAAAATAGAATGACTTACAAATGCTAAACCAAGATGAAGCATTAATAAGATATCTCAAAATGACAGAGGTACAATCCTAAAAAAAACCAATCTGCACAAATAGACTTCTAGTTCATAACACATAAATATTTCATGCAAAGGATTTAAACTTCAAGAAATTGAAAGGAAAGAAAACTTTCACAATCAACCAAATGAGCCAATTTATCACAATACACAACCTGTGACTTACAAATGAGACAGAAAATTCAATGGTTATCTAGACAATAACACAATAAATTAACTCTTAATAAAGGATAAGAAAATGAACTGTAAAGACATAAGGCATAAGTTGGTAATCTTTTATTCAAAATTTTGTCATAAAACTGCATATGAGCTACAAGAATGTATTCTCTGCTGAAACCAGCAAGAGAATCATCAAGAACTAGTGAAGAAAGATTAAAAAAAATTCACTTTATACAAAAACCTTCCAAAAGGTAGAGGAAAGATAACTCCAGAATGGCTGAAGATGAACTCCCACTAAAAATATCTCCTCTGAAAACTGATCCTCTCATAGAAATTAAAAAAAACCATCAAAAAGGCTCAAAAACATGAGAAAAACTCATGCAACTCCGTTCAAACTCTTAGTCAACTAAAAGTTGACCCATATGGTGCTCAAAATCAATCTTTATCACCTCGAGATCATGAGAAAGAATCCTGCAGACTCGCTTTGAGCTGAGTAATCGGACCTCAAACTACCTGATGGCTTTTTCTTCTCATTTCGTATGGATCCCTGGACACTACTTTGCCTGCCACCACTTTCGGCTTTTGACTATAACTAGCATTGCTTTCTTCATCAGGTCATCGGGTTAGGAATAAAATGCTTATTCCGATGGCCGATGATATGCTCCATTTCACCTACTTTTTCTAGCGGGTCGGCCACATGTCACATCCTGGTTGGTTCCAGGGTTCCTGTCCTGCCATCTTAGCACGGCTTGGACTCACTACCAGAATGAAGCTCTTTCATTCGATCAACCTTAATCTACGTTCTTTATTTCTTCCTCTGAATTGCTTCCTTAGTGGGCCCCACTACTTGGTCACCAAGTCACAGCGAATAAACATCATGCATCTTCATCATGTGGTATAGCGACCACTGCTAGATCTTCAGGAACCTGCTTGCTTTTTACCTCTACTTGTTTTCTTTTATCTTCTTGGGCACACGGGAATGAGTGATGCTAATGAACTTTGAACTATTGAACCATTGAACTTTGAACCATTTCGAAGTTCAAGTTCAAGGTTGACTTAGACATCCGCTCATCTATAGACTTTTTCCATGTGTCAGCCTCTTATTTGCTCGCGGGACCACTTTGTCTTCCATCTGGACCGCCATCTAGACTGGACCCACCTTGTTGCCAAGTCGCCTAAGATAGCTGGGCGAGCAAATTTTCCTTGCAGCTTAGCGACCACCGTCGGATCTGTGTGATCACTATTGGATGTGATCAAATCTGCTCGATCTTTACTCTAGCTGATCTTTGTTCTTGTGTCGCATCATCAACGTGTGTTACCCTCTGATTGGCTCATGAGATCCATCTTAGAACCACCTATCTGTCAGGCTGCTAGGCGTCCTGCTCTATCGGATCTCATTCTTTTAGCCAAAGTATTCCTTTGGCGAGCCGCTTACCAATTTCATCGAACTTAAGGTTTCATCGATATTATTATGTTGATGAAAGTGAGCCTTCGGTGAAACTCTTTTGGGACTCATCGCGGCCAAGATCTGCTAGATGTCGCCCATCTGTGCCATGTCACCAGCCACTGGACTGCCACCTATCTTTCCACATGTCACCATGTGTCCACTTGTGATTTTCTCAGAGTCCACCTCGGCACCACCTGCCCTGCCACCTATCGTGGGGGTATTCATTTCAGGCTCTTCATAACTGAGGTATAGTGACAGTCATGGATAGCCCTGGAATGTCACTCTGCAGTTCGATCTCTCTTGATCTGATGGTCGATCTTTACTTTTTGTGCTACCACATCATCAGTCACCAAGTCATGGCAATAATCCGGTGTGCATCTTTTCATTGTGACATAGCGACAGACGTTAGATCTCTACGATCACCGTTGATCTTTCCTTAACTTTCTCTCTCTTTAACCTCTTCCCACTAGCCAGTCACAAAATTAAGACACCTTGAGATACGTGCACACAGAGTCCACCAGGCCACGAGCTACCTCTTCTTGCCAAAATCCTGTAAGCTTTGACACTATAGTTATATGTGACCTCATATTTAAATATTATAAGCTCCTTCCATGCGGCCAATGTGGGATAAAAGGTCCTCCTGCCTGGCGACTGAAAATCGCTTGGAAACTTTAAGGTCTTTTAAAACCCTCTTTGGTGCTCAAGTGAAAACTTTACACAGGCCAATTGCATTTGCTCTGAGTTTCTTTTGGCCTTACATCAGCTCTGCCATTTCATCCGCGAGGGAGCATAAATATTTCTATGATCTACAGCATGTTGAGCTCAACCCTCGTGGGAGTCACATTTTAACCCACATGTTGTCTTACTTTCTTGTATCTGCACATGAAGCAAACAAGTTAGACAAAAATAGTGCATTTCTTCCTGGTTCATGATTTGATCTTTTCAAAATGAATGAATGCAAGACTTCATTAGGGTACTAAATTTGGCATGTGCAAAATTTGGTAACATTTTTGGTGACTTCTGCGGAGTGTTTGCCTGCTAAACACTATAGACCAGTCATGGCTTATCCATTAGGCTTATGGAGTCATTTCAGCCCTTTCAACTCTAAAAACTTCTTGAATTTTGTAAACCCTCTTCTGTAGCTCAACATTTCACAGCAAAACAATATCAAAATAAACTGAAAACAAACCTTCATAACTATGTTTAAGACAAAGTCAGAGAACATGTGCATCTTGTGCACTTATGGAAAACTCAACTGAAATTGAAAAACTACTCTATCCTACCCTAACCAAGTGTGAAACCTGGTTATACAAAACCATTCACTGGTTTTGAGAAATAATATCATTTTCTTCCTAGCTTAGGAACTTTCAAAATCTTATGAACAGCTGAGAAGAAATATAGTACGAAGAGGTGCCTCACATAATGTTGTAAGAGTATTGTAAGTATGAAAATAATGTGGCCTACCTCTTTTGTTTGCTCATATATACTGCTATTAGTGAGGTTATAGGTAAGATGATAACCTTTTACTGAAGCTTCATTTTTAGGCGTAAGCTCATCTTGTATTGTCTTTTTGGACTCCAATCTGGAAAGATATCTTATAGGACAGCCCCTTGTGTGAACAAAGCTTGGGCTCTCTTAGTTTGTTTCAACTTTGTCAACTGTCTCCTAAACCATAATTGTTTCCTCCACCTGAGTATGCTGATCAAAAAAATTTCCTTCCATAGGTATCAAGTTATCAACAAAATTAGAACAAAAATCTTCAATGATGCTTGAGAAAATACTCACCTCTTGGTTAATTTCATTATGCTGAGTATTGTTTACTACACTTTGTTGATTGCTTTCAAGGATTTTACCATGGAAATTCATGTCTTTCTAATTTTCTTTCTCTACCTAAACCAAATTTGCATCTAGATCGACCTCTTGAACCTGCTCAAAAATATTGTCCTCTATTTCATGCTTAGGAATCAGCACTTTGTGACTGTCATGTGCATTCTCTTGTTGATCACAACCATGTCGTTCCAATTGAATGTCTTTAGAAAAAGACCCCTTATTATCAAAATCTGAAACAAAAACCTCAAGATCATCCCAAAACGAGTCCTCTTCATCATAATTGTCATTTTTCTCTAAGAGGGGATTGTCTTCTACCTTGTTGCAGCTCTCTTGTGTGATCAAAACAATAAATTTTTGAACCTCTTCTTGTTGTGGTGAAGTTGGTATGACTGCAATCTGAAGTTCATTTTCCTCATCTTCCACAAAAAATGGTAGCTCATCAAACAAATTAGTTAGAACTTGACAATTATCAACTTTTTCTAGATATTGAACCTGCAATTCTTTATTTATAACCTCTTCTTTTTGTTGTAACAAATCTAACCTATCATCTTGAATTTCATAAGCATGCATCTTAATAGGTGAGAGACCTGATTTATTTTCACTAAGTACCTCTTTTTCTTGATCTTAAACTTGAATATCTTGAGGAACCAAGATATCAATGGGTTCTTCGGGAATGAATTGTTGAGGCTCTTGAACTAAAAGAGTTTGTCTAAAATTTGGGAACGCATTAATAGGTTGATTCATGATGGGATCTTCTTGAATGGTCTTTTTATAGGGATGCACTTGTTCAATAATAGGTTCTTGAAATGATTGAGGACTCCTAAAACTTGGAATTTTGAATTTGGGAGATTTAGGAGACTCGCCTTGTTTAAAGCTTGGTATTTTGATCTCAAAATCTTTTTCCTTCTCCTTTGCAGTGATGTGTTGCTTAATATTTTCCTCAAACTATCTTTTCTGCATTTCATGTTGTTGATCCTGGTCCTGGTAAGCCAACTCTACCAACTCTTTCTTTTCAGATTGCTTTTTTGGTGGATAAACAATTTATCATAACCGGTATTCCTCTATAGCTAAATACAATGGATTTACATTTGTGGGCTGACCTGAGATGCAAGGGGCTCATTGGGCCATCAACTCTTGTACCTTGGCAGACAACATGATCATAATCTTTTCTCTTGCAACAAATTCTTCCTTGAAAGAAGCACTAGCATTGTTTACCCTATCAACAAATCCCTCAAACACCTTTGTTACCTCTTCTTCCAACGTTTTCATTTCCTCATCTTTAGCAGCAACCTCGTTTGCAAAATTTTCTTCATAATATATCTTTTGTGCCTCCAACTCTTTCTCATAATGATAAGCTTGATCAGTCAACGCTTTTTTCTACAACTCATGTTTCTTTTGTACCATGCATTTTATCTCTCTAAGCTCTAAACTATATTGATTTGCATCAATATAACCTTCTTGAGGCTGATTGTAAGCTAGATTAGGCTACCATGTGGACTGAATTGTGGTGAGTGGGTGATAAGAAGGATAAACATGCTAATTATTGGCATTAATATGGCTATTTGGATTAAAACCAACATTATGGCTATTTGGGTATGGCTGATAAGAAGGTGCAGGAGCAATACCTTCATAATAGGGTGGTGGATAATGATACTATCTCTAAAAATCAAACATATTTTATCATTTAAATAGCTAGAATTCAAAATACAAAACTTTTTTGAAACATACCAGCACTCAGACTGCTAAAACTAGTAGATTTATAACTCAGAGTCACCAGATGTGGGTAGATCTTGCCTCCAAAGGCTGAATTTTCTAATTTTCACACCAAAAATCAGAATTTTGTGGAAAACGCTTTGGATTGATCAATCCAAAGATGTCCCATTGGGCGTGCCAAAAACTGTTGTCACTCAAATTGCACCCATAGTGCACAAACTGAAAGCTCAAGCAACTTGGTGACACATGGGATAATTCTCAGACCCATGGGTTGCCTATATTGAGAATTAACCTCCAGATGAAGGGTTGGTTCCCTATGAATAACTCTAAATCTTTACTGAGAAAAGGGGTAGAAAAACTAAAAATGAAAATACAATGACTTGCAAATGCTAAACCAAGGTGAAGCATCAATAAGATATCTCAAAATGACAGAGGTATAATCCTAAAAACACCAATCTGCACAAATAGACTGTTGGTATTTTGGATATGTTGATATGGTTTTGTCATTGATGTCAACACCTGTCATCACTTGTCAACACTTATCAGCACTTGGAGATCTTTGGTTATGTTCAGTGGCAAGTCAAGTGACTTATGCACAGTCACCAGTATTTGGTTCAAAGGCAGGTTATATTGTTCACCGACACTTGGAATGACTTGGAGACTACCTGGTTATGTCGAAGACATTATTTGATCACTTGGTTTTGGCGATTTGGTTATTGGACTATTCGGGTTTACATATTTGTTTTTACCGGCAAATAGGTCCAGGTTATGCACCGGAAATTATATCTATTCTAGATGAGCACAACACGTTATGAAGATGATTTATTATGATTGTAAATGCATTGAGCCAACATGATGCATCGCTTATTGATTCATTTCTAATTGATTTTACTGTAATATCTTTTAGTGAGCTGGCCTATTCAATTGGTCTTAGGTTATGGTATAAATGTAAGATCTCATTTGTGAGATTGATATGAGATAAGGAAAAGTATTGTAATAGGATATATGTGAAAATAAGTAGAGCTATACATGCAAACATCATTTGAAGGTTGAAGGAAGGTTTTTGTGAAGATAATCACAACTTAACCGGTACTAAATCCATCATATGAAGATGTTATTTTGTGTAGTACATTATCATTGGATTTAACCATCCAATTGTAGTCAGTGTGACTCTCATTTTGTGATTGAGCAGTGAGCTCTAGGCAGCTGGTCTTTCTGCATGTGCAGACTCCATATTGTACACACATACTATCTGCAGTAGTATCATTTGATTGTGGGTAAGGCTTCCCACCATGGTTTTTCCCCTTACAGGTTTCCACATACAAATATTTGTGTTATGTGTTGTGGATGTTATTTTCTTTCTGTTTCATGCATTAATCTTTACTGGTACTGCAATTAACTGATAAAACTGTCTATGGGCATAAAGTTTGGTTTACTGGCATTAAGCATTAGGTTATGGTTGAATTTATTGGACAACTGATTCACCCCCCCCCCTCTTAGTTGTCTCTAGGACCTAACAATTGGTATCAGAGCGTAGTCCTCTTTTTGCAGAAGTTTAACGGCTTGAGGAGATCCAATGTCTTCTAACTATTTCAGGAAGGACAGTCTAAAACTTGATGGAACAAACTATGGCATATGGAAGATCAGGAATAGAGACACATTTGAATTGCATTGGAAAGGACATATGGGATGTTACAAAGAATGGTTATACTGCTACTACTCAAGGTCAACCTAATCCACCTAACTTGGCTAAAGATAAGGAAAATGATTGCAAAGCAAGAGAAGCACTTTTGAGTGCATTGTCAGATCAGCAAGTCATGGGATTATCAGACAGATCTACTGCTAAAGCTATTTGGGACAAATTGGAAAGATTAAATGAAGGAGATTTCATAGTCAAAATTGCAAAACTTGAATGCTTCCGGGTCAGGTATGAAAATCTGAAAATGGAAGAAGATGAAAGAATTTCTGCCTTTATGGAAAGAGTAATTGAAATTATTTTGGGTATACAATGTTGTGGAGGAATCTTAAGTGAAGATGAGATTGGTTCTAAATTTTTAAGAGCTTTTCCACCGGCATATAAAATGAAAGTTACTGCTATAAATGAATTAAGAACAATGCCTAATGCATCAGTATCTAGAAACACCTTGGTTGGAAAACTTTCAGCTTTTGAACTTGAGGAATTTGGTCTTGTTGCTACTATTAAGACAAATCTAGCTTTCAAAGCATCATCATCATCTGCAGCATCATCATCATCATCTAAGAAATCTGATTGGAAAGCCTTTTATGCAAGAGAACTTGAAGAAAGCATGAGAGAAAATGAACAACTTGAAGAACTTGAAGCACTATTTGCAAGAAAAATGCCTAAAGGTCTAATTGGAAGTAAGTATGAAGGTAAATCACCCTTTAAATGTTTAGCTGTAATAAGATTGGTCATATGGCTTCTAGATGTCCTAATAGACATGCAAGACTAAGAGAAGAAGCTAAAAGAACATATAAGCCTAACCTTGATTATCAGAGATACAAGTTTAAGAAGAATAGAGATAAATCTTGTTATTATGTTGATGAAGGAGTTACTAATGATTCTGATGAGGATCCAACAGACAATGGATGGGATTTTGTTGCTATAACAGAAGATCAACTGGCACCTATTATTCAACCGGTAGAGCAAGCCCTAGCAGCTAAAGTTGAAGATAAGGATGAATGGATTATTGATTCAGGATGTTCACATCACATGACTGGTGATAAGAGTAAATTCTTTACCTTTCAGGATTACAATGCAGGTCTAGTAAGATTTAGAGATGATAAAGCTTGTATGATTGAAGGAAAAGGAACTATATCATTTGATGGTAAGCACAATACTGATAATGTTTACTATGTTGAAGGTTTGAAGCATAATCTTTTGAGTGTTGGTCAATTAGTTGAGAAAGGATTTAAGTTACAATTCAAGAATGGTAAATGCAAAATCTTAAACAAAATTGGTTTGGAAATTGCAACCGCTAATTAGACTAGAGGTAATATCTTTCATTTGAACAACAATGAGAAAGCATGTTTGATTGCACATATTGATGAAAGTTGGTTATGGCATAAGAGACTTTGTCATGTAAATTTTGATTATATTGTGAAAATCAGCACAACTAAGGCAGTAAGAGATTTACCTAAGATTGTTAAACCTCACAATCTGGTATGTAAGGAATGTCAATTTGGAAAGCAAGTTAGAGAAACTTTCAAGAGTATTCCAGAGAAATATAACAATGTTCTTGATTTAATTCATACTAATTTATGTGGTGCAGCAAGAGCTAGAAGTATACAAGGAGATAGGTATTTTATGCTAATCATTGATGACTATTCTAGAATGTGTTGGGTTACTTTTCTCAGGGAGAAATCTGAAGCATTTGGGAAATTCAAACTATTCAAAGTGATGGTAGAGAATGAAACCGGCAAGAAAATCAAATGTTTGAGATCAGATCAAGGAGGTGAATTCACATCTAAGGAATTTAATAAATTCTATGAAGTGAATGGCATCAAAAGACAGTTATCAGCACCCCGGACACCCCAGCAGAATGGAGTTGTTGAAAGGAAAAATAGAACTATCTTGGATGCATCCAGAAGTATGATATTAGAAGCAAATCTACCTCATATATACTAGAGAGAAGTGGTCAATAAAACAGTTTATACATTCAACAGAGTTCACATCAAAGGTGAAACTGGGAAGACCCCTCATGAACTATGGTTTGGTAATACTCCTACTCTTAAATATTTCAGAATATTTGGAAGTAAATGCTATATTAGAAGAGATGAGTATATTGGAAAATTTGATCCTAGAAGTGATGAAGGAATATTTCTTGGTTATTCATCTAATAGCAAGGCATATAGATGTTTTAACAAGAGATTGCAGAAAATTGTTGAGAGTGCAAATGTGAAGATTGATGAACAATTTAGAGGAAATTCAAGGTACATGGACCCTGAACCGGCAATAGAGATAATCACAAATGAACCTACTGTGAGTACACTGATATAGAATGGTGATCCAGTTACATCAGCATCATCTAAGGATTCAACAGTTACTGAAGAACAACAGCAAATAAAAACACCCCGATATGTAAGATTGAATCACTCTGAAGATCAGATAATTGGAAACACATTTCAAGGAGTTGTGACTAGAGGAAGATTGGAAAATCAAGAGGTATGTCTTATTTCTCAAATTGAACCTACATCAATTAATGAGGCATGTGAAGATAAATATTGGATTAAAGCTATGGAAGATGAATTGGAACAAATTGAAAGGAATAACACTTGGTCATTAGTTCTCCTGCCTAAAGATAAAAATGTAATTGGAACTAAATGGGTTTTCAAAAATAAACTTAATGAAGATGGTAAGGTAATTAGAAAAAAAGAAATATTAGTGTGTAAGGGATATTCACAGAAAGAAGGAATTGATTACAATGAAACCTTTGCATCGGTAGCCAGAATTGAGGCAGTCAAACTTTTATTGGCTTTTGCAGCACAGAAGAACTATAAAGTATATCAAATGGATGTTAAATGTGCATTTCTAAATGGAGATCTTGAAGAAGAAGTTTATGTTGAACAACCTGATGGATTTGGTCTAATAGATAACAAATATATGGTTTGCAGGTTAAGGAAAGATTTATATGGACTAAAAAAAGCTCCTACAGCTTGGTATGCTAGATTGGACAAATATCTTTTAAAGCTTGGATACACTAAAGGTAATGTTGACAATAATCTATACTACAAAGTGACTAATGATAACATCTTGGTTATTGAAGTTTTTGTTGATGATATAATCTTTGGAGGAGAAGATGGATTGTGTAAAGACTTTTCTAACAAAATGTAGCAAGAATTTGAAATGTCTACAATTGGGGAGATAAAATTCTTCTTAGGATTGCAGATTTCACAGACTGATAAAGGTATATTCCTATGCCAATCCAAGTACTTCTAGGAATTACTAAAGAAATTTGGCATGGAAAACTCTAACCCGATAAGCACACCTATGACTACAACTGATAAATTATATTTGAAGGATGAATCAACACCTATTAATCTGACTAGATACAAGTCTATGATAGGAGGTTTACTCTATTTGACACAAACAAGACCTAATATTATGAATGCAGTATGTATTGTTTCAAGATTTCAGAGTAATCCTAAAGAAAATCATGAATCAGCAATGAAAAGGATTTTCTGGTACCTACAAGGCACTACAAATCTTGGTTTATGGTATCCTAAAGATGAAAATTTTGATTTATGTGCATACACAAATGGTAATTGGGCAAGAGATGTGGATGATAGAAAAAGCACCACCAATGGAGCATTTTTTCTTGGTAGCAGACTAATTGCATGGTTGAGCAAGAAATAGAGTTGTACATCACTGTCAACAGCAGAATCAGAATATGTTGTAGCAGTTACAAATTGTACACAGGTACTATGGATCAAACAAATGTTGAAGGACATAAAGGTAAAATGTAAGGAACCTATAACTATTTATTGTGATAATATGGTGGCAATTGATTATATCAAAGAACCTGGTATTTCATTCAAAGACTAAGCATGTTTCTATCAAATTCAATTTTCTAAAAGAGAATGTTGAAGCAAAAGAAGTGAAATTGGTTTATGTGAATACTAAAGAGCATATTGCAGATATTTTTACAAAGCCTTTGCCTAAGGAAAATTTTGAATATCTCAGAGAGTGGCTTGGAGTTCTACCCCTACTGGTAGAAACTTAGACAGTTGATGTTTGTCATCAACCGGCAGAATTAACAGAAAAATCTTTTATTTCGGCTTTGATGAGGAGAGCTACTTCTCAGGGGGAGTAGTTGGTATGTTGTAATGAGTTGGTATTTTATACTTGAATCTGGTTTTTGTATTGCTTTGGCATTTGATGTCAAAGGGGGAGAGATATTATGGAAAAAAAAATTGGGGAGAGATATCTTTTTGAGAGATTATTCCTAGTAGAGAGACATTATGTATTTTTTATTTCTGGTTAATGATCTCTTTGGGAGATTGTTGGTTTTTGGTTTTTGGCATTTCTGTTTTGGCACTTTGATGGTTTTTCCATCTTATGTTGCCATCAATGCCAAAGGGGGAGATTGTTGGTATTTTGGATATGTTGATATGGTTTTGTCATTGATGTCAACACCTGTCATCACTTGTTAACACTTATCAGTACTTGGAGATCTTTGGTTATGTTCACCGGCAAGTCAAGTGACTTATGCATAGTCACTGGTATTTGGTTCACTGGCAGGTTATATTGTTCACCGGCACTTGGAATGACTTGGAGACTACCTAGTTATGTCGAAGACATTATTTAATCACTTGGTTTTGGCGATTTGGTTATTGGACTATTCGGGTTTGCATATTTGTTGTTATCGGCAAATAGGTCCAGGTTATGCACCGGTAATCATATCTATTCCAGATCAGCATGGCATGTTATGAAGATGATTTATTATTATTGTAAATGCATTGAACCGACATGATGCATCACTTATTGATTCATTTGTAATTGATTTTATTGTAATGTCTTTTAGTGAGCTGACCTATTTAATTGGTCTTAGGTTACGGTATAAATGTAAAATCTCATTTGTGATATTGATATGTGATAAGGAAAAGTATTGTAATAGGATATATGCAAAAATAAGAAGAGCTATACATGCAGACATCATTTGAAGGTTGAAGGAAGGTTTTTGTGAAGATAATCAGAACTTAACCAGATTTAACATCTAATTGTAGTCAGCGTGACTCTCATTTTGTGATTGAGCAGTGAGCTCTAGGCAGCTGGCCTTTCTGCATGTGCAGACTCCATATTGTACACACATACTATCTACAGTAGTATCATTTGATTGTGGGTAAGGCTTCCCACCATGGTTTTTCCCTTTACAGGGTTTCCATGTACAAATATTTGTGTTATGTGTTGTGGATGTTATTGTCTTTCTGTTTCATGCATTAATCTTTACCAGTACTGCAATTAACTAATAAAATTGTCGACCGGCATAAAGTTTGGTTTACCGGCATTAAGCATTAAGTTTTGGTTAAGTTAATTTTGGTTGAATTTATTGGACAACTGAGTCACCCCCCCCCCCTCTCAGTTGTCTCTGGGACCTAACATAGACTTCTAGTTCATAACACATAAATATTTCATACAAAGGATTTAAGCTTCAAGAAATTGAAAGGAAAGAAAACTTTCACAATCAACCAAATGAGCCAATTTATCACAATGCACAACCTGTGACTTACAAATGAGACAGAAAATTCAAAGGTTATCTAGACAATAACAGAATAAACTAATTCTCAATCAAAGATAAGAAAATAAACTGTAAAGACATAAGGCATAAGCTAGTAATCTTTTATTCAGAATTTTGTCATAAAACTGCATATGAGCTACAAGAATGTATTCTCTGCTGAAACCAGCAAGAGAATCATCAAGAACTAGTGAAGAAAGATAAAACTTTTTCACTTTATACAAAAACCTTCCAAAAGGTAGAGGAAATATAACTCTAGAATGACTAAAGATGAACTCCCACTAAAAATATCTCCTCTGAAAACTGATCCTCTCGTAGAAATTTAAAAAAAACCATCAAAAAGGCTCAAAATCATGAGAAAAACTCATGCAATTCAACTCAAACTTTTAGTCAACTAAAATTTGACCCATATGGTGCTCAAAATCAATCCTTATCACCTCAAGATCACGAGAAAGACTCGTGCAGACTTTCTCTAAGCCTAGTAACCGGACCTCAAACTACCTGATGGCTTTTTCTTCTCATTTCGCATGGATCCCTGGATGCTACTTTGCCTACCACCAGTTTCGGCTTCTGACTGTAAATAGCATTGATTTCTTCATTGGGTCATCGGGTTAGCACTGAAATTCTTATTCCAATGGCCGATGATATGCTCCATTTCACCTGCTTTTTCTATCGGGCCAGCCACGTGTCACATCCTGGTTAGTTTCGAGGTTCCTGCCCTGCCATCTTAGCACGGCCTGGACTCACTATCGGAATGAATCTCTTCTATCCGATAAACCTTATTCTACATTCTTTATTTCTTCCTATGAATTGCTTCCTTAGCAGGCCCCACTACTTGGTCGCCAAGTCGCAGTGAATAAACACCGCGCATCTTCATCATGCGGTATAGTGACCACCGCTAGATCTTCAGGAACCTACTTTCGTTTTACCTCTGCTTTTTTTCTTTTATCTTCTTGGGCCCATGGGAATGTGCGATGCTAATAAACTTTGAGCTATTGAACCATTGAACCATTGAAGTTTGAACCATTTTGAAGTTCAAGTTCAAGGTTGACTTAGACATCCAGTCATTTGTAAACTTTGCCACATGTCATCCTCTGATTTTCTCGTGGGTCCACTTTGTCTTCCATCTAGACTGCCATCTAGACTAGACCCACCTTGTCGCCAAGTTGTATGAGATAGCTAAGCGAGAAAATTTTCCTTGCGGCTTAGTGACCACCGTCAGATCTGTGTGATCACTATTGGATGTGATCAAATTTGCTTGATCTTTACTTTGGCCGATCTTTGTTCTTGTGTTGCATCATCAATGTGTGTCACCCTCTGATTGGCTCATGAGATCTACATGGGAACCACCTTTTTTCCAGGCTGCCAGGCATCCTGCTCTGTCGGATCTCATTCTTTCGGCCAAAGTATTCCTTTAGTGAGCTGCTTACCAATTTCATCGAACTTAAGGTTTCATCGATATTATTATTTCGATGAAACTGAGCCTTCGATGAAACTCTTTCAGGACTCATCACAGCCAAGATCTGCTCGATGTCGCCCATCCATGCCATGTCACCAGCCACTACACTGCCACATGTCACCACGTGTCCACTTGTAATTTGCTTAGAGTCCACCTCAACACCACCTAGCCTGCCACCTGTTGCATGGGTATTCATTTTAGGATCTTCATAACCATGGTACAGTAACAGTCATATATAGCCCCAGAATGTCACTTCATCATTTGATCTCTCTTGATCTGATGGTCGATGTTTACTCTTTGTTCCGCCACATCATCAGTCACCAAGTCACGGCAATAATCCAGTGTGCATCTTTTCATTGCGACATAGCAACAACCATTAGATCTCTATGATCACTGTTGATCTTTCCCTAAACTTGCTCGCTCTTTAACCTCTTCCCACCAACTGGTCACAAAATTAAGATGCCTTGAGATGCGCACGCATAGAGTCCACCAGGCCACGAGTTGCCTCTTCTTGCCAAAATCTCGTAATCTTTGACATGATAGTTATATGTGACCTCATATTTAAATATTATAAACTCCCTCCACATGGCCAATGTGGGATAAAAGGTCCTCCTGCCTAGCGACTGAAAACCGCTTGGAAATTCTAAGGCCTTTCAAAACCCTCTTTGGCACTCAAGTGAAAACTTTACATAGGCCGATTGCATTTTCTCTAAGTTTCTTTTGGCCTTACATCAGCCCCGTCATTTCATCTACGAAGGAGCATAAATATTTTTGTGATCTACAGCATGCTGAGCTCAACCCTCGTGGGAGCCATATTTTAACCCACATGATGTCTTACTTTCCTATATCTGCACATGAAGCAAACAAGTTAGACAAAAATAGTGCATTTCTCCCTGGTTCATGATTTGATCTTTTCAAAATGAATGAATGCAAGGCTTCATTAGGGTACTAAATTTGGCATGTGCAAAATTTGGTAACACTAACCACTGTGGTATCCTCCACTGTACCCCCAGCACTTTTGATCTCTCCGACTATCTCCTTGATCCTCTGACCATATTGTTGAATGTTTTCTCCTTCAGCCATCTGCATATCATCAAATTTACCTCTCAGACGCTCTTCTTTGGCAATATTAACATGCTCATCACCACTATAGATAGCTTCTAGTTTCTTCCATACTTCATAAGCAGTCTCCAATCCATGAACATTGACATACTCTAAATCAGACAAGGAACTGATAATGGCCTCCAATGCTTGATTGTTCTCTTGTTGCTCCTTCTTTTGATCATCTGATAGAATCCCACTAGGAAATTTATATTTAGTAACAACATGTTCTGAATATTTAATTCCTAATCTCTTGATATATATCTTCATCCTATCACTCCAGATTTTGTAGTTTTCCCTATTGAACTTTGGACCTTCTTTCTTCATCATGTTCTCCTAGATCTTTTCCTCAAGCTATTAGGCTTAAACGCAAGAGGACTTGAAATGCTCTGATACCAATTGATAATATGATGAAACTATAATGATTTTGTCAACTACTAAGAGGGGGAGTGAATCAGTAGATAGAAAACAAATTTAAACTTTCACCAAACTTAATCCCAACTCAGAAACAACTTGCTAAACTAATTGATTTAGTCACCATATCAAAAACTACAATTGCACTGTCAAACTTTACTGGTTGACCAAAACATCAAAGATACAATGTAACAAATCTAAAACTCACATACCATTTAACCAAAACATTAAACCACTTTACTAATATCAGTAATAACTCATTTTAGATCACTTCCGGTAATTGAAACATATCTAAGTGGATTTACCAGTTAATCATATCAACCATATCATAACACATCCACAAAAATCATTCACCACTTGACACAATGATTTTTCATGTAGAAACCCAAATGGGAAAAACCATGGTGGGGGTGAATAACCACAAGTATTTTGAACTCTTCTGAATTTCACCAAGTTAGGAGGCAAGCCTTGTTAGAAGCTTATACAATAATGTCCTGTTAAGAACAGATCTGATCAGGGACCACCTAATTAAGGGATTGACTACAATACCCTATTAAAGGTAACCTCGGTAGAGGATTTCAAATCCAAACAAATGGATCACCTGGTTAGAGAATTTAAACAACACCAAGCCTGTTAAAGCTTACCCGGTTAAGGGATTTAACAATTGTAATGGTTAGAGAATAATAGGTTCTTTGTTGATCTGGTAATAGCACTATCTTGCTTAATCAGATCCTTTTCTGCTCTTATCTACCTTCACAACATTTGACAAACACTCCTTCCGGTTCGGTAACAATCACACTACCACACTTAACCAAATTTCCAACACAATTACAAACAACTCATCGACCTTAAATATAAATACAATAGGTCGGTAACACAGCACAAAACCTACAAATCTCATAGAGATTACAAACATATCAGTTCAATCATAACTATTGGATTATATAGCAATCAACTACACATTGTTCTAGACAACTTCAACCACTCCTGGATCACCATACCTTGGATCTTGTAGCTCATCACGCATTTTTCACTTCATGCTATGCATTTGATCATTCCCAAGATAAATGGTTATCTTCACACGCCAAAACCACTTTGAACCTCATCATGTGCATCATTCATATGTGGCATCTTCATCTTCGATCACCATTCGATCATGGATCATCACAACCGATTCACCAAGCTCAATCGGTTAGGTTTCTGCATATCAACTGGTTAGGGTTACCAGTTGATCACTGCTTCAATAACAATACCAATACTGGTTGCCTTCACTTCTTTACTACCTATTGCATTATTGCATCACTACTGGTTGCAATACAACTCCATTACCAGTTACTATTAACATCAATGAAAACACTATACTTCATCAATGCAATCTTCATGCAATGCCAACAAACTCAAATATGTCCCCAAGGACTACATATATTATATAAATACAATCAATAATCCCCCATAGGAAGGAGAGAGAGAGAGAGAGAGAGAGAGAGAGAGAGAGAGATGGCATCCCCCCATAATGAAGAAGCTCCAATGTCGATAAAGTATACTTGAAAATAAAAGATGATCCCATGCCTATAAGTAACACATCTTCCCTTTGGAAGAAACAAACCCACTGAATGATGAATAATCCACTCCATGTCCCACTGAAAGGAGGAAGTCTCCAAATATGAGTATCTAAAAATTAAATATGAGTCTCCAAGATTGAAAGCCACAACATAATCATGATCAAACTCAACCTTAACGAATTTATCTCAAGTATGTTGTCAAATATGCATCCGACAAAAAAAGATCTGAAAATTTATGATTAACCTACTAAAGAGAAGAACTCAAAGCTGAAGTAGCATGAGGTGGAGTAGAAAGTTCAACACTAGTTTCAAGAATACCAAGATTTAGATGACCAAACTTCTTTTCACAAACATTATTCACCCTTGATGGAAAGGTGTTTACATCAGCCGAATGCACATTATCGTCATTAAGAGAAACAATGTGAAAAGGAATGCAATCGAAATGAATGATCAACAAACCCTATTACAATTATATAGTAATTCTTTGTGTCCCTAATGTATGAATAATTAGTAGTGAACTCAACTATCCACTATGAGTAATTTGATAAATAAAGAGAGGAGATTAGATGACAAGGAGTGGTACATAAAGTACATCATTAAAATATCCCTCTCCCATGTCACTAGAACCTTTCCCACAAACCTTCATGTATATGTTGTTACCCATCAAATTATTAGGATAATTACAAGGATCAAAAGAAGAAGAAATATCCTTATAAGATGACATGTGATGAGATGCTCCTAAATCAATAATCCATCTCCCATTTTTAGGAAGTGTAGAGGCCAAGAATTCATTACCTTTCATCTTGTTAAGGCCATATGAAACTCTTATGGTTCTTGACTATTTTGATGAAGATATTGTCAATTGTGATGTTGAAGAAGAAGAACACATTGATGAGGCCAACATAATGTTATTTTTTTGAAGGTGGTGTGTGAGTTTATCAATCTTTTTATCACAACACCTATGCTCATCATGTTCTTGTCTTCTACAATAAGTTCATTTCAACTTATTTTTGAATGATTACTCACTAGAATAGGGCTTGGAATTAAGAGTATGGTATGAAGGAGAATCCTTAGCTTGCTCATTAGACTTAGAATCCTTATTTTGTTTCTTACCCTTCTTTTGGATGTGGATATTTTGCAAGAAGTTTTTAAGACCTTGGAGGAATCAATGTACCCATGTGTGCTAAATTTGCTTGTTTCATTGTGAACTAAGCTGCAAAACCGTCAAGAAAAAGTATTTTGTGTGCACTACCAAGAGAACTATATTAGCATAAAATGCAAAAACAAAAACTGAATAACTAGGACCTAGCATAGATAGAATAGAGAAAATTAATTGTTCAACCTCTTTAGTAACCCCGCATTCAGTCAACTGCAATCTAAGATAACTGAGCTTTGTAAAGAAGTCCTAGATATTTTCAAAATCTCTAGGATTGAGACTCATTAATTCATTCTCCAACCAAAATTTCCTCATTTTATCTGGCTTATCAAAATATTTTCTAAGGTAGTCAAAATATCATTGGGATATGTACAAGATACCATATGATATCTAAGATCGAGAGAAGCGAACATAATAAGAGTACCAAGAGCTTTAGCTCTTCTATCAAATCATTTTCTCTTTTCGTTAGCACCTATGTGTTCAAGGTATGTGCTTAATGTGACTCTCCAATTGCAATTTCAATAACAAAATCTCCATGTTAGATTTTCACTTATGATAGTTATATGGAATAAGAAGTTAAACTTTAGACAAATCCATGATAAAATCAAAGAATGCAGTAGATTAACCCTCATGATACAAACAATGCATGAGAAATTAACATTATATTGTTTATTTATAGCAATGTATCCAAAAGTACCAAACTGGCTTCAAAATAAAATTTTAGAATTTTGGAAACAAATATGGAAAAAGTAAATGAACTGAAATAAAGTGCTCCTAAATACTTTTTTGATGCCACTTGAATCAATAAAATAAGAGTTTGAAACAAAAAGTAAGCTTGGAGGTGCAAAAGTAAGATCCAACTTCAACTAGAAAAAACAACATCAAGCAATAATATTTTTTTTTAAAATATTTGTACCACTATGAATTTGGGAGGATCAACTTTCTAGCAATATCTTGCTTGGGAAATTTCACTTTTATATGGCAGTTTGAAAAAAAGACCTATAGTAGAACCTCTTGGGAAAAATAGGGCCCCCTAGGGGTTGGCTCCCAGTCACCCACATAACCGTTGTGGCATTATAGAAGAAAAAAAAGGAGGATCCTACCCACCACCGGTTGCACTGTGTTGGCAAGATGGATGAGATTGGTTGTAGCTATTCTGGCTCCAAAAATACCCTTCCATACATCAATAACTTTCGTGTTATACTATATTGGGGTACAACGACCACATCGCTTCTATCGAGCCTCACAATCATTATGTGCCTATTATGCAGTTTTTGTGTCCACATAACACAAAATGTATCAGTTGTACGATAGCGCAGTTGTAGAACCATATTAGGTGCATCTGGTGAGATTGGGCATTGTGTATGTAGGGAAACGCTTATAGCACAAGAGCATGTGAAATGTGGAGGGTGAGAGCTAAGTGCCAATAAAATGGTTCTTTGAAAAAAATGTTGACCTCCTTGTATACACATTATCCCAAATAATGCATGAGCCCACAAATAAATGTTGACCTTGCAATGAAATTATTTGTTAAGTGCCATAACTATAAATAAATGAGCCCCTCTATGTATGCACTAGATTGACCACAAACAAAGCATGTAGAGCACTTAATCCACTACCAATAAAAAAAATGCCCAACACCAGAGAATAATGACTGACTAAGGAATGAAACGCACGACTCACACAAAACCTAACACACTCTGCACAAACCTTGACCAATGTGATATGTGTTGACCAATCTCAAACATGGCCAAGTATAATTTGTGCCTACTAGTCCAATTAGGCCAATAAGAAATAAATTAGTGCTTGCACCAAAACAGAGATGCAATGGTTACACCGATAGTAATATATATTCAAATTTGTTAATTATATAAAATAAAATGTGTGGTTGTTTTCATTGTAAATGGATTGTTATCAAAATGAATGAGAATTAAATAATGCACATTATATCTTCAAAACAATTGCAGACATACAATCTAGTCATAGACCATAACATGATAACAATTTGCTTCTTAACAATTGATGGATGTAAAATATCTAGAGCCCCTTGTTGAGTATGACATGATAGGAGACCACTACTCTTTGTTATAATGATGTTCGTTCGGTGCTTTTGTGGATGGGTTGTGCTTGCAAGATTAGAATTTGAAATAAAATGATGATTAGTTTTAATTGTTTTTAATTGTCCTAAAAATTAAGAATAGTAATAGAAATGTGAAGGAATAAAATTTATTAAATATTAATAATAGTAATAAACACTTATTATAAATTTTGACTTTCAAAAAATTATTCACCAAATGATATAACCTTCAAACTCAATAATTTCTAATCCAGAAAATAATTAAGTTGACCTAAATGCATTGTGGGTCATCCACGTATCTTCCTGCATGTCTTTTTGGCTTCCTAAATGCATTATGTGTCTACCACGTATCTTCCTACATGTCTTTTAGGCATATGAAAAGAAATATCTACTCCAATCGAAGAAGATATGCCCAGTTGGGGTTTTCATTCTAAAGGATCCATTCGTGGTTGCCCCTCCATGGCGAGTATGGTTGTGATAATCTCATCATCTTCTTGTACTCCTCCAATTCAGCTTATTCTTCATGCTACTTCAATGACATACTATCTGGATTTCGCTCAATTTTCATGGTAAAATGTTATAATCTAATTTTTTATGTTTTCCCACTATTCTATTGGTTGTATGAAATTGTTTTTTTGAACTCACCACCATTGATGGCTCACAAATTGGTCTTCATCCCTAATATTAAATTTTAATTTTCTCATGAATTATTTGGTTCAATGAATATGCTCTAGTATTTTCTAATTCTATTATTTTGCACTTTGGCTACAATTGTTAGGAAAACTAAGATAGTTCTAAAATGGACAAGGGGCTCAAGACATAATTTTATGATCTCCTAGGTTGTCCTTTGTTAAACAAAATTGACAATTTTATATCTGTATACACCTAAAAATAGCTAAGGATAATTAAATAAATATTTATTATTTATTTTATACCTTTAGTCTTCTATCAAATAAATGAATTGAAAACTTTATTTATTTGATTCATTAAGTCCTATTCTTCTATGTCAATTTATTAATTAAATATTAATTATTTAATTAAACTATCCTCAGAATTCTTTTAGAAGTCTTCCTTGATTAAATAATTCAAAATTATTTAATTAATCTCTTAACTCCGCATCATTCTCTTCTCTAAGTAAATTATTTTTTCCTAATATTTAAATTGTCACATTTAATCCTCAACTTCTAAGTCCTAGTCAAGGGGAAGAAGAAATCCAATTGTCCTCCTAATTCCTATATTCTTTCCACTACTCCTACATCCTTGGAGGAGGTTTTTTCCACCTCATCCTAGTCAACATACACTTGTCGTGCATTTCCTAGATCATCTCCAACCATCCTATATTCTTGGGTTTTTATCTCTGGTCAAGGAGACCATACTACCACTTGGACTCTTCTCCCACCTTTTTCTCCATCTTGCATGTGTAGGAGTAACATCTCCCTCCCTTTTCTTTCACATTATAACTAATCATCCATAGCCATTTAACTGTCGATATTTACTCTCAACCACTGATCCTTTGCCATGTAGGATTTTGCTCATGCAAAGTCTATAAAAGATGCATTTCTCCAATAATTAGAGATTAGTCGTTATCAAGCAACCAAGTTATCTTAGAGAAATCATAGAGTGTTTTAGCAATAACAGTATGCCTTTGGCTTAGTATAAGTTTAGCATAAGTTTATATAGTTGTATATTATATTGCACCAATCCATGTAGCTTGCATTTACTATTCAAATGCCACTGTCTATTCATCTTTTTTCATCTTGAAAACAAAAAATTAGTGCACTCTTAGAGCAACCACATTAGCAAGCAAGATCAAAGGATGATAGAACAGAATGAGACACTATAGTAAAGTTTTATTGGTTTAAGTTTACTTTCTCTAATTAGCTTCTTACTCTTGTCTCATTGGTAATTTGGAATTTGTTGTAAGAATTCTAGAGTTTCTGGTAGCTTAGCTTAGTCTTGTAGTTATTTCATTTTTCCAAGTTTCATTTTTTGTGCCCACCATGGGGACCTTGCACCATTTTTACTAATTTTCTTTGTCATGGTCCGTGCAGGTTCCAAGTTTGCAGAGTCATGTTTTTGTCCTACTAAGTCATACTTTTGTGACCCAATTTAGCACTTTTGTCCAATAGAAGTACGCATATACCCCGCAATGTCGCACTTTAGTTTCTCAAAGTTGTGCCTTTACCATATCTTTTAGCACATTTACCATATAGTTTGTTGGATATTTCTGAAGAGTTTATTGGAATGATGTGTTGTCATTGATATCAACATATTCTTCTGAGTATTCTAGTGTTGCAGTTAGATTAAATAAGTTGGTTTGGCCAATGTGTTGTAGTTGAGCTATTGTGGTTTAATGGGTTTAGATATACTTATCTCTAGTTGATTTTGCAGAAGTTTCAGTGGTCTACATGGTGATTTGATCATGTTGTGATATCTGGTATTATGGTTGGTTATTTAGTTTTTTTGTGTTATTCAGTATTTTGGTTTCTGCTCTGCATTGCTCCGGAATTGCATTATCTTGGTTTGCAAATTTGGCAGAGTGTTTGGGACATTCATATGTGTCCTCAATTTAGATGGTTCATGATTTAGAAGTCTATAATTGAATCTTTCAGGTTGATAGTTAGTTCAACATATGTTCTTGAGGTTCGATATAATGATGATGAAGATTCTAGTAAGTGGTGATGATGCGGTTGTTGCTATGGTGATTCACATTGCTTGTGGGTGCTTCTAGATCATTTTTTATCTGTGATGATGGTCCACATTGATCGTTGTGCATGTTATTGATTATTTTCTTGATATGGTGGTGTTCTTCATTTTATGCGACATGCATGATGATTGTAGCATATTGCGGTGTTTGAGGCATAATTTTTGGAGGTTTTATGTGTTTGCGGTATTGGTTTAGGTCCAAACTATGTCTTAGCTGACATTGTTCTGGTATGCATGTATTTTTGTAGCGTGTGAGATTACATTCTTGTTTTTTGTGTTGAGGGTTGAGCCGACCTTGAAATATAGGTTGATGATTTGCGTAAATATATGTAGTATTCATTTGTGATATGCATATGCATTGTATCTATGTGTACGAGCATTGATTTGATCTTTCAATAGCAGAGGAGAAGTGTGAAGAAGTGTGTAGAAGTGTGGAAGAGAAGATTTTGAGTATATGTGCTTAACCGAAACTATAACTAGGCATGAGAGAATGTTATTTCATCAGTTCATGATCCTCCGGATGTAATCTGAATGTTTCTATAAGACAGTGAGCCTTCCCAAGGGTTCTATCCCTTTTTTTTTATTATTTGAGCAGTGTGCCTGAATGCATGTGCATTCCCCATTGTAATATTTACGCTTACTCCTAACAGAGTATTTGTCTCATTATGGTTAAGTTCCCATCGTGGCTTTTCCCTAACGAAGTTTTCCACGTCAAAAATCTTATTGTTATGTGTGTTATTGATGTGGTGTTCATTTATGCTTTCATTGTTTATTATCATATCTAAATTGAAGTTTGAGTTGTGTAGAATTTGTGAGCAAACTAATTCACCCCCCCCAACTCTCAGTTTGTTGCATTGTTGCCAACATAGTTTAGCACATAGGTTGCATAAATTTGTGAATTTATTGCTCTGAATAGTGCATTCAAAAAATAGTGTGTTGAATTTATAGCTTCCTTTGTTACAAGTGTGGTTGTCGTTGCACCAAAAGATCAACCTATTAATGCTCGATACAACCACTAGACTTATAGAATCCACATGAGGTGGTTAAGACATTTCACAAACCCGAGCATTGTGTTACACATCACAAGGAGACCAAGGGTGTACACCTTGCAACATCCTTAGCACATAGGTGTTGCCACATTTTTTAATTCTGCAGGTACTCACGGTCGTCAAAGACTGAAAATTGAGACTATTGATTGTTGTCTTGTAGGGTATTTTTCTTGTAACTACATTTAGGATCCTAGCTTAATTAGGGGTTCTATAATTTGGACATACTTGTTTCACATAGTTTAACTAGGAGATGAATTTACAGCATTTAGAAAAAAGAAAATAAATATGCATCTTTGTCTTTTTAAGTAGTTGCACATAGATTAACTTAGGTGGTCAGTAAATCAGTGTTTTCTTTGTTTGCACAAAGTGATGGGTGATTATGCTCTCCTCTTAACTAGGTGATCAAAAAATTAGACTCACTTTTGAGATTGTTATTACCCATTAGAGGGCCAGCCTCCTAAGTAGCCCATAAGGCCAAGTGAGAGGGAATGACCCAAGTGGCAATGAGGATAAATCCAAGTCCTTCTGAGCCACTATAAAAAAATGCACTTGTGAGGAAACTCATAAGTGACGGGTGTTGTGTCATATCGATGTTAGTCTCCCCTAGTACCCATAGTGGTGTGTGAAAACCTTCAAGAGTTAGGAGGCCTCTTTGTATAAAGAATGAAACGTCACACGTATGGCCACCCGAACGGATGCACTTACTATAAACTCTTGTTATTAGAATCCTACCCTTTCTACTCGTTGACGTAGGAGTTGTGATACACACATTTTGAAGATGTCTCTCATGTACTCTTTGATTTGAGATACCAAATTTCTGTAAATCTCGAGATTTTTAAAAACTCAAAACTTGATATACCCAAGAAGTGAGTATCATGTAAGGGGGAGTCAGTGCTATCAAGTTTCTATATATCCCATCAAGTGAAGTATTTTATTGTTGCAAAGGATTCAACAAGTACAGTCGTGGCCAAACCATTTTTTTTTAGGTTGTGCATGTCTTTTAGTTTTCTTTTTCAAACATTGTGTTTGTTGTGTTTTCTTATCAAATTAGAAAAATATCCCAAATAAACATCAGACAAATAGAGGGAAAAACTAGAAAACTTGAAGAAAAACACAAAAAAATTCAGGAAAAGAACACAGAATAACACTTTTGCAATCCATTTTAGCACTTTTTCAACTTAGATTAGCACATTCAAAAAATAGTATAGTGCATTTGAAATCTAGAACAGTACATATATTGCACAAAATAGCACATTTTCCAAATAGTATAGCTCATTTATCGATCCTTATAGCAAATTTGTTCACTAGTATAGCACTTTTGTTCACCAGTGCAGTGCATCTGAGCATTTTTTTAGCGCATATAAATCAAACTTTGGTGCATTTGTGTCACAGAGTGGCACTTTTAAGTCACAATGTTGCGCATCTATCATTTCTTATATCGCATTTGCCTAATTATTTAGCGCATTTATTCTAGCGTATTTGCAACAAAGGAAATTTCCAGAGGTTTTAGGGAAAAATAGAAAACTGATTTAGATACCCATTTTCAAGAATATTACATTGTGACAAACACATACTCAGTTTATTATCAAACCAGAGGTGCATTTAAATATTTTGTACACACAAGTCCATTTTATGTCAAAAATCAAGATATACTTTAGTGTTTTTGAGATCTATATCACTTTTTAGGTTGGTTTATCTCTATCATCGGGATTTTATCATCCTCCCAATCCAAGAACTATAACCAAAATCTTGGCAAAGTTGGTCATTTTCATCTTGAGATTTATCATCTCCTAATCTTGACTTGCTTTGATATCACTATTTCTCAATAGTCCAAGATTATCCATTTTGACAAATCAGGTCGACATTGCACTTTTGGAACCTTGATATAAAACTTTTTTTGGACCAAAGAAAATAGAAAATATTGATATACTAATGTACACCGTAAAATTTAGAGACTCGCATATGGTTGAGACAAGAAGTCAAAAAGAAAGAAAAGGAACAATGTCCTTCTCCAAGAAGGAAAAGGAGGTTGACTATGATCCATTAAATTTTAATGGACAAACCTCTAATCTATTATTTGATAGTGATAGTGATGCCTCTCATGATTTATATGAAGAACATGTTCTAGAGGCGTCACAAGATCCTAAGCTTCATAAACTCATGGAAAAAGTTATGGAGAAGGATAGGGAGAAATATTTTCTTCAACTTGTGGATCAAGGTGTAAAAATCCCATCCAAATTTGATTTATCCAAGCTTAAGGTAACAAGTGGAATTGATAACAATGATAATACCAATGATAACACCAATACCAACATGAATGATGGTACCAATCAAGTTGATACCCATAAAAGCAAAAAGGATAAAAGTTCTCTTGTGAATCCTTTGAGTGCCCTTGTTCAAAAAATACAAGAGTTACAAGCCCAAGTTTCTAAAATGCAATCAAGATCATCTACCAAACAATACTCACTTGAGGATATATCTCCTTACAAATTTTACAAAAGCTTGGTAATTCTTCCATTTCCCCGAAATTTGAGATTCCAAAGTTTTATAAATACAAGGGGAAGGGTGATCCATGAGATCATATCAAAGAATTTTGTGCAGCATGTATGGAAGTCGCTCATAATGATACTTATCTAATGCGATTATTCCCTAAAATTCTAGGTGGTCAAGCTATCGAGTGGTTTTATAAATTACCACCAGGGATTAAATCATTTGACCAATTAGTGGATAAGTTCCTTGCACACTTCTCTTACAACATTGAACATGAAATTTCTATGTTGGATCTTTGTGTTGGAATCCAAGAACATTGAGAGGGCGAGGGGGTGAATCAATGTTCTACCATAATGGATAAATTTAACCGTATTAACACAACAACTCAACAACCGGTAAACATAAAAGCATATAACAATAATAAACAATGCAACTACCATAACACCACAGATTTATACGTGGAAAACCTCAAAGAGGAAAAACCACGAGGGGATTGGAGACCCACAATATCTATCCATTTTGATCAAATGAATAAATATTACAATAAGGGGCTTGCACATGCAGGAAGGCCAACAGCCTAGAGCACACTACTCATCACAAAATGAGCCTCACTGACTATAGAAAATATCAGACTACAATCTGGAATGAATATTGAACTACAAGTATAACATCTCCTATGCCTGAGTACAGTTTTGGTTAAGCTCAATACAAGAGGTCTTAAACCTCTTCCACAAACCCAATTCGATCACCTATGATCGACCAATACCTTTGCATATGATTACAACCTTATTCACACACAGATAATTACATAACCCCCAAAACCATAGACCCATGATCTACAAAGAGATCTTACATCATATTTATATCAACCCGGGACCTAAAAAATTAGGTTGTCATCCTAAAAGATAATACAATAAATTCATAACATAAACCCACAATCCAATGATCAACCAAGTTGGCCTAAGACTGAAACAACATAACCCAAACAATAAATCCAATCAGTAATGCATCGGGAGCATCAACTAGCACATTACATAAAATGGTCCATAGCTTAGCAAAATAAGATAGCATTAGGTCCAGTCCTAAATGCAACACCAGCGATCAACAGAAACACAAAAAAGATAACCAACAACATCTTGATAGCCATCTAGAATCCACACCAACACCACTTATCATGTGCATCAAAATATCTTCAATAAAGCTTTGTCGATAAAACCCTTATCGGTGACCAAAAGGATTACTAGAACAGATGATATCTCCTGAGTCATCATATCCTGAACCAACTGATCGTGATACACATATGAATAGCATGAATGATAGATCCAAACCAATTCCACAAACCAAAGCATATCGGAGCATACTGGATCAATATCATAATCCAACTGTTCTACCGAAACCCAGTAGATAGAAAAACAGCTAGTGTTGACATCAATGATAAACATCAATGCAACACATAATCAATTCCTCCAAATTGCCAACAATCTCCCCCTTTGGCATTGATGGCAACACTAGATTTGAAAAACATCTAAGCACCAAGAGAAGCCAAACAATTCTTCCCCAAAGGAAGACATCCAACAATCTCCCCAAGATGATATGAAGTTTTGAACCAAATAACCAGACATAGACCAAAATCCCCAAATGGGATACAACCAATCTGAAATTTTGTTCCTCCTCCTTGTGCCAACAATCTCCCCCTTAGACTGATATCTTTGTTAAGATTTGTTTTTCACATAATATCTCTCCCCCTTTGACATCAATGCTAGAAATCTGACATAAACATCAAATAAAAATTATAAATCTACTAAACCACGCAGTTGACTAATCCCCCTAACTAGTAGCACCAAAACATCAATCCAGAATGAATATTAGCTTTGTAAATGCATATCAGATCGAAGCCAATCAGCATCACTCAAGTCTCTACCAAAGGGGCAGAAACCCCCAATCTATCTTTGAAGTACTCAAATGATTCTTTAGGTAAGGGTTTAGTGAAGATATTTGCAATCTGCTCTTTAGTGTTCACATAAACCATTCTGACTTCATTTCCTTCCACCTTCTCCTTCAGAAAATTATACTTGATAGAAATGTGCTTTGTCTTAGAATGAAATACCAGATTCTTAGATATGTCAATAGCAGTAGAGTTATCACAATGAATAGCTATTAGTTCATTACAATCCACCCTTATATCCTTCAACATTTTCTTCATCCATAGAACTTGTGTACAGTTAGTAGCAGCAGCAACATACTCAGCTTCAACATTAGATAAAGAAGTACACGATTGTTTCTTACTGATCCATGAAACAAGTTTCTTTCCAAGAAATAAAACTTCACCAAATGAGCCTATTCGGTTACCTATAACTCCATCCCAATCCACATCTTAACATACTCATAGTGTAAATTCATCATAAAACAAAAATCGTACCTAAAAATGCTTGAAAATATCTAAAAATCCTAGCTACCAGAGCAAGGATTCAACATAATCAATTCCTTCCTTCTGAGAATATCCTTTACATTCCAACCAAGCCTAGTTCCAATAACATCCAAGTCCATGTGTTGTCCTTTCCTAACTGATCCAATTCCTCTTCCATAGCTCACATCCAACATTTATCCTTACAAGATTCATCCACTAATATCGGTTCAATTAAATAAATTAAGCATACCTCATCAGTTACCAACCTTCTTCTTATCCAATTATCTGATCTTTTGAATGATTCAACCTTACATACCTAGGAGTCTTCTGACTTTTTATTTCTCTGCTCTCATCTTCAGTTATAGTTGAAATTTTTGATATTGTCGGGGTAACTGGTTCAACATTTTGTTCTGGTATGGGTGCTACCAGTTGAGTTATGATCATCTCCACTTCTGGTTCTCTCTCATAAGTTCTGATTTGACCTATGTACAGCTCATCCACCTTGACATTAGCACTTTCTACAATTCTCAGTAATCTTTTGTTATAACATCTATATGCTTTGCTTCCATTAGAATAACCAAGAAATATCCCTTCATCACATCTAGGATCAAATTTCCAATTCACTACCAAAGATTCTAAAATACTTAATTGTAGGTGTATGACCAAACCGTAACTCATAAAGTGACTTACCGGTAAACCAAACCAGATCCAAGATCCTACAAATCTGTGCCCATTAACCTTCAAATTGAATCCTCCAAAGATCTAAAACTGGCTTTCAGACCACTACCAGTGGCAATGCAAGATCTGCCATCAATTTGCCTCCCGCTAAGGAAAATGCCTTAGTTACCGAATGATTTTCCTGCCAGTACAGGAACAATCTTCTCTACCGGTTGAGTAACTGGGGTATATCCTTCAGCTGAATGAACATCTGGGGCAAATGATTCTATTGGTTGAACCTCAGACTTCATATCCCACTTCTTCTCATGCTCCTTCTAAATATCATCAACCTTCTTCTTTCCCTTCTCATTAGATTTATCACTTCCTGTCAGTAGGTTCTTTCTTCTACAAAATTTAGCAATATGTCCTACTTTGTTGCATGCATAGCAAGTAACATTGTTCTCCTAAATTGTCTTACTGTATCCTTGATCATTCCTTGACCTACATTGATTAGCCATATGTCCAAACTTTCCACATGCATGACATATCACATTCATTCTACAATCTTCTATTCTATAACCATACTTTTTACAATTTGAACACTGACCAGGAATTGAATTTTTACTCTGATTTTCTCTATTCCTGCATTGACTTGAACTATGACCAAACTTATTGCAAACAAAACATCTACCACTAAATTTGTGTGTATTGGGTTGCCTTATCGGTGATCTCTGATTCCGGTTGACCTTCTGATCGGATGTGTCATCCTGATTTGCAGTACAGAAGCTTTCACCATGCTCAAATTAAAGACCTCTAGTGTCTCCAGTGTCCCTTAGATCCTTCAATAAATCATCAAGCTTAGAAAAACTAACCTTGAACTTATCTTTGTACTCATTTGCAACATCTAGATCACCTCTTAGGATTATCATCATTCTCTCCAAATCTTTCTCATTGTTCTATGATTGCACCAATTTAGTTCTCAACACATCATTCTCATGTGCCAACCTAATGCATTCCTCAGATCTATCTTTCAGAGATATAGCAAGATTTTCTTCATTATTCTTCTGGTCTTCAATCTCCATAAACATCCTCATAGTCATAGCTTGCATTTCATTCTTCATGACACCATTCTCCTGACTCAGCTTCTGACATAAATCCTTTAAAGCATTCTTCTCTCCATCATCTTGATTTTGTAATTGATCATAAAGTTCCTTCCTTTTAGATTGTGTAGATGACAGCCTCTCCTGCAGAGTAAAAATCAATTTCTTTATAGATATAAACTCACCTTGCAACTTCATGTTCCTCAATCTTTCAGCATCATAGTCTTCAAGTGCTACTTGAAATTCCTTCCTCGAACTTATCTCCATAGATTTTGGATACATGATCTTCCTCAACTTGTTAGACTTGTTCCGAGGCACCAGGCTCTGATACCAATTGTTGGAATCCAAGAACACTGAAGTCTGAGAGGGGGGGTGAATTAGTGTTCTACCGGAATGGATAAATTAAACTTTATTAATACAACTCGGCAGCTAGTAAACATAAAAGCATATAACAATAAGAAACAATGCAACCACCATAACACCACAGATTTATATGTGGAAAACCTCAAAGAGGAAAAACCATGGTGGGATTGCAGACCCACAATATCTATACATTGATCAGATGAATAAATATTACAATAAGGGGCATGCATATGTAGGAAGGCCAATAGCATAGAGCATATTTCTCATCACAAAAGGAGCCTCATTGACTACAGAAAACATCGGACTACAATCTGGAATGAAGATTGAACTGCAAGTATAGCATCTCCTATGCCTGAGTACAATTCTGGCTAAGCTCAATAATGGAGGTCTTAAACCTCTTCCACAAATCCAATTCGATCACCTATGATCGACCAAAACCTTTGCATGTGATTACAACCTTATTCACACATAGATAATTGCATAACCCCCAAAACCATAGATCCATGATCTACAAAGAGATCTTACATTATATTTATACCAACCTAGGACCTAAAAAATTAGGTCGGCCTCCTAAAAGATAATACAATAAATTCATAGCATAAACCCACAATCCAATGATCAACCAAGTCGGCCTAAGATGGAAACAACATAATCCAAACAATAAATCCAACCGGTGATGCATCGGGAGCATCAACCAACATGTTACATAAACGGGTCTATAACCTAGCAAAATAAGATAGCATTAGGTTCGATCCTAAATGAAACACCACCGATCAACAAGACTATGAAAAAGATAACCAACAACATCTTGAAAGCCATCTAGAAGATGCACCAAACCCACTTATCATGTGCATCAAAAAATCTTCAATAAAGCTCTGTCGGTAAAACCCTTATCGATGACCAAAAGGATTACTAGAACAAATGATATCTTCTGAGTCATCAAATCCTGAACCAACTGATAATGATACGCATCTGAATAGCATGAATGATAGATACAAACCAATTCCACAAACCTAATCATACTGGAGCATACTAGATCAATATCATAATCCAACCGCTCTACCGGAACCTGGTAGATAGCAAAACAACTAGTGTTGACATCAATGCAACACATAATCAATTCCTCCAAATTTCTAACACTTTGTAATAGCAAGAAACAAAATGGAGAGTCCTTCAATAGTTTTCTACAAAGGTGGAGGCAACTTGTGAGAAAATGTCCCTATGATTTACCAAAACAACACAAAATTGAGATATTCATCCATAATTTAAATGTAGAATTGATTTATCAATTGCAACTCCAATGTCCATCTACCTTTGCAAAATTCATTGATAAAGGCCTTCTCATTGAGAAAGATTTTATAGAAAAGGGACTAATAAAAAATTTACAAAGACAACGTTGGTTCAAGTAATAACAATGACAAATCTAGATTTTGGACCAAGAACAAAAATATTGTCAATGATGGTGTTGTAGATGCACAAACTCTTAAAGAAAAACAGCCCATTTTAAATTTATGAGGTCCTTAAAATAATACAAGCAATCAAAATATAACAATGCATCCAATCCAAAGACTTCTTATACTCCTCATAGGAAATTCACTCCATTAGGTGAACCAATCGAAACTGCTTTGAGGAAACTTATATCAAATAATCTTATCACGTTACTTAAATCAAGAGACTATGAACCAAAAGTTAAACCTACATGGTTGAATGACCAAGATTATTGAGAATTTCATAGAATTAAAGGGCATAAAACCAATGATTGTTAGAGATTGAAATGCACTATACAAGATTTGATTGACAAAGGAGACATATCAATTGATGGTCATAAATTTAATGAAGAGCATGTGAAATTTAAGGATCTCCTTCTGAATTATGAAAGGGAACTCCATCCAAATCAAGTAATGAGAAGGTTAACTATACAAATGAATCTTATGACTATGGTATCAATCACATATCTGAAAGTGATCCCTATGTATATGTGATTACCATAAACAATAAACATGATTGCAATGTGACAACACATCAAGGAAAAGTCACTCCTCAAGGAGTACTTCCTATGCCATCATTCGTGACTAATCAATACAATGTCCTAGACTATCTTAAGAAAACAACCACTCATATATCAATCCTAGAGCTTTTATGCTTAAATCACCTACCCATAAAGAGAATTTGGAGAAATCTTTACAAGAGACCAATGTATCCTTGGGCCTTGATCCCACACAGTTTCAGGCCATGGTGGGACATCTAACCACTCCTCATTTCCTATATTTTACCAAACATGATGACCATGCTATAAATCAACCTCATAATGCGTCACTCCATATATCGGATCCCTTTTGTAGCTTGCAGAGCCCTGAACATTGATTCTGATGTTCCTTGGCATGTGGTCGACCTTCCCTTGGATCCACACTTCATCCTTTGGATTTTTGGGAGGAGTTTCTTTAGCGAAGGCCGACCTTGTTGTTTTACACGTTAGGTATTGTTCTTCAGTATTTGATCCCTTTTTGGGCCGACCGGATCCCCTTGGATCGTATAAATCATTGTAATTAGAATTAGAATGTAGATAAGTAGAGATAAGTTAAGATATAGAACATAAAAGATAGATCTTACAATTTGAGGTCCCAGTTGTGACCTATTCTATAACTAAGCATGTTTTAGAAGGCCAGTGAGCCAATTTCTATGACACTATTGTTACCAGTTGATTGTAAATAGTTTTCATGATATAATTCATTCATTTTTACATTCCCTCCATCATTTCCTTATGTTTCCATTGTGTTTACTCTTGTTGACTGGTCTAGAATGATCTCTTTGAGGTCCCTCTTAACTGGTGACTACACCAAATATACAAATACCTCTTGAGCAGTATGGTAAAGGGTTCACTATAATGCAAAATATGGGATATGATGGTCATGGTCCCATTGGATTAAGAAAGGAATGAATTGTTGAGCCTATACAACCTGCATTGCTAGCTTCTAAAGAAACAAAATGATTGGGATACAGAGAAGATGTCAAGGAAGCTACCCATAATTTGTACTATAAATTCAAGAATTATAAGAGGACAGTAAGACCGATTCCCATGAATGGGAGGGACTTTCAGAAGTATCTTCCTAAGACATGCAAGTAGATGTGATTCATTCCTATACTAGATTGGAGATGAGGGACCTAGTTCAAGGTCTAGATCATTAGAGCAAGACCCATAGAATGTTAAGAGTGACACTCATGAGGACGGTTGGATATCGGATGAAAAAGATAACCTTGAGGTAGTTATCGATCTCAAACTTGAAGATATCATCATTAACCTTCAAAACTTTTATGTATTTATCATCATGTTCTTTGACACCAATCAATCCGATGACCTTCATCTTATACATCCCGAACTTATTGACTAGGGGCAGGAAACCCCACCTGAACTTCAAGCCTTTCATAGTGACCATTCCATAATAGATTATTTAAATCCCATGGGTCTTTTATATGCAGGATTTAATGACACATTCTTAACTGATAAGCTCAACAACACAACCAGTTCTAGAGAAAATGTCAAGCCTTCTAGTCACAAAATATAAAAATGAAAAATAGATCTAATGGTGAAAATAGAAATATGGCAGTGTTAGATATGGAAAGAGTAAAAACAAAATATGTATCTGATAGTGAAAACCTCCTTGAGGCACCAAAGGATGGGAGGCTTGAAATTCTTCTCTAGATAGAATATCAAGAAATATCTTTAGTCATCATAGAACCAATAGTACCTATTAACATTGGAATAGATGATAGTTCTTAAATCCTTCATCTAGCAGCATCTTTGTCAGTAGAGGAGAAAGAAAACTTAATCAAATTTTTCAAAGAGAAACAAATCAATTTTGCCTGGTCATATGTGGATATGCCTGGTTTAGATCCAAACCTAATTATGCATCATTTATCAATAGATCCAGGGGTCAAGCCTATGAAACAAAAGTTAAGAAAAATGCATATGCATATAGCCTTACTGGTAAAATCTGAATTGAATAAATTGTTGGATGTGGGGTTTAATAGGTCTATCGATTATGAATATGAAGTGGAGTTACTAGATAGTCTAAGTATTTCACCTATATTTAACATTGCAAATCTTCATTAGTATCATGAACCAGAATTCAGTGAGGAAAGTATTACAGACTTGGAAAAACAGTTGCCCTAGAAGGAACTGGATTAGATTGAAGACATTTTGGATAGTAGGATTGGGCATAGTACCTAGAGCAGTTAGTATAAGGAGTATCTTGTGAAGTGGAAAGACAGACCAATTGAAGATTCATCTTGGATTTCTCAGGAAGAGGTAGACCACCCTGGTTTTCCTCTGACCCCAGCAAAGTGAGAGACTCGCTTTTTCAACAACCCCGGATGTCTGATACAGAAGCATCCCCGGTTCATGGCAATCTTGCATCAACCAAAAATATTTCGTTTATGTTTTGTATTTCATTCTGCATTATCTCGCATTAGCTCACCAAATCTTGAGGAGTTGTATTTTTCATGAGGACTTGATCATCTACCTTATTCCCAAACCATGGAGCATTTGGATCATTTTCCAACAAGTTATCACTACTGGTTTTCAAGATAGTTTTCTAGTACCGGTTGCCTGGTTGTAATATACCAAGATCTATCAGATCCCTTTCATAGCTTGCAAAGCCCTGAGCACTGATTTTGATATTCCTTGGCATGTGGCCGACCTTCCCTTTGATCTACACTTCATCCTTTGGATTTTCTTTGGTGGAGGCCGACCTGTTTTTACATGTTAGGTCTTGTTCTTCGGCATTTGAACCTTTTTTTTTGGCCAACCGGATCCCTTTGGATCATATAAATCATTGTAATTGAGCATTAGAATGTAAGAGAAGTAGAGATAAGCTAAGGAATGAAACATAGAAGATAGATCTGAAGATTTGAGGTCTCGGTTGTGACCTATTCTGTGATTAAGCATGTTTTAGTAGGCTAGTGAGCCGGTTTCTGTAACCTGGTTGTTATCGATTGATTGTAAATAGTTTTCATGATATAATTCATTCAGTTATGAATTTCCTCCATCACATCCTTGTGTTTCTATTATGTTTACTCTTGCTAACGTGCCGGAATTGATCTCTTTGAGGTCTCTCCTAACCGGTGACTACACCACAAAGGATGATTTTCCTTTGCCAAACATAAACATTATTGTGGATCTGACTGCACGGCATGCTATGTTATCATTGATGGATGGATTTTTTTGTTATAATCAGATAAGGATAGCCTCAGAATACCAAGACAAAAGATATTTTACATGTCCCTAGGGAACATATTGTTGGAATGTCATGCTATTTGGACTAAAAAATGTAGGTGCAACATATCAGAGAGAAATGACCACAATCTTCCATGACATGATCCATACTTTTATGGAAGATTATGTTGATGATACAAAGAAGTGTGTCTTAGGAGTAACATCTGGTAAAATTATAGGATACATTGTATCAGCAAATGGAATAGAGGTAGATCCTGAAAAGATAAAAGCAATCATGGAGAAGTCACCTCCCAAGAATATCAATTAGTTGTACTCACTTTAAGGAAAATTGCAATCCATCCACAGATTTATCTCACAATTAGCAGATAGATATCATCCTTTCTCACACCTCTTGCACAAAAATGTACCTTTCAAGTGGGATGAAAAATGTGAAGAATCTTTCCAAATGTTAAAAGAATATTTTATGAATCCACCAATTCGCATGCCTCCTATTGAAGGAAAGCCCCTTTTTCTTTATATATCAGCTACGCAAGCATCTCTTGGTTCTCTCTTATCCCAAGAAGACTTTGAAGGGAAAGAGAAATTTATTATATCAACAAGATTCTTGTGGGCTATGAACTAAATTATACTCCAATTGAACGAGCATGTTTGATTGTAGTTTTTGCATCTCAAAAATTGTGTCACTATATGTTAACTCATCCAATAAAAAATTTAGCCAAGATAGACCCCCTAAAGTATTTGCTCAGCAAGGCAGATTTGACAGGAAGATTGGCAAAGTGGGTTCTAATTCTCAATGAATTGACATAAAATATGTGGATAGGAAAGCTATCAAAGGTCAAGCAATTGTGGATCAATTGGCAAAGTCACCTTTACAAGATAATCAACTACTATATTCAAAATTTCCAGATGCATCAATTCTTACAATCACAGAGCACACATGGAAACTCTATTTTGATGGATCCTACACTCAACATGGATCAGGAGCTAGAATCTTGTTTGTTACACCACAAGGAGACACCATACCAAAATCATATCGATTGTTATTTCTTTGTACAAATAATATGGTTGAGTATGAAGCATTGGTGATAGGAATAAAAATGGTAGTAGAATGGAAAATAACAGATCTAAATGTTTATGGAGATTCTCAGTTGGTCATTAATTAAGTGAATGACGATTATCAAACTAAAGATGAAAACTTAATGCCATACGAGTGTATGGTAGATGACTTCAAGAAATATTTTGTTTCCTTTCACTTTAAACAAGTGCCTTGATTAGAAAATAAGGTAGTCGATGCTATGGCAACCATTGCCTCCCTCCTTGAGATACCTAAAAAGAATGTATGCTATGATTTTTTGGTTGAGCAATTATATACTCATGTATATGAAGATTTGCAATCCCGTGTTATATGTCATTTGATTGGACCTGATTCTCCCTTATATGATGATATTTATACCTATTTCAAAGACAATACGTTGCCTCCTGGTTTATCTAATAACCAAAAGATAACTTTCAACTATAAAGCCTCTCGTTGCACCATCATCATTGATACCCTATATCAACAACGTTTTGATGGTACCCTCCTCAGGTGTTTGGAACATGATGAATATTAAACCGCCCTACGAGAAGTTCATGAAGGCATCTCTGGGACTCACTCTAGTGGTCCTACTTTGGCTAATAATCTCATTCATGCAGGATATTATTGGCCAACTATGGAGATAGATGCACATCAATTTGTCATAAATTGCAAGAAGTGCCAAATTCATGATAATCTGATACATGCTCCAGCACAAGAGTTACAACCTTTAGCAACTCCATTTCCCTTTTGTCAGTGGGGACTTGACCTCATGGGTAAGATCCATCCACCATCCTCCAATGGTCATAAGTTCATCATACCGGCCACCACGTATTTTACAAAATGGATCGAAGCCCTCCCTCTCACTACCATCACAAAAAAACAAATATCCTCCTTTATCCTGAATTATATCATTTGTCACTACAGAATCCCTTTATCCATTATCACTGATAATGGCAGATCTTTTTAAAATCAGGATGTAAAAGATCTCTATGACAATTTTCATATCCAACACCATTTCTCCATATTTTACTACCTACATGGTAATGACCAGGCTAAGGATTATAACAAAACCATCTTGAAGATATTAAAGAAAACAATCAATGAAGTTGGTGATGATTGTCATGTACAACTAACCCCCTCTTTATGGGCTTATAGAACCGGTATTCACATACCCACTGGTGCAACACCCTATTCTCTTGTTTATGGATCTGAATCCCTCTTGCCCATTGAGATCAAGTTGGCATCTCTCTAAGTTTCACTAAAGGGATTAATACCAGATGAAGATTACCATGTCTCCAGGTTGCAAGAACTAGAGTTATTGGATGAGTGACGAAAGAAGTCTTTCAATCATTTAAAGGATTATCAACAACGCATGTCTAGAAGCTATAATCATAAAGTTAAGCCTCATTTTTTTTTAGGTTGGTTATCTTGTGCTCAAGGAGAACCCCTTAAATTAGTAAGATTGAGAAAAAAGGGGAAATTTGATCCCAATTGGATAGGTCCCTATGTTATTGTAGCTGCTTACGAATCAACGGCCTATCAACTCTCTGCACCCAAAGGTGAGTTGTTGGATGATCCAATCAACAGTATACATATTCATAAGTTTTATGCTTAAGATTTTCAAAAACCCTATTGCAAGGGGCAAAAATAAAAAACAAAAATCAAGAAAAATACAAAAAAAGAACCATACAATCAAAAAAAGTGCAATATAAGAAAGTGGTGAAAACCTGGCAACATGCGCTACTTGTGATTAACTACCCTTTTATCTATTTGTATTTTAGAATTCCTTCCATATCCATAATCATTGTATTTACCCATAATAAAACCTACTATCCACATCTATCTGAATATATCATGATATTCTTATCCATACCCTATCCATTTCCCATTATGCATATCCAATTAATAAAATCCTACCATAGCTTGTGAGCTAGTTCTTTCATACACCTATATTACTCATTCCATAATAAAGTGTCATTCATATTTCCATAATCCATCCATCCATAATAAGGTTGTTCATTCCTAGACTAGGAGAAAATCCTTGACCTGGTTACAGAATGGGATCCTTGAATGTCACACTTCAAAGGATAACAATTTGGATTTTGATTTATGGAAGACAAGCAATATAACAACTAGCTATAAATAAAATCATGGCATGGACCATTGGATGATGAATGAAAGTGAATCATGAGACATCGACTTCAAATTTAATTCAAAACATTGGCAATCTACATCAAAAATCATTGAACGGGATTATCATATTTGTTTTCGTAAGAAAACCTATCGATGGCATAGAAGGTTAAATGTTTGTGTCTTTATTTTTTGTTAATCATTTTTCCTATTCTACTCAAGGATGTTTGAGACTAGAGGAGCTATGATGGGGCATGGTTATTTTCTTTGTTTATTGCTTGTGGATTATTCTTTAGTAATGTGTATACTCGTCTAAGGACATGATTGGAAAAATATCATCGAGGAAATTATGACTTATGCATGAAAGGGGATAATCCTTGTCTTTTGATGTAATAGATACTCAAGTCATCTTGGTTTTATTATACCTTTATGGTTGTATTAACTTGCTAAACCAAAATCTATGTAAGAAATACTCAGGTCATCCTGGTTGATTATACCTAGATGCTTGTATCTTCTTACAACAATTTAAAAGCTCAATGATGAAAAGAAGCACTACAATAATATGTTGAAAAGATGGAAAATAATTAGGGATAGGTTTTGCATTTCATTCCATTATAAGAATTCTATCATCCATTCATTGGGTTATCATTTAATCATGGTATAGGGTCAACGGTTGTTTAGTTGTGATTGAGTATACTTGGACAAACAAAAAAACATCACACCATTTTCATTTAGGTATCATTTAGGATTGATTATGTTCATTGGGATTATTTCTCATCACTTAGATTCAATTAGTATTACCCATTCTTAGTCTCATTTTTATCACCATTGCATCCATTTTTATCATTTAAGTTCATTGTTAATATCATCACATTACCATATACAAGATCATATTTACAATGTATATAACATGTTAGATACATCCATTTTACATACAACATGCATCCATTTAATCATTCATCCATTAATAAGTCATTTAGATATTACACATGTATATAACATTCCATAATTACACTATATTTATACATTTATTATCATTACATTTCTTTAACATCATTATTATCATCATGTACATAATAGAAACATTCATCACAAGTTCATATATCTCATAAACATCATAGACATGACATAGGAATCATCATAAACATTCATCAAGCATAAAATCAACCAATGTACATATTAATCACCATAATAATAATCATGTGCATATAGGAAACCATAGAATAATATCATCATAAGATTATCCATAATCATATAGACTAGAAATGTCATCATGTAGATCATAAACAGTATCAACATAGAGATCGTCATCATAATAGCATGCATGAAAAATCAAATAAAAAGACATATAGAGATTCCATCAATGTTTGTCTTCATATCAACATAAAATAATAAAAATGTCCAAGTATACAGTGATATCAAAAGTCATCAAAATATACAATCCCATATGACACAACAATATTTGAATCAAGTCTCAATAGTCTCAAGAGGACCTCCCTCCTGAGGGAGATGGTCTCTGATGCCTTGCACTTTTACCACTAGATGTTCATGCTCCTAGATTTTTATCCCTCCGTGGAGGGCCCATGACACTTGCACTCTTTGATTGTCCTCGTTTGGATGGCCGCTGGGAGGAACATAACTAGTTTCTCTCTATTTATGGTGCAGGGGCACCTATCCATGGATATGTATCATGAAGATAAACCACATTTTTCTTTGAATATTTCATTAATGATTGTAAGGTCACAAAAGACCATTTGTATCAAAACAATTCATGTTGTAAGGCTTGATGAGCCATTTTGTGCCAAGAGACCTATTACATCCTGATAGGGTCAACTATGGTCAAAGTGTGAAGAAAATACAAAAAGGTTTGAAATATTGTAATTGAGAAAATTTAATCCATTATAACATGTTAGGGTTGTCCATGAAGGCTAGGGTCAAGTGTAGTAATTTGTCAAAAATTGTAAAAATTGCAAAGTTGCAACATTGCCAAAAGTGCAAAAAAAAATGTAAAATATAATCCATCGATCATGAGTTGGTTGGAGAATTTAGAAGGAGTTGAAATTATTTTTTAATGGTTTATAAAACCATTTTTTTTTTATCAAGGGGGTTGATCAATTTGGAGGGCATTTGACAAAGGTTATCCATCAAACCCTCAAACTGTCATAAGGTTTTAAGGAATCTGTGACTGTCACAGAGCCATGGAGACTAACATTTGATGTAATTTTTATATGTAGATGTGTTTTGATGATATATTAATGAAATATATTTTAAATGAATCCTTTATTATGCATTTTTGTGGATTATTTGGCAAGATATGATTGTTTTTCCAAAAATTGTCAAAACCCTGCCAAGGGTTACCCGTTTTGGTAAAATCCTCATAACTTTTGTTTTAACTATTGGATCTGGCTATAGGTTTGAGAAAATTTATGTAACTAGGAAATTTAAAGTTTGAAAAGAGATATTGGCTTCATGATCAATATCTCAAAATTTATTAATGACTGTTTGTTGCAGTTCATGGTGAAAATTAAACTGGTAAAGGTAGGAATAGTCTTGTTGCAGTGTTTGGTATGGCCATGTGAGGAATTATAATGAAGAAAGGATATATGTGTTGGAAATATCTTTGAATCCTCTTTCCATTTATTTTTGTCTAACTCAATTTGGTTAAAAAGTGAATAAGTTGTGATTGTTTTTGTAAAAATTATTTTTTAATGATGAAACCTTGAACTAGGGTATTCCATGGCAATTAAGAATTTGTTCTCTCACATTGTGTTGAATGTTATAATTTCAAATCTTGAATGAAGGTATGTAGGGATGGAATTTATCCTTTGAAATTTTTTTGGTTTTGATTGGTGGTGTATGGTGGAAGTACTTGGTAGATGGTCCTTTAAATTTTGTGCTTATGTTCGAAGGAGTTGTTCTTTGTGATCAGTTATGCCTTAAGTCTGATTTTGTTTCAACAAAGAGTTCTCTGTTATGTGGAAGGTACTCAAGGTTTTAGTAAGGATATTTTTGGTGATTCTAAGGTATGTAGAAGTTCTTATTGTTGGTGATTGTAAATGAGAAGATCCTTATTCCTGAAGGGTAAGGTTATTGTATCAAGATACCTTTGTAGTCCTTGTATAAAGATTATGTTGTGATTTCCTTGTAGAATGGATGAATTCCATTTGTATTGTCACTTAATGATTAGATTGTGAGTTTTGGAGTTTAGAAGAGTGGTTAATCTTGTTATATGCCTCTTGAGTCAAGTCAAAGTTCTTGAATTTGGTTTTGGGTCAGCATACCCTTAAGTGTTTTGTTTTTGTGAAGGATGCTTTGCATCAATCTGGGAGGAACAACATCATAATATAACTATCACCAGTATACAATCTCCTTCCCTACCTCCACCATCTCCTTAATGGTATCATTGGGAAGTCCCTAGGTCCCAACCTACTGAAGATGCTCAAGTGTACTCTCAGCCTAGTCATAGCACTCGATAGCAGTATACTGCTCTATAGTGACATCCCTAACCTTCTCTCTGGTTGTATATCACTCTAACATCAGTACCTAAATATGACCTTGTAGCTAAGTAATCTGATCCCTCGAGGCAGTTGTGTCATCTGGCTATCTCCTTGATGGTTGTACCATTGTTGTTTGTTGTGCTTGTATTGGGGCATCAACCTATGCTACCATGATCACCCTCCATCGAACAAGGGAACATCATCCTCTGAATCCTCCTCCTCATACCTCTCATGCCCATTTGCACCACCAATAACCTATACAATCCTCATGGGAGCCCTATTTCCCTCTCCCTCTATGGTCCTGCCTGCATCCCTACCTCTACCTCTACCTCCATCCCTACCCAAGTCCACCTGACCACCTTTTTGGAAGATTTTAAAATTGATTTTATCTGCCCCCTACTTATGTGTTGGATCTGAGGGTTTATGGGTTTTACAAAGGATTTAGAGCTGATAAATTTTGCCCTTTGTTTACCTAGGCAATGTTATATATTGCAGTTGACTTATATCTATCGATAACCTGGTTTTAAGTTGTCACTAGTTGGGTCCCTTTTCATTCATTTACCGGCCCCCCGCACTAGGAGTTGCCACTTGAGGTTGTCGCTTGATTTATATTATGCGCCTAAGTATTGGAGTGTCCCCATGTTTTTTTCTTTTTAAAATTCCCTAGGAAAGTCCCCACGCACAGTCACTTTACCCTTGGCTAGTCTCCACATGTAAAAATGGTTTACCTAAAATGCCCACTTTAGTCTCATAGCTATGTGGGATAAGCATGTCAAAGGAAATATGAAGAAAATGTTATCTCGTAGGCCTTTTAGTGAAAGGTCTCAACCATGTGGGATAAGGGATTCACAAAGCCCAAAGATCAAGCTTTATCCCACGACACTTTTGAAACCGTGATGGAGCCTCGTGGGATAAGAAGAATACAGAGATAACAAAGAGATCTTTATCCCATGACTATTTCATATAAACAAAAGGCTTGCATGGGATAAGATAATATAAAGAAGTAGAGAGGTGGGTCTTATCCCTCAATGGTTTTAAGATGCCTTGATAGGCCTGTGGAACAAGAAAATAGCTCGGGATCAAAAGGTAAATTTATCCCGCAATGTTTATAAGTTGATGCAAAGGTGTTGCGGAATAAAAGGTAGCAAGGTAGATACAAAGGGCCTTATCTCGCAAGGGTTTTCTTTTACTCGGTAAATGGTCGCAGGTTAATAATTTTAAGGAAAAATTGACAAGCTCTCTTATCCCACGCACTCCCAGGGGGATCAGAGGTAGATCGCGGGATAAGAGGGGAAAATCTTAAGTAGCTGATCCTGCGCAGTACAAAATTGTCAAGGAAGGGTGTTTTCAAGCAGAAAAGGATAGAAATTTATGAGCAGCGCAGGATAAGAGAATATTCAGAAGGTATACAAAGGTTTTATACCATGAGAAGAGATAACATTGATGAATGAGTAGTGGGATAAAGATAAGAGGGTGTCGATAAAGAGAGGACGACATGGCCTTATCCCGCAAGGCTACAGGGAATGCTTTCAGATGTCGTGAGATAAAAAACAAAGGTAAATAAATGGAGGCTTTACCCTATGAAGATTGTCAAGATAGAAAAAGGTGGTGTCAGATAAGGAAATAGAGAGGAATCTGAGAAATACTTATCTCACGGAGATGGTGAATGGCATAAAATCACAAAAAAGGTTCAAATGACATGGATTTTGAAAAATTTGAGTTGGCCAAGGACAGTCTAATAAATGCCATGTCATCACTCGATGGTTGTCAAGGATAATCTCAACTATTCAAATTTTGATCGACAGATGAAATTTAAACTTGGAGTCAACAATTTTCTCTGTCCAACACGAAGGAAATAACAGAATCACCATAAAAGAGAAATTCATCGATTTTCTCTCATAACTTGCATCCGAAGAAAATCCAGAGTATCCCTGAGCGAGAAGGAAAGAGAATTTCAGCAAAGCAATGTGCCATCCATCAAATTTAGCCCAGCAAAAGACCAATAAGTCAAAAAATTTGCCATCTTTTTTGCATTTTCTAGGCTATTGTGGTTGTAATACACAAAGCTTTTATGTGTATGCCCTAGAGTTTGTAGGGTTTGCTTTTGTATTTAAAATTCTAGGCTTTCCTCCAATTTTTAGAGATTAAAATAGCCTCCCTTGCTACGCCCACTGCTAAGAGTACCTGTGAAGTTGGTACTAGCTCTGCAATGCCATAAATTACCCATGTCATTCCACTTGATGTAATCCCGCCTGCGCGAGTAATTGCAAACATTCTCGCTACTGAACCAAGCCTAGAATCTGCCCCACAAATATCTGAAGAAGCCAAAACAAGTTCCCCTCCTAAAGAAGAAACCATGAAGAGAAAGAAAAAGAAAGTTTGAAATATTGTCACTATTATTTCTTACAGTGAGTCTTTGGATGAGCCTACCCCCTCTCCTAAAGTTAGGAAACCAATTCAAAAGAGGAGAAGAGTTGCCTGTAAAGATTTCATTGAAATATCTACCACTTAAGCTCATCCTCCTATTGAAAATTCCCCTGTTACTGAGAACCCACTCGTTGAGGAAATCCCAATTCTTCAAGAGAAAGCCCTACAGAGGGATGGCCCTGCTAAATAGAAGAGGGAAACTGCTCCTACAAAGAGGGAAACTGCTCTTGCAAAACAACGAGGGAAATTGCTCCTACAAAAGGACCAGCTTCCAAAGCTCCCAAGAGACCTAGAAAAACATCTAAAGGGGATTCATCAGCTCAGACAGAGCAAACAGAGACAATGTCAACCACCCCCCTTTCTCTTGAAATGATAGCAGAGGAATTGCAGCACGAAGTTGAACGGAAGTTGGAGGAGACTGCAAAAATACCAACAAGACAAACAATGACCTCGATCAGGACCTATTAGAGTTATTTGAGGGGTCCTCTATGAATGACAGCATCAAAATTTTCTTCCATGACAGGGAGGTAGGATGCAGAGATGCAATTACAAAGGAAAGGGGGTGGGATGTATTCTACTCTTTTTATGGCAATAGGGATAAAGTTGTCCCAGTGTCGAATCCTTGAACAGTGAACTTGGGGAAGCTAATGGTTTCGAATGTCTTTGTAGAACCAATGTTGATAAGGGAGTTATCTATTGCCTATGACCCCCCAAGTAGGACTGTAAGATCAGAGGATGGTTATGTCTTTTTGGAAATTTCATATAGAGCTATTGTACAATGTTTTGGTTTAGACAGACCTGCCCTCAAGGAAATCAAATGAGGTAATCTAGAAAGGAATTACCAATATAAAAAGGAGAGGTATAGAAAGGAATTTGTTTGTCACTTTATGAAGAAGCTCTACAAAAATTAACAAAACTATGTCTTGCCATCAGAGAGGGAGCCCTTCAGATTAGAATGCTTTGAGCCCTATTTTGTCAAAACCTACTATGCATTAGGGTAGGTGCTTGGAGTAGACTATGGGATAACCCAAATGCCCATAGATTTCATGATGATTGTCATTAATATCCAGCACCCCACAATAAATGAGTTGTATGATTTTGCAGTCATTATCCATGATAAGCTCCATGAAGGGTTAATGGCACCAAGGAATAAAAAAGAGAAGCTAGATTTCAGACACTATTCTTTGTTGTTTCATATGATTCTTTACCAGATTAGGGTTTATTAGGGTCCAGAATTGATAATAAGAACAAATGATCCACACACAGGTCTTTCATAGCCAGTACAAAGATGGACTCGAGTGTGGGACAAAGGATCCAAGTTTGGCAATTACTCTGTCTTCTTTGATCACTTTGTTATGAAGGTATTGTCAAGGCTTGGAGTGAGGCTACCCAAGCTGCTAAAGAATATTATCAAAATTTTGAGGATAAGGAGTTGTAGGAGTGAAGGAGTGGTGTATCCAGATGGAGCCTTCATCCACAAGTTTGGAGATTTCTTTTTGTATGGAAACTGTACTATTATCAGAGTATACGGGTGTGAGAAAGAATCCCGTGTTTTGCCACTTTTTGTCTCTCCTAGGCTAGCGTTCATTGAATTAATTTGGTAACTAATATGGATGGAGAGGATACAAGTTCCAACAGATAATAAAGGGAGACTCCTCCCCAGGGTGATCAACTTTGAAGAGTTTACTATAGGATGTGACACCCTAGAAAAGGTAAAATATTTCCTTGTAAAGAATTACAGGTTGAAGGTTGCCCAAGATCGGCATTTTGACATTGAAGGATGTATAAATGACCTCAGAATAAACAAGTTGAAAGAGAAGGGTTGTTTTCATTCTTTTGATGAATGGGAAGATATCATAAGAAATGCTCTCTCCACTGAAGAAAAGAAACATAGGAAGAAATGGGAACTAATAAAGAGGCTTGAGCAAGAGAGGAAACAGGAGGATCCCAATTTTGAAGGTTTTTACAGGGAGTTCCAAACTGATTTTTCCAAGATGTCTTTCATGATTAGAAAGATAGATGATATAATAAAAATGGAAATGAAGAGGAGGGATGCCAAGGACAAAGGGGTTAAAATTGAGAAAAGACAAATAGAACCCACCCCTACAGTATAAAAAATGAAAGGGCATACAGTGATAGTTGAGAAGACATCTCCTAGCACTTCTGGGTAGGCAACTAAACAAGTCAGGAGAGTTGAAAAGGGAAAGGCAAATATTTTTGATTTTGTAGACGTCCAAGTAGCTTTTGATACAAGTGTGCCACGCCCTTATCCCCCTTGAGAAATATTCCATGAAGATGAGGCTGCTTAGGTCCTAGATGACTTAGATAGAGCCATTATCTTGAGTAAAATCCCTATTGAGGAGGAAGACAATGAGAGGATAATTGCCTCAAAAAATTTTGTGGCAGATGACAATTTTGTGAACTCTCTCGAGTTCAGATCTTTTTGGCTAAGGGAAAGGTTAAAAGGCCTATCTAATGAGGAGATCAAAAAATTTAAAAGGAATAGCATCAATTGTACCCCTAAGGAAGGCAGGGATATGATTAAAAATAGCGGCATGCTTCTTGTCCTAGGCTGGGATTTTGAGAAAATCTATCTATTGGATCAAATTATGCGCAGAAGGACCCAAATTTTGCAAAAGAGTTCAATGACTGTGGGTCCAGGGTGAGTATAGGCCTAAAGGCCTTTGCTCTATGGTCAAGGGCCCCAAATGTTCAGAAGCTTTTGGTTCTACAAGGTGGATAGCAAAGGACAAGGGATGCAGTAATTAGAACCCTTGAAGATGCCACTACATCAGAGGTCATGGCAATCACCTCACATGCAGTCCAATTTTCTCAATTGGCAGTGGATGACCTCGAGCAAAAACATTTAAGATTAAAAGACATGCATGTGGCTCTCAATGCAAATTGCAACAAGTTATTCATTGAGAATTTCACGTTGAAGGAGCAAATAAAAAAGGTGACTATAGATTCTTTAGGAGGAATTAGGCCTAAAGAATTAGAAAGAATGAATAAAGAATTGCAGAGAATTGGGGATGAAGCTGAAAATAATTATTTTGAAATCAGGAGATTCAATTTTGAGGATTTCAAATAGGATTATTAACAAATTAGATGAAAATCATTCTTCATATTCTTTGACATCTCAGCTCCTAAGTCAACTAGATGGGATTATTTCATTCTTTCAACCAATAAGATTCACTTGGTTACCAAAGGGTCAACAGTTGAAAGAGGTCATGTTGACAGTAAAAAAATGTGGCCCAGCCACCTCAAATTGTTGGGGTCACTTGGAAAAAAATATAATTTATTAACTAAAGAGTTATCCAACATAGAAGAAGAGAAGAAATTGGTGTTGGGAATGATCAACTCTTTCCAAGGGCTTTAAAAGTGGCACGTCCCTAGAATTTTGACAGATGATGGACAGATCAAGAGCCTATAAGAATGGAGGCAAGGCTTCCAAGATGCAATAAATGCAGTTTTGAAGTCTTTGGCCACTGATCCAAATGAAGGGGATACCTCTTTTAATATTATTGATAAGATCATGGAGGTAGATCAGATGTACCATAGATTTGTCTTGGGAGCTGCAGTTGTACTCGCCCATAAAACAAAGGAAGCAATGAGTAAATTGCAGGGGATGAGGGATATTTCTTGGCTAGCGGATGAGATAGAATCAATGCATAGAAGGTACTTCTCCTTGGAGTAAGCGCAGCTTGAGGAAGAAGAATAGGCACAATTTTTCTTTAGTTAACTAAAAAATTTGTGCACGCTACAAATTTTGAGGACTGACATAGACTTTCAATCATCAAGGACTATTCTCCAGGTTACATACTGCCAAACACCAAGATGTAATTCAGATCTTGACAGAAGCATGTGTCAAGGTACCAATGAAGAGGCAGATTTTGTGAATCTATAGCCCAAAGCTTCCAAGATGGTGACTTCCCAGCTACTTGCATTTAATGAAGTTAGGAAGATTGCACGCATATTGGCAAGGACAAGAATGGGCCTTATGGAAAATAGTAATGACTTGTAATTTTTACACATGTCTTCTTGGCATGAAGCTTGTTTTTTCTCCTTTGGGTTATAAAAGAGAATTCAGTGCCAAGAAGAAAGATTCTTAAAATTTTGTTTAGTATGTACTAGGATAGCTTTAAAATCAATATATTGAGAAATAGTCTTCTACAGATTTTGAGTTTATACTAAAAATGAATAAAAAGAAAATTATTTTCTTCCTCAAATCTGTTGTATGGTGTTGTATGAATTGTTATGTTAATGACATTTTCAATTTCTCTTCTTCAATGGAGAATGTGTATGTCTTGATAGGCTTCATTTCAAGTAAATGAATTAAATTTTGTCTTGAATACTGCAACATTTATGTGAGAGGTTTTGTGAGGAAGTTAATGAATATATTCTTAGTTTGAGCATTCTAAGCAAGTCTAGAGTGCTTAGTATTGGATTCTAATGTTGATACCGTGATATTGTTTGTCTTTAAATCTATTATTTGACTCTGTATTTCCCTCGAACAGGCACTTGTCATACTTTTCTTGGTTTTAGGATCATTTCAACATTCTTATTTCACCTTTTATATTTCATTTTGCAGTTCTTCTTCATTAGGAGTAGAATAGATTAGAATCAGTTTTCAATGCAAGCAAAGTAACAAAAAATAAGGTTCAAGCCAGAATTCATAGTATATCTTACTTTTCCTTGGTATATTTTCATTGAAAGCATCTGCTAAAACACTTCAATGTATGTCCATGTAAAGTTGAAATGTTGTGAAACATTGCAACAGGGATACCCACCGAGGTCTTGCAGAGCCTACAAAGTAGAACATTGCAGCCTTTGTGTTGAATTTTATTCGTTGGCCAAAACCAATCCTAAGTTTGTCAATTTAGGAACCAACAGATTGGTGACTCTGTTGGGGAAGGCAAAGTCAGGGTTGTGTCAAAAGAGTATTTTACCCCTAGTAGTCTTTGTCTGAAGTCTAGAGTTACTAAGGAAAGATGTATTCCCATCTTGAGTGGTGACTCTAAAAAGGAAGAAAGCTATTTTATAGCTCGATAAGCTCGCATGAGCATCAAGAAGGTGAAAAACACTTCTACAAGGAGGAGTGAATGCATTGAAAGGCACAATGCATCAGGCACTAAGTTTAGCTCAGATAAGGAAGTTGATCAAGGGAGCAGAGAGGGAATCAAGTCTACAACAATCAAAACGTGGATTGTCAAGAACAAAGGTATTCCTCAAAATACTTTCCCAAGAATCAGTTAATGCTCCTGTTATTAGAATAGAGGAACAGAATTAATTGCATATTGATTTAAGAGGGAAGGTTATTTCAAAGGGTTATTATAATGACAAATATAGATATGCATACGAAGTAGAAGGCACAAGTAGTGATGAATCGTTGTCAAAAGACAATATTTTTGTTAGACACGCATTACCTAACATGGATAAAAATCTACAAAATCCCTATTATGAAGGTCCTTCTCAGGACCAGGCTGCTTATGACTATTGCTACCCTTGTGTCTATGAGTTTTCCTTCAGCACAAAATATTTTTCAAACTCAGTTCACTGAGTCCAATGTATGCTCCACCTCAGGGATTGCAACTAGAGGATCAACATAAGAGTTGTAGAGATAGTTGGAACAAGTGAGAAGAGAAAGGGACATGATGGCACAAGAAATGTTAAAACTTGTCATTCAACAGTCGATGCAAATCCCTGCTCATGGAATGTCTGGTCAAATATCCAGTGTGTCTAGTACTGTCAGCTACCCTTTAGTCACTTATACATATGTGTCTTCCCATGTGAATACTATTAGTTCCTCAGCCCCTGCTGCCAAAAGTACTATAGCTCAGACCCCTGTGTTCTTTCAATGTGTACAACAACTTCTACCCAAGCTTCTACCCGAGCAAATATTTCTAGTACTGTAGCCAGTATTGTGCCAATATTGCATGCATGAACAACTAGAATGCCTAATTTGTCTTATGTCTCTGCAAGCATGAGTGTCCCCCCTACTAACGTCCAAAATAGAAACATCAGTTAGGTGTCAACACTATGAAGCTCGACAAAATCATTATGGTGCACAAGGTCAATACAACACATCAAGCCAAAATTTTGGCCCACCACCTCCGTAGTTTCCTTTTGTCCCACAGTATCCTCCCCCACCAGTGTATCAGAACAATAGCCAAATGGGAGAAAACAATGCTTACCAGAAGTATTTGCAATTCCTGCAATTTCAACAACAAATGGCAGGACAATATCAGCAAAAACAACAACAACATCAAGTTCCTAATCAAGAAAACACCTACCAACAACAAATACACAATCAGTTTGTTAGGAGACCAATGCAACTAGATAGATATCGACAGATTGATTTCACTGGGATAATAGGCTTCCCGAATCCAATTTGCAATGAATTAAGAGATGCACTCCCTAAGTTCTCAGGAAATAATGCAATATCAAGAGAAGATCAGCTCAGAACATTCCAAAACATAATGGACAACTTTGAAGTTGAAGGTGAAGATGTTTTCATGAAAATATTTATGCAATCTTTGACTGATGATGCTAGGGAATGGTACAAATGTTTTCTTGATTTATCTGTCAAATCATTTCAATTATTTAAAAGGATGTTTAGAGACTAGTATGGTGATCATTCAAACCCTAAATTTTCTTTGCATGAGTTAACTAGTATCAGAAAAAATCAAAATAAGGATGTTGCTTTTTTCAATAATTGATTCATCAAAATACTCAACAATATTCCACTTAGTCTAAAGTCAAATCATAATATGAACTTGGTTTTCTATTTTGATGTTTTTGATCCTAAGATAGGGTATGAGTTAAGATCAAGTAACCCCCCAACTTTGGCATCTGCTTTTAAAATTGCTCAGACCATTGAAAATAATAGAAAAGCCTCAGGAAAAACAACAACAAGAGATGATGTTAAGATTTTGCCAAATCCCAAAGGACATCACAACAAAGTGCCTAAAGAAAAGGATAAGCTAGATAAAGTCATGAGTGCCTTAAAGGATTTGAGTTACAAAGTGGCTAGAAATGAGAAAGGCATATCGCATGATAGGCCTAATTTTCAAAGGCATGATAGACCTAAGCTACATGGCATACCCTACAACACAAATTGGAAAGATGGGCAACCTATGGTTGGTAACCAAAGACCAGCAAATAAAGAAACGCATGATCCATTGAAAAAGCCAGGTGCTCATCTTGTGGAAGATAGTATCTGGTGTATGACATGGAATCTGCCACATTCACAAGCCCAATGTGCAGTAGCAAAGTCCATGGAGTAAGATGATGATGTCTATGCTAGTTGCAAGGAAGATGGATTCACTGATCACATGGTGAATATGTTTTCTTTTCAAGATGATAATGAGTCTGAGTGCTCAGCTTCTAAAAAAAATGAGGCAGAAATATATGTACATATTCAGAAATTGTGGAATAGTAGCCATCATCAAGAAGTGTTTTCTGATGAAGAAAGCAGGGAAGAATATAGGGTCAATTCTTCTAATGACCAACCTAAAAGTATCAGTTTGAGAAGACCCTCTAAGGAAGAAATCAAAATAATTACTATGTCTGTCATTACTCAGATTAAGAGTGGGTAAAAATCTAATACCAAGGGGTGCTTTACCCAACCAAGGAAAACCTGGTGGAATATTTATAAAGGATAAGCAACCGGAATTGAAGCAACAAACTCCTCCACCAGTTACAGAAGAAAATAATAAGGTGGTAAAGGTTGTCCTTTCCTAGCAATATGTGCCAAAAGGAAGCACAAAATTCAAGAAGATTAAAAATGAGGTCACAGCTGAAATTCCTCCGAAAGCAGTTGTGGCTAAGAAGGAAAAGCAACCAAAGATAACAGTCCAAAAGGAGGTTAATCCAGGTACTTCTGTAGTACCTTCTTTTGATATGATGTAAACATTGTCTCAAATAAAAAAATTTGTTCCTTTGTTAGAAATGATGAAGATCCCTGAGCATAGAAATAATGATTTAGCTTTAATAAGTGGAGTTCCTAGTATGCCCTAAAGTGTCTTGCATAACACTATTGTTTTAGAAGATGAAATAATTGTACACAAGAGGAACACTCTAAAACAATGAAAGCTCCTGAGGTCTATCTAAGAAGACTTATCACTAAAGTCCCTTCACAAGTGGATCCCTTTTATATGACTTTGATAGTAAATGGTAGGCATGTAAAAAACTATATGATTGATTCCGGGGTTGCCATTAATATCATGCATGTGGGGGTCATGAGGGAACTTGGGTTGAATGTTGACTACAATTATGGGAAGTGTTTTTCCATGGATAATAGATTTTGATTGTGATAAGCATCCTTAAAAATTTATAAGTCAAGATAGCAAATTTCCTAGAAAATGCTTACAAAGTGGATGTAACAGTTGTAGATGTCCCCCCAAATTATGGTATGCTTTTGTCAAGATGATGGACAGTAGTGGTCGGGGGAAATGTTCAACTAGATTTATCCTATGCTACTATCCTAGTTAATGGAAAAATTATCAGGTTAGAAAGAGAACCCAGATCTGATACTACTATTGAGCAAACTGATCTAAACAACATGGTGATGTTATGTGACTTCAATATGAGGAACTTCAAAGTTGAGCCTATTCAACCATCCCTAGAGGTTGCAGACCCTGTTATAGCTGAAAGTAAAAGTAGTAGAGAGCATATGTGGCATATGTATTTTAATGGAGCTCGGAACAGGGAGGGGTCAGGTGCTGGAGTAGTTTTTATTGAACCTAGTGAGAAGACTTTTAAATATTCTTTCCAACTAATTTTTGAGTGCACTAACAATGTGGCAGAGTATGAGGCATTGTTGATAGGTTTAAATCTTTCCACTAAACATGGGATAAAGAAACTTTTAGTGTGGGGAGATTCTGAATTGATTGTATCTCAAGTTAGGTTAGTTTATTCCTCCATGAATGATAGACTGAAGCAGTACAGATCAGCTGTTTGGTATTCATTGGAATTTTTTGATGCTTTTAACATCAAATCGATAGAAAGATCAAAGAACATTATGGCCAATTTTTTAGCAAATGTTGCTTTGAAAAGTGTTGATATCACTTTAGCAGGAATCTCAAAGGTGGAAGTAAAAACCAGGCCTGCCATACCTAACAATGTATGAAATTGGCAAGTTTTTAATGATGATGATGACCTTTTGAAGTTTTTGCATTGCATAGATGAGTATGAGAGTCAAGAAATTTATTTTAATGCTTTTGTGGAGATTATAGATGGAAAAGACATTTTTTTTAGGAATGAGATAGTGCAGCTAAAGACAAACAAAATCCCAAAAGGATTGGTGGCCCTAGAAAGGGCATTTGATAGTCAAGATAGTCAAACAATGAAGAAATCCCCTGTAAATAAAGAAGACCTTGAAGAGATAAACTTAGGAAATTATTCATCTCCTAGAAGGGTCTACATTGCCAAAAGGATTAGTCCAAAGATCGGGATCATGTTGATCACTTTGCTCAGAAAATATAAGCATGTTTTTGCATAGTCATATGATGACTTGAAAGCCTATAGAGAAGACCTGTTTCAACACGAAATCCCTTTAGACTCAGCGGCTAGGCTTTTTAGACAAAATCAAAGGCCAATTAACCCAATGCTTAGACCCAAAATGCAAGAAGAACTAATGAAACTTAGAGATGGTGGTATTATTAAACCCATCAAGCATTCATCATGGGTTTCTAATATTGTTCCTGTTAGAAAAAAGAATGGTGACATTAGACTATGTCTGGAATTTAGAAATTTAAATGTGTCATCATTAAAGGATAATTACCCCTACCCAACAAGGAAGAAATGCTACAAAAGGTCACAGGTTGTGAGTTATTATCCATGATGGATGGATTCTCTGGTTACAACCAAGTGAAGGTCAAAGAATCAAAACAATACAAGACTGCCTTCACTACCCCATGGGGAACTTATTTCTATGTCAAAATGCCTTTTGGACTAACTAATGTTGGAGCAACATTTTAGAGAGCTATGGATGTAGATTTTTCAGATATTATAGACATCATTATGGTTGTCTATCGGGATGATTGGACAGCATTCTCCACAAGTGAAGAGGAACATTGTTTGCACTTAGAGAAGGTATTTGTCAGGGCAGTGGAATACGGGATTTCTCTTAATCCTAAAAAATGTCATTTTGTTGTGACCGGGGGAAAACTATTAGGACATATTGTGTCCACAGATAGAGTAATAATTGATCCTAAGAGAGTGGGTGTTATTGATAGGATACCTATTCCTAAAACTATTGAAGCCATTCAATCTTTCTTCGGTCAAATAAACTTTGTTCATAGGTTTATATCTAATTTTGTTGAGATAGTAAAATATATCTCAAGGATGCTAAAGAAAGGGGTTGTGATCAATTGGACAAATGAAGCTTTGGAATCCTTTGTAGCTATCAAGAGAGCCATTAAGCAGGCTCATGTTCTAAAGACACCGAATTTTAGCAAACCTTTCTAGGTAATTTCATTTGCTTCATTTCATATTGTGGCCACTATTATGTTACAAAAGAACAGTGAAGGGTATGAACAACCTATTGCCTTTTACAACATATCTCTTCAGGCAGCCAAACTTAAGTATGATATTATGGAAAAGAAAGCATATGCTTTGGTCAAGGCTGTAAAAAATTTCAGGCCTTACCTAGTAGGTGCCCAAGTAATAGCTTATGTGCCAAATGTTGCAGTAAAGGACATATTTCTCCAATCAGAGACCACATGTAGGAGATGCAGGTGGATCAACAAGATCCAGGAATTTAATATTGACATTCAGATCACTAAGTTGGTATGAGGAATGGGCTTGGCAAGGCTTATGGCTTAGGAGAATTTGGAAGTTGTCAGTGTCAATGTTCTATCTGATTCACAAGGTATCATTTCCAGCCTGCAAAGAACCTTGTGGTATGCTGATATTATTCCTTTTCTTACAAACTCCATATACCTAGAAAGTTTCACAGAAAACCAAAAAATAACTTTAAAACTAAGATCATAAAGGTATGTGTTTATTGTTGGAGATTTATATTACAAGGACAAAGATGGTTTTCTATTATTTTGTCTGGATGAATAGCAGGCTCAGCTTGTGTTAAGAGAAATGCATGATGGGGTGTATGGAGGACATTTTACAACGAACACCACAGCTCACAAAGTATTGAGGGTTGGCTATTTTTTGTCATCCTTATTCAAGGATGCACACACCTTTGTGAGAAGGTGTGAACCTTGCCAAAGGTTCTCAGGCAAGCTAAAATATGATGGAGCATTACCTCTTAGGCCTATGCAAGTAGAGGCCCCTTTTCATCAGTAGGGTATTGATTTTATTGGAGAGATCATTGAGAAGCTCAATGGTGGGCATAGATGGATATTAGTTGCTACAGACTATTTTACTAAATGGGTGGAAGCTATCCCCACAAGACAAGAAACCAATAAAGTGGTTATTGATTTCATGTTGAACAATATTGTGACCAAATTTGGAGTACTAGTAAGACTCATCATGGACAATGCCATGTGTTTTAGATCTGAGGAGTTCACAGAATTTTTTAAATCATACGAGATAAGCATCTTATATGCATCCCCATACCATCCACAAGGAAATGGACAAGTTGAATACAACAACAAGAATATCATCAAGATCATCAAGAGAACACTTGGGAAAAATAAGAGAGCTTGGGATTCTAAGTTTAAAATGGCACTATGGGCAGATAGGATCACTATTAAGAAGACTATAGGAACATCTCCTTTTTAACTGGTATATGGATCCAAAGCAAGGATGCCAATAAATAATCTATTGTTTGTGTACAAGTTCATACATGAGAACAACATGGAAATGACAGATCCACTAGAAGAAATAATGGAGACGCTTGTAGAATTGGATGAAAGCAGATAAGATGTTCATAGGAAGAACCTGAAGCTGCAACAAAAGAGTAAGTACCTATTTGACAAAAAGGCATCAGAAAGAAAATTTAGAATTGATGATTTGGTGTTGCTTTGGAATGCTAGAGCCTAGGATAAAGGCAAGCATGGAAAATTTGAACCCTTATGGTTGGGGCCATTTTTTTTTGCAGAGAAGAATGGTGAGGATTCATACTTCCTCACTGATATGAACATTGAAATGCGGGAACTGCCAGTGCATGGAGAGTTCCTTAAGAATTTATTTGCTTGATCTTTTCCATGCACAATAGTTTTAGGTTTTGTATATAGGTTAGATTAGGGTTTCGTAAGTTCTCCTGTGTTTTTTTATTAGTTTGTTATCCTAAAGATTTGGATTCTCTCTTTGACCCATGTGGTCAAACGTCCCCTAGGTAGAGCCATTGTTTGAAGATTTTTAAATTGGCTTTATTTTCCCCCTACTTATGTGTTGGATCTGAGGGCTTAGGGTTTTTACAAAATATTTTAGAGTTGAAAAGGTTTTCCCTTTGTTTATGCGGGCAATGTTATATTCTACAGTTGACTTATATCTACCGGTAACCTAGTTTTAAGTTGTCACCAGATGGGTCCTTTGTCATTCATTTACCGACCCCTGCAGTAGGAGTTGTCACTTGAGGTTGTCTCTTTATTTATATTATACGCCTAAGTATTGGACTATCCCCATGTTTTTTTCTTTTAAAAATTCCCTAGGAAAGTCCCCATGCACAGTCACTTTACCCTCGGCTAGTCTCTATGTGCTAAAATGGTTTACCTAAAATGCCTGCTTTAATCTCATAGTTATGCGGGATAAGCATGTCAAAGGAAATACAAAGAAAATGTTATCATGCAGGCCTTTTAGTGAAAGGTCTCGACCATGCGGGATAAGGGATTCACAAAGCCCAAAGAACAAGCCTTATCCCGCAACACTTTTAAAACCATGATGGAGCCCCGTGGGATAAGAAGAATACAGAGATAACAAAGAGATCTTTATCCCGCGGCCATTTCATATAAACAAAAGGCTCACGCAGGATAAGATAATACAAAGAAGCAGAGAGGCAGGTCTTAACCCGCGATGGTTTTATGATGCCTTGATAGGCCCGTGGGACAAGAAATAGCTCAGGATCAAAAGGTAAAGTTATCCCGCAATGTTTATAAGTTGATGCAAAGGTGTTGCGAGATAAAAGGTAGCAAGGTAGATACAAAGGGCATTGTCCCACAAGGGTTTTCTTTTACTGAGTGGTGGTCGCGGGATAAGAATTTTAAGGAAAATTTGACAAGCTCTCTTATCCCACACATTCCCACGGGGATAAGCGGTAGATTGTCGGATAAGAGGGGAAAAGCTTAAGTGGCTTATCCCGCGTGGTACAAAATTGTCAAGGAAAGGCACTTTCAAGCAGAAAAGAACATAAAGTTATGAGAAGCACGGGATAATAGGATATTTAGAAGGTATACAAAGGTTTTATCTCGCGAGAAGAGACAACATTGATGAATGAGTAGCAGGATAAAGATAAGAGGGTGTCGATAAAGAGAGGATGGCATGGCCTTATCCTGCAAGGCTATGGGGAATTCTTTTAGATGCCATGGGATAAAAAACAAAGGTAAATACATGGAGGCTTTATCCCGCGAAGATTGTCAAGATAGAAAAAGGTGGTGCAGGATAAGGAAATAGAGAGGAATCTGAGAAAGACTTATCCCGTGAAGATGGTGAATGGTACAAAATCACAAAAAAGGTCCAAATGAAATGGATTTTAAAAAAATTGAGCTGGTCAAGGACAGTCTAATAAATTCCATGTCATCACTCGATGGTTGTCAAGGACAATCTCGACCATTCAAATCCTGATCGATGGTTGAAATTCAAAGTTGACGCCAACAATTTGCTCTATCCAACACGAAGTAATTAATGGTGTCACCATAAAACAGAAATTCATCGATTTTCTCTCATAACTTGTATCCGAAGAAAATCCAGAGTGTCTCTTAGCAAGAAGGAAAGTGAATTTTAGCAAAACAACATGCCATCCAGCAAATTTTGCCCAACAAAAGACCACTAAGTCAAATTTTCTGTCATCTTTTTGAATTTGCTAGGCCATTGTGGTTGTAATACACAGATCTTTTTTGTGTGTGCCCTAGAGTCTGTAGGGTTTGCATCTGTATTTAAAATTCTATGCTTTCCTCCAATTTTTTAGAGATTAAAATGGCCTCCCTTGCTACTCCCACTACTGAGAGTACCCCTGAAGCTGGCACTAGCTCTGCAATGCCAGAAATTATCCATGTTGTTCCACTTGATATAAACTCACCTATGCCAGTAATTGCAAATGTTCCCACTGCAAAACCAAGCCTAGAATTTGCCTCGTAAATGTCTGAAGAAGTCGAAGCAAGTTCTCCTCCTAAAAAAGATACCATGAAGAGAAAGAAGAAGACAGTTCGAAAAACTGTCACTATTATTTCGAACAGTGAATCTTCAGATGAGACTGCCCCCTCTCCTAAAGTTAGGAAACCAATTTAAAAGAGGAGAAGAGTTTCCTGTAAAGATTATGTCGAAACATATACCACTAAAGCTCATCCTCCTACGAAACAATGCCCATGCTACTGAGAACCCACCCACTAAGGAAACCCCAATTCCTCAAGAGTAAGCCCCACAGAGGGATAGCTCTGCTAAATAGAAGAGGGAAATTGCTCCTGCAAAACAACAAGTGAGGGAAATTGCTCTTGCAAAAGGACCAACTTCCAGAGCTCCCAAGAGACCTAGAAAAAAATCTAGAGGGGAGTCATCAGCTCAAGTGGAGCAACCTTAGACAATGCCAACCACCCCCCTTGCTCCTGAAATGACAACTGAGGAATTCCAACATGAAATTGAAAGGAAGTTGGAGGAGGCTACAAAGAGACCAACTAGATAGACAAGGAGCCTCCATTAGGACCTATTAGAGTTATTTGAGGGGTCCTCTATGAATGACAACATCAGAATTACCTTCCATGACAGGGAGGCAAGATGCAGAGATGGAATTACAAAGGAAAGGTCGAGGTGGGATGTATTATACTTTTTTTATGGAAATAGGGATAAACATGTCCCAGTGTCAAATCCTTGGACACTGAACTTGGTGAAGCTAATGGTGTCAAATGTCTTTGTAGAACAAATGTTGATAATGGAGCTAGCTATTGCATATGACCCCCCAAGCAGGACTGTAAGGTCAGAGGATGGCTATGTCCTTTTGGGCATTTCACATAGGGTTATTGTATAAAATTTTGGTTTAGACGGGACTTCCCTCAAGGAAATCAATAGAAGTAATCTAGAAAGGAATTACCAATATAAAAAGGACATGTATATAGAAAGGAATTTGTTCATCACTTTATGAAGAATCTCTACAAAAATTCACAAAACTATGTCCTGCCATCAGAGAGGGATCCCTTTAGATTAGAATGCTTTGAGCCCTATTTTGTCAAAACCTACTATGCATTAGGGAAGATTCTTGGAGTAGATTGTGCGCTAACCCAAATGCCCATAGATTTCATGATGATTGTCATTAATATCCAGCACCCCAAAATAAACGAGCTATATTATTTTGCAGCCATTATCCATGATAAGCTCCATGAAGGGTTAATGGCACCGAGGAATAAAAAAGAGAAGTTGGAGTTTAGACACTATTATTTGTTGTCTCATATGATTCTTTACCAGAACAAGGTTTATCAGGGTCCAAAATTGACAATAAGGACAAAAGATCCACACACAGGTCTTCCATGGATAGTACAAAGCTGGAATTTGGTGTGGGACAAAGGATCCAGGTTTGGCAATTACTTTGTCTTCTTTGATCACTTTGTTATGAAGGTATTGTCAAGGATTGGAGTGAGACTCCCCAAGCTGCCAAAGAATATTATCAAAATTTTGAGGATAAGGAGTTGCAAGGGTGAAGGAGTGGTGTATCCAAAGGGAGCCTTCATCCATAATTTTGGAGATTTCTTTTTGTATGGCAACTACACTATTATCATAGTATACGGGTGTGAGAAAGCACCCCATGTTTTTCCACTTTTCATCTCTCCTAGGCTAGTGTTCATTGAATTAATTTGGCAACAAATGTGTATGGAGAGGATACAAGTTCCAACGGATAAGAAACAGAGACTCCTCCCCAAGGTGATCAACTTTGAAGAGTTTACTGTAGGATATGACACCCTAGAAAAGGTACAAATTTCATTGTAAAGAATTACAAGTTGAAGGCTGCCCAAGCTCGGCATTTTGACCCTGAAGGATGTATAAATGACCTCAGATAAACAAGTTGAAAGAGAAGGGTTGTTTTCACTCTTTTGATAAGCGGGAAGATTTGATAATAAATGCTCTCTCTACTGAAGCAGAGCAACACATGAATCAATGGGAACTAATGAAGAGGCTTGAGCGAGAGAGGAAACAAGAGGATCCCAATTTTGAAGGTTTTTACAAGGAGTTCCAAACTAATTTTGCCAGGATGTCTTTAATGATTAGAAAGGCATATGATATAATAAAAACGGAAATGGAGAGTAAGGATTCCAAGGACAAAGGGGTTAAAATGGATACAAGGCCTATAGACCCCACCCCTATAGTATACAAAATGAAAGGGCATACAGTGACAGTTGAGAAGACATCTCCTAGCACTTATGGGCAGGCAACTGAACAGGTCAGGAGAGTTAAAAAGGGAAAGGCAAAGATGTTTGATTTTATAAATGTCCAGGTGGATTTTGATACAAGTGTGCCAACCCCTTCTCCCCCTCGAGAAACATTCCATGAAGATGAGGTTGCTGAGGTCCTCGATGACTCAGATAGAGCAATTATCCCGAGTATAATCCTTGTTGAGGAGGAAAACAATGAGAGGATAATTGCCTCAAAGAATTTTGTAAGTAGATGACATTTTTGTGAACTCTCCCAAGTTCAGATCTTTTTGGCTAAGGGAAAGATTAAAGGACCTATCTGATCAGCAGGTCATAAATTTTGACAGGAATAGCTTCAATTGAACCCTTGAGGAAGGCAGGGATATGATTAAAAATAAAGGCATGTTTATTGTCTCGGGCTAGGATTTTTAGAAAATCTCTCTATTGGATCAAATTATGCAGCAGAAGGACCCAAATTTTGCAAAAGAGTTCAATGATCATGGGTCTGGGGTGAGTATAGGCCTAAAGGCCTTTTCTCTATGGTCAGCGGCCCCAAATGTTTAGAAGGCTTTGGTTTTGCAATGTGAACAACAAAGGACAGGGGATGCAGTAATTAGGACCCTTGAAGACACCACTGCATCAGAGGTTGTGGCAATCACCTCACATGCAGTCCAGTTTGCTCAATTGGCAGTGGATGACCTTGAGCAAACATACATAAGATTAAAAGACATGCATGTAGCTCTCAATGCAAATTACAACAAGTTATTCATTGAGAATTCCATGTTGAAGGGGCAAATAAAAAAGGTAACTGCAGATTCTTTAGGAGGAATTAGGCCTGAAGAATTAGAAAGAATGAATAAATAACTGCAAAGAGTTAAGGATGAAGCCAAAAATAATTATTTTGAAATCGAGAGAGATTAAATTTTGAGGATTTCAAACAGGATTATTGACAAATTAAATGAAATTAATTCTTCATATTCTTTGACATCTCGACTCCTAAGTCAGCTAGATGATATTATTTCATTCTTTCAACCAATAAGATTCACTTGGTTACCAAATGGTAAACAATTGAAAGAGATTATGCTTGCAGTAAAAAATGTGGCCCAACCACCTCAAATTGTTGGGGTCACTTGGAAAAACTATAATTTATTAACTAAAGAGTTGTCCAACATAGAAGAAGAGAAGAAAACAGTGTTGGGAATGATCAACTCTTTCCAAGGCTTAAAAAGTGGCACATCCCTACAATTTTGATAGATTATGGATAGATCAAGATCCTAGAAGAATGGAGGCAAGGCTTCCAAGATGCAATAAATATAGTTTTGACATCTTTGGCCACTGATCCAAACTAAGGGGATACCTCTTTTAATATTATTGATAAGATCATGGAGGTAGATCAGATGTACCATAGATTTTCCTTGAGAGTTGCAATTGTACCCTCCCATAAAACAAAGGAAGCAATGAGTAAATTGTAGGGGTTGAGGGATTTTTCTTGGCCAACCGATGAGATTAGAACCATTACATAGAAGGTACAACTCCTTGGAGGAAGAGCAGCCTGAGGAAAAAGACTAACTGCAGTTTTTCTTTTGTTAACTAAATTTTTTGTGCAAGCTACAAATTTTGAGGAGGACTGACATAGATTTTCAATCATCAAGGACTATTCTCTAGGTTATATACTGCCAAACTCCAAGATGTACTTCAAATCCTGACAAAATCATGTGTCAAGGTACCAATGAAGAGGTGGATTTTGCGGACTTGCAGCCCAAAGCTTCCAGGATAGTGACTTCCTAGTTGCCTACATTTAATGAAGCTAGGAAGATTGCACACATATTGACAAGGACAAGAATAGGCCTTATGGAAAATTGTAATGGCTTGTACTTTTTACATGTGTCTTCTTGGCTTGAAGCTTGTTTTTGCTCCCATGGGTTGAAAAAAGGGATTTTGGGGCCAAGAAGAAGGATTCTGAAAATTTTGTTTAGTATGTACTAGAATAGCTTTAAAAGCAATATATTGACAAATAGTCTTCTACAGATTTTGAGCACAGCCTTTTATCATGAATGTATCATTTTATACCAAAAATCAATAAAGAGAACATTCTTTTCTTGCTCAAATATGTTGTATGGTGTTGTATGAATTGCTATGTTAATGACATTTTCAATTTGTCTTCTTCGGTGGAGAATGTGTATGTCTTGATAGGCTTCATTTCAAGTAAATGAATTAAATTTTGTCTTGAATACTGCAACATTTATGTGAGAGGTTTTGTGAGAAAGTTAATGAATATATTCTTAGTCTGAGCATTATAAGAAAGTCTAGAGTGCTTAGTATTGGATTCTAATGTTGATACTGGGATATTGTATGTCCTGAAATCTATTATCTGACTTTGTATTTCCCTCGAATAGGCATTGGTCATGCTTTTCTTGGTTTTAGGATCATTTCAACATTCTTATTTCACCTTTTATATCTCATTTTCGAGTTATTCTACATTAGGAGTAGAATAGATTAGAATCAATTTTCAATGTAAGAAAAGTAACAAAAACTAAGGTTCGAGACAAAATTCATAGTATATCTTACTTTTCCTTGGTATATTTTCACTGAAAGCATATGCTAAAACACTGCAATGTTTGTCCAAGTAAAATTGAAATGTTGAGAAGCATTGCAACATGGATACCCACCTAGGTCCTGTAGAGCCTAAAGAGTAGAAGATTGCATCCTTTGTGTTGAATCTTGTTCGTTGGCCAAAACCAATCCTAAGTTTGTCAATGAGTTAGTGGAAATTCCTCTAGGATCTAGGATCTGTCGATTTGGGAACCAACACACCTCTCACTAACAATGGACCTCTAATCTGCCCTGTAAATGGCCCTTTGCAAACCTGTACTCTCCCTCTTCCTCTCCCCCTCCTCCCTCTCCCTCTCCCTCCATCATCACAACCCTCCTTGTCACCACCCTGTGCAATATATCATCGTCTCCTCCTTTGTTGTGGTCTAGCATCCTCATCCTCATCTCTAGAATTGATTGGTGGCTTTGCAAGATCTGTCAATCTAGGGAATGGATGCTCGACAAAATATCTAGCATATTTCGCTATCATCCAATCATCTAATATATGTGGCCATAGGTTGTATTCTTGATGAGGCATAGCTATGGACTATGCATAGGCAATATCATAAGAAATCGAAGGACCCCAGTATACTCTGTCCTTGTATGTTTGTGCATACAAGGTCATACCTTGTGGCATCCCCTAGATGTGACCAATCTATCTATACACCCAACCAATCAGCTATCGCTTGATCACATATGGATTCCATCCAATCAAATATCAAATTTATAAAATTTAAATAACCCAACTCAAATTTACAATTTGCAACCAAACGATGAAATCGGGTATGTTGAAAATTGCACCAATGAGCTTATAAACACTTAAAACCCTCATAAAAACACAAGAAGAAGATTCTGCAAAAATTTTGGCATTATAATAGCATGCATAAATATGTTTATAATAGTCTACAAATATGAAGAATTACAAAATAGACTCCAAAAAATGGAGTTTAAAGCTTCACAAATCCACTATAAAATCCAAAAAACTCTCCAAACTCCTTACACTTTCCCACAATAGAAAGATGCATAAAATAAATGTCTAATAACAGCCAAGTACAACAATATATGTTATTATTACCATAAATAAAAATCTGAAAATGAATTAAGAAACTACAACACACCAACTATTACAAACCTTGCCAAAACAACACATAAAAATATCTTCAAAGCACAACTGCAACCCTTGAATATGATTACCACTGGAGACCTATAAACACATTGTGTACAAGCCTCTATCTCCCTAGTTTATCATCCTTGGAGATTTCACCTTCTTTGGTTTACCAGCCTTTGAATGAAAAGAGCTTTCACCTATTGAAAATGACAAGATAGAATGAATCCAAAAGGGGGCCAACTCCATTCATATATGAAATCACTTTAAAAATTCAAATTCCAACCAAAATGAGTGCCAAAAATTGAACTTCCAAAGAAAGGAAACTTTCCTCTTTCCAACTATCTCCAAAATCCTACAACTCCCAAGGAAACTTGCCTTTTCCCAACAAATGTCAAATAGGCAATGGAATTCAAAATGTTGCTAAAATAAAGCTTTCCAAAAACCCACACCATCACTTGAGTAGAAAATTCAAAATAATATCTTTGATGATAAATCACTATTGTTGATTTGATTAAATCACACAAAAAGATATTATTTTCCAATCTTATCCGAAAGTCCTGATTTACTATTTTTGGAAAGTCGGGCTTATTAAAAATAGAAAGTTCTAATTTTGGAAAGGGAAAATTATAAATATTAAACAAATAATCTTTCCAAATGTATCTATTCACTGTTGAATTACTATTTTTGGCCAAGGGGGACTTAGTAAGCATTATTTGTAGACAAAGGGACGTGACAAATCCTCCCTTCCCAAAATTGTTTGTGCTCAAGCAATTGCAAACATGTAACTCTAATATCTCCATTCCAAAATATTGTATCATGACAAACTAAATAGCCAACCTTGACTCCGCATCTATGTTATGTCGCATGTTCTTTCCAAGCATCTTGAAAATTCCTTGAAACCTATGTCCTATAATATTGTGAAGATGATATCAGTATGCAAAATTTTTCTCCATACTGCATGTAGGTTTTTGTCATACTTCACATTTTTTCCAATAAATAACCCCCACATTTCAGCTTCTTTTCAAATCTCTTTTGCCTTAAAGTTGAGAAGATTCTCCTTGTAGGAAATAACACAAATAACTTTGAACTTGTGCACATTTTGAAATATGCTTGATGCATATTTAGGAGTAGATTTGGAACTATAATGGCACATATAAGAGACAACAAATGATATCATCAAATAGCATCTGATGCTCCACCAAACTCTAAATATTGATCTTGCAACACAGAGGCCTTTCTTATGTTCATCCTATGCACTTTTTGAACCCCTCCACAAGCACAATTTGATCTCCACATAAAAATTTCAACATGAAAGTAGACAATGACTTTATAACATGTTCTTTAATGTTAGGAAATATACTGATTTTCTTGATAGCTTCCACCTTGAGGCGCTTCCAAAACAATCTCCCACTACAACACAAATAGTTTCTTGGATTTCTAGCTAAAAATGCATTGTTATTTAACAACTTGAATTTAAGACTTTTGAAACATTTGTTGATGTTATGGGTCTGATTCTTACCATTGTTATGATTGTTATTACAGAATTTACAATCAATACCACAAACAATACATCTTTTGAAAAAATATCTTTCATTCACCTCTTCAATGCTAAGATGCATATCATGGAAATGCATAGCAATAGACCCATATATCACCTCAACTTGTAAGAAGTCAATTTCATCCTCATGGATTGGTATATAGGATCCAAAATATGTTATTAAAATTATCATACAACAACAACATACACCCCATGACACATTGATCTCCATAAGGGAAAACAACAACTTATTTTGTATGAAGATGATGAGTTGTGGAATCATCCTTTGGTATACACTTGACACCCTTCTCTATTCCACAAAAAGAGTTAGTGGTAAAAGAATTAAAAATGTATTCTAACATGATGAGAACACTTTCACCTCTATGCAAAATAAGAAAATGCAAATAGTTAATCATTTTGAAATAATCATCTGCCACCATCCTTTGTATTGCCAATTTCTATGACCCATCACTCCCATAATACCTAACCAAAAAGAGTTTCCTTTCAAAGTGATCTATCTCCATCACAAGTCTTCCATGAACCATAAGATATATGAATTCTCTCAAAGCATAATAAATAGGAAATTTATTACCATACATTGATTTGAAGGCATATAAAAGTTAAAATGAAGATTGCATTACTTACAACACCCTCAAATGTGATGTATGTTCTCCAAAACCAAGCAACTTTCTGCATCAGGAACTAGTAGCATTAGACAACCTGAAGTGACTATCTCCTTAAGGGAAGCATTCATAAGCTTGTCTTTATTTGTGGGACATGGCTCCAAAAAGTGATCTATGAGCTTTAAACATTGGTCCTTCTCAACATGGTTAGAGTGCAATATAAACCATATGCACTTCCTTCCAATATAGATGAGAAAAATGGGAAACTCATTGGCAATATTAAAGCCTGCATTTGTTTTGATCCTCATAACATCACTTAGATTCCATTTGCAAGAATAACCTTGATTTTGTAATAATGAATCCTCTTCCTAATTTCGCAAATTTTATCTCTTACTCTAATCACCTTTTTTATGTAAATATTTTTGTATTGGCATAAAAAAAAGAAATAAATCTGAAAATTGAAATTTTTCTCCATACCTTAGGATGTCAACAAGGAATTCATTTTCTTTTGCCAAACATAAAGTTGGGTAGACACTAACATGATTCAACTATGTTTTCCTTATACATTTGAAATTTGATAGCCTTGAGCCATGAAGTAATTTAATCAATGTGGTATTCAATTTATCAAAAAAATAATCTTTATTTGCCTTATCTTCTCACCTATATCCCACATTCTTATGTTCCAACAATTTTAAACCTCTGGAAAGTGATCAATCCCTTTTGCATGCTCTCCATTATGACAAGATTTTTGTGGTAACATAGACAATGAACTATTGCAATGATGAACACCCATTCTTGCATGCTTTCTTGATAAGAAAACTAGTGTAGAGGAATAGATAGAGGAAATAATTCTAAAATTTATTTATCATACCTTGAGCTATTGATTGAGAAACTAATCTCTTCAATATCACCATGCTTTTGTTGTGCTATTCTAGTGCAAAAATCAATATGCTCATTCTTCCAAACTTCCATATTAGGGTTGTCTAAAATAAATTCCCTATCTTCATTGTCAAGATCTTCTTCTGAAATTTTTTAGGGGATAATTTGTTCATCTCCTTGTTCTAATTTTTCGTGTAAATTGGTGTTTCCATCTTTGTCTTCATCAATGTTAGATTAAAATATATGATTATCAAAAATTGATATGATATCTTCAATCAAAGGATTTTTACCTTCAACTTTCTTTTCAAGTTCCTCATGTTCTCGCTCAATGGGTTGTTCTGATTCTGATATGTATTTTTTATGAAAATATTCAAGCTTTGATTTTGATTCTTCTTCCTTATATTGATCTTGCAATGATGTATCCATCATCCTTTTTGGTTCCACCATCTCATTTGTACATGCTTCTCCCTTTGCTTCCTATGACTTGGTTCCCAATGTTCCTTGCATGTAAAACATAGCCTTTTTCTTCTAAGTTCACTTCTAGTGTCTTCTTTCATCTTTGTAATAATTGGGCTTGTTTTGTTTTGCGTAGGTACAGTTGTATGATAGTTCTTTTTCATCTGTTCTCTTCTCTTTTGATCCTTTTGATAAATATCTATAATTTTTTCAAATGGAACAACCACTTTGAAAGCATCAGATTGCTTAACATAATCCTCATACCATTTGTTAGCTACTTCAATCGAAGATCTTTCTATTGAAATGATAGGGTGAACTCCTTCTCCTTCATTGTCAGGTAAGAACATGGCCTTGGTTGTCTTTGTGTTGAGAACCGAATTCTTCCCTCCAAATGTACTTCTCATGAAGTAATTGAAAATTCCTCCCATTATTTGCAACTCAGAACCCTACAGGCTAGCAAGATCTTAGCTCTGACACCAAGAAAGGCCAACAATACACCAAAATCCTAGAGTAGTGGTGAATGGTGCCCAGTAGCATTAAGAGTGGGGTTTTTGTCCCACCAAAGTGCCAAGGCAGGAGAGCCACCTCGTGGACACATGGTTGCTTGATCGTGGGTGGGTCTTATCCCTGGGTACATGCCCAACGGGAATCCGCACCATCGTAGCATTTAGGAAAGGACATCACACACCTGCACTAACATTTTATGGCAGCCTGTTTGCAGCCTATTTATTGATCTTTGCTTTTGTTTTCACTCTTCCTTAGGCAGGCTATATAAACAGCAAGAGAGCGATGGGAAGAAAATAATAGGGTTTTGATTTTACCATCAATTTTTCAGGTTCATGCCATGCAGAAGTTTATAACACCGAACAGTAGGGTTTCGATTTTACCATCAATTTTCTAGTTTCACGCCACGTAGAAGTTTATCTCATCAAACAGTAGGGTTTTGGTTTTACCATGCAGAAGTTTATCTCACCATGTAAATGAGTGTGTGAAAATGTTACAATTAACCATTTGTGTAAAATTGATGTCGTGTCAAGGCCTCATCGTTATATCGGCTAATTATTATTTAATTCATTTCAACACATGATAATTTTGAATATTATTTTTTTCTAACTACTTGTTGATGGTAACATAATATTTTACATGCAATTTAATTATATGCCTTCGCAAAGAATGTCGGTGGGCAAGGACTTTAACAACATTTTTTTTCGGGAACTGTCAGAAGAGTTTAATGGGAGTGCGTGAGACACTCCCAGTAGGCAAAGCCCACGTAAAAAAATAGCCTATCGGCTAATCCATAAGACAATGTAATGTTTTTGTTAAAAAAATTTGCAATGCAAAATGAAATATTTTTTACCATACAAATATTTTACCCAATCCAAAAAAATATGTAGAAAGTTAATTTATTTTTTCTAACAAAATTATGATGCCCATACCTATGCTTGGGGGATCATATGGTCTGTCCAAGCTATAAAAAATTGCCTAGATATTACTTTGTTCAAATTTGAAGTGCCTTATATGAAAATAGAGATTTTAGGGCCTTCTAAATGCAACTGTGATGCCCTTTCACCTCAAACTACACCCAACAACAACTCAATGTCAAGACAAAACTCAAATTTAGGAAGGATTATTTAGATATAGAGCTCTAATAGCATGTTGGAGTAAATAAGTGACTCAACGACACTCCCAATATCCCTACAAGATCAAAATAAATTTCATAAGGGAGAATGTTAAAAATGGATTGCTTCAACAATGTAAGATTTATTGAATATGATAATGGACATATTGAAATGTACATGAGAAGCCTTGCTTATATAGGCAAGATGTGATGAGGTATGACAACTACCCTTGATACAAACATTAAATGCATGATGTAAATATTAAATACCTAGATAACCAAAACTAAATGAGGAGAACATGGCCCCATTATAACTAACATCTATAATGCTACCTAAGATATAAGGACAACTAGCTTAGGTCCTAAGTAACCTTAAGTCATGTGAATAGGTTTCCACTAATAACTAGATAGGAAATTACCTCATTTACACTAACAAGTAACAACCGGGAAACTTCCCATTTCTAGTGGATAGTAATCAATTTTCCACCTTAAGTGGATGATAAGTTATCACTTTGTGTCTCAAGTCATTTAAGACGCATGTCATAATCTTATGATAGCCTATGTTCACTTTGGCCTTATAACCAAGGAGATCCCTTTGTAACAATATCTCATTATGTTGTATCATTTGCATCCTTGATAGAATAGCATAATTCTTTCATTGTTGATATCTTGTGTGCTTTCATGGAGTACTTAGATCTTGGGTGGCTATAATCTTCATCCAATATTGCATGTTGTATAGTATTCTATTCCAACTCTAACACAATGAACAAGGCATATTGGAACCTATCCATGTCAAAGCAAATCCTAGTTCTTAGAGCCTTGGCTATCTAGTTCAAGATGTTGATACTCCTATCCCTCCAAAAACCCAAATCCATCCATATAAATCCAAAATATTCATTCCCCAAACTCCAAATGTATATTGAGCTCTTATATTACAAATTTCAATCCTTCATCCCTTCCATTTATTTTGGATCATTATGTCCCAAAAACAAGTCTTTTGTACCTTAATTCCATCTTGGATCCCTATATCCTTCCATCCACTAACTTAACCCCACCTATATCAAAGTCTTTCCATCCTATCATAAAGAAAGGTAAACAAAGGAACAAACATCTTTGAAATCCTTCTAAAATCGTACCAACATCAACCCATTCATAAACCCCAAGTTATCCATCCTTATGCACCCATCCCATCACTCTTGGAATAAATTTAGATGCCAAATCTAAATGTGTAAATCAAAAAATCCACATAAATAAAAAAAACATGTACCATTAAAAATACATGACAAAAAAAATAAAAATTTGATGCAAAATCAAAAAGATCAATCCAAAAGGCCACAAAACCCATCAATAAATTATCAAAAACAAACACCATGTGGATTCCCAAAGTAATCATTGAAGATATGTATCTCAAATCACAATCTAATTTGGCATATAAACTTGTTAATCCTATAGCAACTTCCACTCATTAGTCCTCCAATCATCTGTCTAAAAGTATCACATCCTTTGAAATTATTTTGGTTCCCTATTTCCCAAAGTCTATATTCACCCCTATATTTAATTAAAAATCCGCTTCTCCTATACTCCACCACCCTTCAGTGTGTGTGTCAATTTTTATCTTGCCAACATTTCCATCCACTTATTGACAATTTTTTTGTCATCCCATATATCATCCAAAATTCATCCCCCGTCATCCTCCTTTAATCCAATCCTTTGCATAAATTACTATCCCTCTCCATTTATCCATACATTCCACCCCCTTACCATCATTCTACTAATGTGTATGAGAATCTTTCCAATTTTAATGGTCTATTATATAATATCTTCAAAGGATGTCATGCATGGAATTAGATGCTTGAGTCCTTCCTCCATCTCCTTATCACACATCCACTAACTTCCATATCCACTTATCCATCTATCCACATCCTTATCCATATCCATATTCATGCATACTATTCCAAAAACAATCCAAAGAAATGCAAAAAAAAAAATAGAAATTAAAATTAAAATTAAATAAATCATTTGTCCAATGGTGAAAATCACTTCTTGTGGAACCTTGGGCAAGTACTGTGATGAAAACTTGACAAACAAGCATCATGTGTAATCCCCTATCCTCTTGAATTTTACACTTGGGAGTTTGTTTCTTCCATAATATCCTACCGACCGCATCCTCCACTATCCCTCATCTTCTATCTATCCTCTTTTCTTCCACCTTTGATCTTCACAAGGCTAAGGATCTCCATAAGCATCACATATCTATCTACCTTCCATCACATATCCCTCATCCTATCTTCTTTTGTCCTATTTGAATGCATAATTTCTTCCCTCTTTTGATCTTGATAAGGACTAGGGGTAAAGTATTTATGCATACATTTTCATCCTATTCAAATTATAACATCCTTTTACTATCAATCCTTCCAATTCATTCCCCCTTTTCACCTTTGATCTTGACCAGGACTAGGGAAAAAATATCCTTGCATGCTTTGGGTAATACAATCCTTACTTCCTCCACTAGCCATATCATGTATGAACTATCATTCCATCTCATGCATACCTTTATCATCTTCCATCAATAATTGTATTATCTCTAATGTGGGGCATCTTGTCCTTTGCAACATAGTCCTCAAAGATCCCTCCTCCTATCCTCATGTCACCAATTTCTCATCTATCTACTTAATTCTTTTACACTCCTTTGAATATAATGTAATCCAATCATCTTCATCTATCCTTCCATCCTTTTACCATGCCTTAGGATTCCTTTATCATTAGTTACAATCCATTCCTCTATCCTAAGCATTATATCCATTCCTCCCTGCAATCTTTACCTATTCAATCCATTTATCCTCTTTCCATATCTCTTATTCCAAAAATCCCAATCCAATCCATCCATATGAAATCATTCATAATCCATGAAATCCAACTTGTAATCATCCATAATAAATCCATCGGTTGATATCCAAATCGATCAATAATCCATTGATCCACATTAATCCAATTATCATCATAGGGACGCATCACTCCCAATCCAACGGTTATTCTTATCATTCACACCACAATCCTTGGTATATGAATTGTTCTTATTATTAACTTTTATATCCTCATCATCAATCATTAATCAATCTATCTATCTAATTTTCAACTTGATTTGAAGCATATTCCTTGCTTATTTCTAGTTTGTTGTGCATGCTTATTTGTTCGTGTATGTGTTATAATTATTTGTATCTATCATGGCCTTTGCATCATATTTCCACAAGGGTATTATGGTATTCCAAACCATGGTGTTATAAGGCATATGTTTTTATTTTACCTTGTTGATCATGTACTTAGCACATCCTCATCTTGGGTATTTATACCTCAATGCATAATGTTAGGTACAATATAAAATCTAGGTTGCTTACACCATTGCACCATGATGATCATTTATCTTCTCTCTCTATCCATATATTCATCATCTTTATCTTCTTCAATGACCATTTATCCTTAATCCTCTAACTCACATCCATTTCGAGGGTACACTCATGTTCTTTTAACCCAATGTCCTCTTGAGGGAGCATACCCAACTCCTATCCTTCTAATGACTAGGGCATCATGACACTAGCCCTTATCCCATCATATCCACTATATTTTATTGTTCTTTGAAATGATGTTACTTCTTGTAGTCGCAACATCATATCAAAGTCGGAAGAAATATATACACCTAAATTTGTCCATACCCAACCACACCTAATTTTTTCCTATCGTAAGCCATTAACTAAATAAAAAGTCTTTAATCATTTAATTAATTTATCCTTCACCTTTTATCCCACCTTATTCTAGTCATTGATCAAATAAATATTTATTATTCATTTATTATTTTACCTTTCATATTTTATCCCAACTTATCCTAGTCATTAATTAAATTAATATTTATTATTTATTTAATTTATCCTTCACCTTTTATCCCATCTTGTCCTAGCCATTAATTAAATAAATATTTATTATTTATTGAACTAATTTAACCTTCACCTTTATCCCTTGATCCTTGTCCATTTAATACTAGCCATTAGATCCATTCACATAGATCACAATCTAAACTTGCCATCGTGTGAGAAGTCTCTCTCTCATATGGCTAACTATTACCTTTTCCAAATTCATTGATTCTAAACACTTGTTAAAAGTCAAACTAACTTTGCATCCCATCCATCCATTTCATACTAAATCTCCAAATTTTAGAGATTCACTTAATGATGTTACCCTAATCCATTCCTAAACCTATCCCTTATCCTTCATGTGATGGCACATGTTGGTGTTGGAAATAAGCCACACCCGGACCAACGATGGATTGGTCCAAGAGGGGCCAATAGCTCAGTGGTAGAGCACTCCAGCAGCATATGGAAGGTCCTAGGTTTGACTCCTAGCTGGTCCATGTCTCAACATGGTATCAGAGCCAAGTCCAAGCTAGGAGCCCCAAGCACACAAGAGGTGTGGCTTAAGGGGGGGTGTTGGTGTTGGAAATAAGCCACACCCAGACCGACGATGGACTGGTCCAAGAGGGGCCAATAGCTCAGTGGTAGAGCACTCCAGTAGCGTATGGAAGGTCCTAGGTTCAAGTCCTAGCTGGTCCATGTCTCAACAACACATGCCTACAAGTTTGATCTAAACCCTAATCCTCATTCAATCCTAGCCACCTATTATTAATCTATGTTGGCCCTTGGTTTCTCTCTTGCAAATCATATAAGTAGAGACCCCTCACCCTATTTTCATATCTTGTTTTATCATACTGTTATGATGTCAATTTTACCACTCAATCATCTAGATCATACTATCATGCTATTGAAATATCAAGCAACCACATTCAATCTACTAACACATCATGTGATATTTCTAAGGTTTGCATGTATTTGGTTTGATTTAGGCTAGAATTGATACATTTATTTATTATGTCGTTCCATGCAATACAAGAAGTGCATTGCAGGTGTGAAGATGAGTGTTATAGTTGAAGAAGAGAAGAGAGGGATGTGAAATCTATTAAGGTGAGTCTAATTTTTGTAGTGAGTGGATAGAAAACCTAAGTTTTTTTTGTGAAGAACATTGTAAAAATTCACCCACAAAGAATAATCCTAGACTACAAGAGATGTTTGATTAGAATATTAAAATGAAGATTCAATTAAGAAATGTAGTTATTGGCTTAAGAAGGAATCGAAAAAATGTTGAAGACCTCACAAGTCATGAAGACAGTAAAGTGGATGAATGAGAAAGGTAAAATGAACAACCAATGAATGTTGGAGAAGAACAATTCTTTAAGTTTCATGCAAATATTAGTAAAGGTTACCAAATGGAGTTTTCTATTTTTTTGGAACATTGAATCCTAATTAGTTGGTAGATTGGATAGGTGAGTTGGAATATTACTTTGATTTGGAAGAAAATACAAGATATGTAGAGAGTAAAGTTAGCAAAGATGAAACTCACAAGACACACAACACTTTGGTTGAGGCAATTACAAAGAGAGAGAGGGTTGATAATGGTGAGACTATAATAACAAGATAGAGTTAAATGTTGGATAAACTTAAAGAAAAATTAGTCTCTAGAGATTATGAATTGAAGTTGTTTAGAAAGTTGTAGACTTTGAAGCAATAAACTTTGAAGCAAAAAGAAATGAATGTGAAAGACTATATTGAGGATTTTTCCAAGATGATTATACAATCTAGACAATATCATATGCATAGAGAGAAGGTATCCAAATACATAAATAGAATGAGGTTCAATATCCAAGTTGAGATGAGCATGTTGAAGATCACCATGGTTGAAGAGGCTTGTCAATATGTCATGATAGTAGAAGAAAAGATATCTAGGAGGTAGCAAAATAATTCTAGAAGTAGAGGAAGAAGTGTAGTAGTTAAAGTAAAAGTGAGTAATAGTAAAGGTAAACAAGTATATGAGGAAGATACTAAGCCTAAATAGAGTAGAGAAGTAGGAAAGGGCACAAAAGGGAAGGAGTATACTATAAAAGGATATGGCATGTAATGTCCCTTCCTAGAATTACCCAAAAATAACATTCCTATCTAAGTATAAGGAAGAGATTAATTTTAACATTACAAAAATTATGTAAAGCAGTAACACTAGTTATCATTTAGAAGGTAGGCTAGTATAATAACGCCTATATTTTTAGGAAATAGTGTTAGATAACAACTTTCATAATACCATATAAATGAATACCTATCTTAGGCCTTAAATAGAGTGGAATGAGTTTTAGGAATACTTAGAGATTCAGAGTAGAGCCCTGCAAACAGGTTAGGAGAAATAAAATACATATAGTGTTGCATACATGATCATAACATATTCTAATAGTTGGGCCAAGTAAGACATAAGTTCTCTCTAAAGGCTTATTAATGTAATGAACATAGACTAGGATGAACAAGTGTGGTGCCCAAGAGACTCCCCCATCTAGGCTCAAGAGCGGACTTAACCCCTTGACCCCACGTGGCCCATGCCATCAATGAGGTGGCCTACCTAGTGGAGTGTCCTATCACCATTTTCCTCCACTTGTCACACCTATCCTATGTACCATAATTACATATCCATTCAATATGATAGAGGGAGGAGGGATGTTACAATAAAGTGCTCGGGAAGTCTATACTTCATAGGCTCAAGGGCAGTATCCTTGTACCCCCTTGACCTCATGGGACTCCCCGATCTTAAACCATGAGGTGGTGTGCCTATGAGATAACCCCAACACTGTTTTCTTGACTATAACTCCTCTCCCCTTTATCATATCAAGAGCATTCAGAATAATGTATAATTCAAGTTCACTTAAATTGATGCGAACATAATGCATTTCCAGTGCATTAATTAATAAACATAAATATGCAAAATGTTGACATGTTAACCAAAAATAGGTATACTTGTATGCAGAAACAGATCATAAATATTGCTACAAAATTTAATGTGTATGTATACAAGGATGCATATCGATTGTTCTAATTTACTGAGCTTGGGAGTGCTTAGTGTATTGTTTCCTTATTCTAATCCTTAAGTGTTATTCTTTTTGTCTTGATTGTTGGATGGATGGTTTCTCCAAAACACCCGATCTATTGAGGTGCATGTGTGCCTCTTCACTTCCTGACGTCTTCCTTCTTCCTCTACTATTTCTGCCAAATTATTTCTATCCCTTTTAAGCCTGCAGCTCGATCCTATAAATCTTAGGTGCAAGTTTAGACTAGGAAAGGTGTGTCTCTTGTAGGAGGGCATGTTTATCAAGGGGTATAACTTCTGTGTTAACCAATTAATAATAATTCTGATCTGAACTGACCGATGGTGATGGTATTGGATGCTTTGATTCCTTTCCTTTATATCTCTCAATGTGAGAGAGAGGTCACACCTCTTCATCATGTATGCCTTTTGGCAAGAGACACCTTTTCACCTTTAGCGCTCTTTGAAAGAGTGCAACTCTTTATTATTTCTACCCTTTGAAAGGGACAACCTTTCACAATCAAATTTGCACTTTTTATTTAAGTCAGTTCTCCACTTCTGATTCCCCAAAAATTATCCCCTTCGAATGAGCTATTTTTTCCCCTTTATACCTCATATTTGGGGGAGTTACAACTTATCATTTCATGCCTTTGTCCATTCATTAACTTAATTAAATATTTAATTATATTTGTTTTCATTTTCATTTTACTTTTGTTCTTTTAAATTTTTATTTTATTATTAATATTTACCATTAAATTCTATTTTGAATTGGGGACATTACATGGTAGCAATAGTAAGGAGTTCTTTGAAAAATGTTTCCAACGTTAAGAAGCTAGTCATAGGACCTACAAGTGTTTGCAAATATAAGAGGGAAGCAAGAAGAGTACAACAAGAAACCACTCGGCATAAGAAGATGAAGAGAGTATAGTATCACCAAAGGTTGAAAATCTAGAAGGAGGTGAACCTCTCATGCTAAGGTGAGTGCTAGTGAAACTAGGTAGAGAAGAAGATGGACCATCTCAAAGAACATTTCACTTTCAAAATATGTGCAAGTCTACAGGTAAGTGATAAAGGTAATTGTAGATAGTGGTAGTAAGGATGACCTAGTTTTAGAAGGAAAGGTTGAAATTTTTGGTTTGAAGAGGAGTAAAGACCCAAGCCCATATAAGGTTTTTTCTTGGAGAGGGAATATAACTCGATAATGAATGAGCAATATCTTATTAGTTTTCATATCAAGTCTTATAGAAATGAAGCTTTATGTATGTGATGTCAATGAGTGTTTGTCATGTGTTGTTGGGAAGACCATAAAAGTGTGAGAAAAGGAATATGTTTATGATGGTAGAAATAATTTAAAAATCATCATAAAGAACAGGTAAAAGTATGCCTTGATTCCTCTGAAGGAGAAGTGAAAGAAATTAGTCGTATAGTTTGTTGCATTGCAAAAAAGGTAATGAATGAGACTAGGGAGGTTGAGAATAGCTCCATGAAGGTTATTATGAAGCAAATTATGGGTGGTGATAGTGGAATGGGTCTAGGTTTTGTGTACCAATAGCATAATGAAAGAGAGAAAAGAAAGAAGATTGGTAGTAATCACTACGAAAGTAGAGGTAAGTTATAGTTAGGAACCTTCAAATCTTCTTATGGAGGTCATGGATTAAAATAAGAGAACAACACAAGTGGTAGTAACTTATGTAATGGGGATGGAGAAGATGAGGTGAGGATAAAAGTGGAAGATCATAAGGGGATACATAAAATATGTGGATAAAGAATAAACATGAGATTACTACCCTAAACCTTTTCAAATATTCCTAATTTTTCAACTCAAGGAATATTTACTTACCTAGAATGTCTAATGTAGGAGTGTTTAGGTGTGTCAATAATCTTACATCACCCAAATACAATTTTTAGTTGCTTCATTTTGTTTTGAAGTTTTCATGTGTGTGCAAGAAGAATATTAGTGAATTGGGCAAGACAAGGTAAGTGGAGTTGATCAAAGTTTAAAGATTGAGGTTTAAAATTAATTTTGGGGAAGTCAAAAGGTAAAGGTGTTGGTGTTTCCAAGTGACTGCCTAATTATCTATATAGAATAGCCATTTCTAATGATCAAGACTCTTAGATCAGTGGACAATGAACAAGAGACAATAATATTTTCTCCTCTACAAGTTAGGCTTTACTAGACCTAATGGAGTATCCATGACTTCAATATCAATAATTTATATCCTTTTACACCAAGATGTTGCTTTACCGAAAATGTTATCACAAATTTTTATAAGAATTGTATGATTGCCTCAGAATTGGTTAGATTCCTATTAATTCTTTATTACAAAACTTGAGAACATGCATAAATTAAAATAACTATATAACATAAAAGATATTGAAATTATATGTTTTTAGAGTTTTGTTTCTAGATTTTAGATAAGATGAACTAGTTGGTGCCTATCTAGGGTACAAAGTCAAATCATTCCATACAAGTGCCTCCCTTTGAGATTCAAACTTTAAACTAGATAAATTGTACCACTGCTTTATAATGACACATTCAAGAAAGGATAACTCCCACAATTCTTTATATTCTTTATATTGATCCTTAATGTAATGTTCTTCATATCTTATTCAAAGCAATTTTAATTTATTAGTTGAATAGAAGCAACAAACAAGATACACAATGCAACAAATGTGCATAGATAAACTTACAAATCCTTATTTTTTTTACTTATGAGAAGAGTGCATACATTCAAGACAATTTCTACCTATTTATGTATTCTTCTATCTTCAGAGTTAAAAAAATAAAATAGTGACATTAACACATAACAACTATCTGGGACTTGGAATTTAATATGATAGAAAGCTGTTTTTCAAATCAAACCAAATATTCCACACACAAAAGAATGAAGAGTGTAAACTAAAATTTACAAGTGTATGCTTCAAAACTTCTAAACTAACAAATACAATATAAGCAGCATCAAATCAATTACATTAATCTACAAGTTTTGCCTCTATCAAGTTACTTGTTGGATGATGTAAGATGAATATTTTCAATCTAAAGAATCAATGTAAAAAATTGAATTTCGGTACAAAAACAGGAACTTTAAGGGTAGTGAATGGCAGAGGAAATAAAACATATATATGGTATTATGAAGTGCACAAGTTATAATCAGTCTGCTAAATTAATATCCAGCTCAGAGTGCAAAATCTAAATTGAACTGTAAATACTTTATTACAAGAGATATGAGTTTGATGGAGCCGAGAGAGAGAGCGCTTGCTTGCAAACTATACAATAATTAGGAATAGCTCATGATATAAGAAGATGAAGTATGAAAATGCAAATATACATACAAGGATATAATTATTCTTTAAGGAGAATTTAGGGATTTATTGAAGTGATGGATTTGAAGATTCTCAGTACCCAAGTTCGTAAAATTGCTGTCATTTCTCCTCTTGTAGAATTTGCCCCAGTTGAATTCTTTATACCTGGGTGGATTTTCTTCATTCAACAACTCGCGCACAGGTGCCATCATCACATAATGTGAAGGATTGAAAAAGAAGGGAATAGAGAACCTTTCTCTCTTGTCATTCACCACTACCCTATGTTCTACGCTCTCAAATTTGTCATTGCTCCAAACCTGCACACCACATTATTTCAATGAATTTTCATTATTTTATTCTACAAATCTCCAACCTAAAATAGAATTGAGCATATCAAAATTGGTAATTTTAGAGGTACCATGGACATACATGCTATTAATGGATGTTAATCATTTGTTTTAACTTTTTACAGATCAAATCAATTTTCTATTTAAAATTTTACAAAATTATCATGAATCAAATATTTTTGAAAGCCATGGCTCTTTAAATATACAAAAAAGATGTATAGTTTTCTGATTGCTAAAAACCTAAAATGTCGTTTTCCAAAATGATGCGGAAGTTAGTTATTTGCATCAACCAAAATTCTAAATTTCATCTTTTAAAAATATTAAAAAAATTCTCTTTTGGTATTAAAGCTTAAATTACGATTAAATTTTCTATGACAATTCAATTCAAAGAGAAAAAATTAAGAATTTCCTCATATTAAAAACTTTTAGGAACCCTAGTCAAATCTAAACAATTCCACGCTAGATTTTGATCCATTCTAGCTCTGCCTAAGTTCAAGTAGGATCCCAACCCTAGCCTAGCCATTTAGTTCTAGCATGTATGAGCTATGTTACCAAGTTCATTAGGAACCCTAGACAAACCTAAATCAGTCCAAGGTGGATTCTAATTCTAGTTTCAATCCAACCTAGATTTCGCCAAGGTTTGGCCCCAACCTAGCCATTCAAATGGTAAGAGATGCAGAGAGCATAGAATCTGAGATAATTTATTGAAATTTTCATCACATAGTAATAATGACTCTTCATACAAATTCAAAAATAAGAAGTCTAACGATAGGGGCCCATCCTAGTACCTACTTGAGTAAAAAGTATCAAACGCCTAGATAGTTAAAAATCTTCCAAACTTATCCAACTAGCCTTACATTCAACAACAAGAAGGTTAATAAATGAGAAATGGATTATAATATTATCATGGAAGTATTGGCATGCGCAGTTGGAAGATTGCATTGATATCCCAAATCTCCCTTGGATTCCATTATCAACACCATCCAGTTGCAGGATTCATCCCATAATCCATTAACCTCAATATAACTACATTCATTTCCATATAGTCCCCCACTGCAATATCTGTTTATATCTTGGAACCCTTGTCAACATGTGAACAGTGACAAGCATCAAATTCTATGTTAACACAATTAATCATTCAATTGGCTGATACATTGTAAAAGGATCGTACACAAATTATCAGGGATCAAAGCATCCATATATTTATAAGGATTTGAATCTCTTTACTCCTGTTCTACTAAGCTCCTCTTCCACTATATCATTATCAAGATATCTCGTATTGGTTGTATTTATTCATAAAAACCAAACTTTCACAATCCTTGGTACTATATAAGAAGTGTACATGCTGATATATTCACTACATATTTTCCAATAGGAGAATGTCTATTGTTTCTTGCATAATCATAGAAAACCATATATTATGGTTCAAGATACTTCCTCATGGAAACAAACCAGATAACTTTCATATCTATCTTAGAATGTTATGTTTTGTAATAAGACCCAATATATATTATTATATACATTACCCAAATTCAGTATAGAAACAACAAAGAAATTTAAAAAATTGCTTGTCAGAATCATTAGATTTCCATAGTCGATAATTTTATAATTGAAATGCTTCTGGATCAAACTGTGTGCAGAATTATTTAATTCAAAATTTCGGATCGCACTCTGAGATCCATTATCAGGAATACAACAGGTCAAGAAAAGAGCTAATGATTGGAAAATTGCAGAAATAACTCAGTATAAATAGAGGGAAAAAAACCAAAAATATGAAAGAAAGGGAAGAGCTGACAAGGAGAAATTAACAATAAAATAGGGCTAAAAATAAAATAAAATAAATTAAATAAAACAGAAAAAAAAGAAAAATTAAATAATAGAAAACTAAAAATGGGGATACCGAGAAATAGAAACAAAAAACAATCATATAGTGGAGAAAATCCTTTAGTTAGGCTTCCTTTAAACCCCCCTCTGCTTCTGTTCCCTTTGTTGAAGGAATTTTGAAGAAAATTTTAAAAATTCTTCAAAGAGAGGGGATTAAATGTACCTTCAAACGTATCTTGACTCTGAACCCAAATCCCCCCTCTGGAAGGCCCCTCAAATCCTTTGTTGTGCTCTGGAGTCTATAGGATGTTAAATTCCTATTGTACCACCTACAGAGGTGAAACTGATTGCTCTTTTAATGCCAGATTTAAGGAACATTTTGCTGATGTCAAACACAAGAGCATTCGCAGTTCTGCTCTTGCAAAGCAATCTGCCTCTACCAAGCATCACATTGCTTGGAAAAACCCCAAATCTTTAACAATGAAGATAATCCTTCAAAAGAAAACCCTTAAAAGGAAATTGAGATTAATTCACATCCATTAAATCTGAACAGGGGTGGAGATTGGGGTCTCTGTCATGCATGGCAACTTTTGCTGGCTTGCGTAAGAAACACTACTACTATAATTTCTTAATTTGTTCTATTTTCTTTTTTACTTTTTATGCTTATTTTGCGTTATTATTTTGTTTTTTCCTTAATTTTTGTTTTCCACACCTTTTTGTTTCTCTTTTTTTGAATTTGTCATTTTAATTTTTAACCTTTTGCCTTAGTTTTTGTTTGATTCCTTTGTCCTTTTTAATTGTATCCCCTATTCTTTTGCAGTTCTTTATATGTTTAATTTGATTTTATTTTCTCCATTAGTGACTGTTTTATTACTATTTATCTTCATTTTTAGTTATCTATTATTGATTTTTTAAATTTTTTTATCTTTATATTATTATTTATTTTATTTTATTCTTTTATTTTCCTTTTAAGCTCCTTTTTATTGTTAATATCTACTTACCTATTGTCTCTTGCCTTTCTTTCATTTTTTCTCCTCTATTTATACTTGGTTATTTCTGCCATTTTCTAATCATTAGCTCCCTTCTTGAACTCTCATATTCCTGATGATGGATCATAGGTTGTGATCTGAAATATTAAATTAAATAATTCTGCATATAGTTTTGATCCAGAAGCATTTCAATTATAACTTGTCCCGAAAACCTGCCTGTTTGGATCATATATAATCACAAATGATGTGAGAAGTTTCCTTAACACTCTATGGGTCCCCATCAATGTAAGTCCCAACCAAATTTCTTATTTTGATATACACTCTCAGGGTATCATGATGCTTATAAAAATGCTCTAGCCTTGCCTTTCCCATTCCAAACATCATAAAAGGGAACGATTGTACTTGTACTGGTAGAAAATAACTAATTTCATGCTTGCACAAAAAATGTTAATGATACACACATCCTAATCACAACATAAATCAACTCCAGATTAAGAATTATCATAGGGATATCTTCCAACTGAAAGCGCAGGTTTGCTCTAAAAGTTTAGTGGACAAAAATTGAAGAAAAATAATCATATCAAAAACAAGCAATGATTGGACAATTTGGATGTTAAAGGTCAAGATATAACTAAAACAATGTATAATACATCGATGGTCCCTCATTTATGCAAGAAAAACACCTTAAATAAGAATGATATCATCTAAGATAGAAGAGTTGCAGAGAGAGGACAAGGAAGAAAACAATGGAGAGAAACTTGTTCAGGATGAAGAAGGATTTGGAGGAGAGGAAGATTTTTTCTGTGATAAGGAAGATCATAAGGGCCTTCAAAGTTCAAACCATTAATGTTTCAGAATAAATTTCAATTGATAGGAAACTCATGGAGCATCTGGTGGTTATATGTAGGGTAATAGGCCCAAAAAAGAATAGAGAAAAAATCAGAAACTGGGCGAAGGATTCCTGGAAAGTAGATTTTATTTTAAAAATTCTACCCAAAAGATTCTTTGTAGCAATTTTTGCAAAGCGTAGAAGAGGGGCAGAAAATACTGGAGGGAGGGTTATGGTGCATACAAAAATCTCCAATTTATATGCAGAGATGGTGCTCTAACTTTAACCCTGCTGTTCTTAATCCTTACAACTCTGCAAAATGGATCAGATTGTACAATCTCCCAATAGAATATTGAATGGAGGAATGTTTGGAAAAGATAGGAAGATCTTTGGGTACTTTGATTAAGAGGAATCCCAAAGGAAATAGAAGAGGAAAAAAAATTCCATGTTCAATGTAGAAGAAGGGACCATTGGGAGACCCAATGCAGGATGGGCCTGAGAAACAATAATCAAAGATGGACTCCTAAGAAGAATGGTAACCTAGAAGAAGGGACCATTGGGAGACCCAATGCAGGATGGGCCTGAGAAACAATAATCAAAGATGGACTCCTAAGAAGAATGGTAACCTGAATCGGACTAGCGAGAAAACGGTAACAGAAAAAACGGTTGGGATGAAATCCACAAAGAATGAGATGAGAAAGGAGGGAAAATGTTTGGGCTCTTCTGAAAGAAAACGACAACAGTATAAAGAAAGAGGAAATCTCGGAGGAGGAACTGGTAAGAATATAACGATAAGAGGAGATTCATCACAGAATTCAGATAAAATTGTTCCCTCAATTACTAGAAAAGCAAAAGAACCTTATAAGGATCCTTCAGTGGTAGACAGAGGAGGGGAGAACAATTTGAATTCAATGGAGGAAATAGGTGAGGAGGAAATTGAAGGAGATTGGGATTTGGATAATTATCAAGAGTTGGAAGACCTTGGGAATCTGATGAAGTTTTAAGTAAATCTAAAGCATTAATTGAAAACTCCTCTGGTAAAATAATTAAATGTTTAAGATCTGACAATGGAGGTGAGTACACCTCCGGTAGCTTTTATGATTTTTGTGTTGAGTCAGGAATTAAGAGGGAGTTTTGTGTTCCATACAATCCTCAACAAAATGGTGTTGCTGAAAGAAAGAATAGGACCATTGTGGAGGCTGCAAAGGCTATGATCCACGATCAAGACTTGCAAGACTTTTCTATGGGCTGAGGCTTCTAGAACAGCAGTATATATCCAGAATAGATGTCCTCATCGCGCTCTAAAGAACATGACCCCGGAAGAAGCTTTCACGAGATCCAAACCAGACATTAGTCACCTCAGAATCTTTGGAAGTCTCGTCTATGTTCATGTACCCAAGGAAAAGCGATCAAAGTTGGAACCCTCCGGAAAGAAAGGCATGCTAGTCGGATACAGTGAATCCTCCAAGGCATTCAGGATTTACATCCCAGGTCAAAGGTATGTTGAGGTAAGTAGGGATGTTACATTTGAAGAAGATATTGTTTTTAAGAAATTGAAAGGCTCTTGTGTTATTGATGAATCTAATGTTAATCAAAATACAAATGTTGATACTAACCCTGAGATTCAGAGGGAGCAAGTTGAACCTCCACCTCAAGATGATCATGATGATCCTCCTGAACCCATGAATCCCACTGACATTCCTAGTGACATTATCGTTACCAAAAAGAGGCCACTTTGGGTAAGAAACACCATTCAAGAAGCTGAAAGATTTGCTGCTCCAAGTGGCACCTTCCGTGAAACTAAGAGACCTCAGGTATTTTCCAACTACGTTTCTTTAATGTGTAATCTCATTGAAACTGAACCTTGCAATGTTGAAGAAGCCTTAAGTCATCATGCCTGGAAGCTTGCTATGGATGAAGAATATCAGTCAATCATCAAGAATGATGTATGGGACCTTGTGCCCAGACCTAAAGGTAAATCTGTTGTTTCCTCTAAATGGTTATTTAAAATTAAACATAATGCTGATGGTAGTATTGAAAAATATAAGGCTAGGTTTTTCCCAAAAGGAAGGCATAGACTATGAAGAAACATTTGCTCCTGTTGCTAGATATACCTCCATTAGAACGATAATTGCTATTGCTGCTGCTAAGGGTTAGAAACTACATCAGATGGATGTTAAGACTGTTTTTCTCAATGGTGTCATTGAGGAAGAAGTCTATATTGAGCAACCTGAGGGATATGAGATCCAGGATAGATTAACCCATGTGTGCAGGTTAAAGAAAGCTCTATATGGTCTTAAACAAGCTCCTCGTGCTTGGTATGAAAGAATTGATAAATATTTGCTAAGTCTAGGCTTTTGTAAAAATGATGCTGACCCTAACATTTACCTTAAAGTAGCAAATGATGCAATGCTAATTCTAGTTCTTTATGTGGATGACTTATTTCTTACTGGTAAAAATGAACTTATTATTGGATGCAAGAAAGAACTAGCTTCAGAATTTGAAATGAAAGATTTAGGTCTAATGCATTATTTCCTAGGTCTAGAAGTATGGCAAAGATCTAACGAAATCTTTCTAAGTTAACGAAAGTATACTATTGACATTCTGAAAAGATTTAGGATGATGGATTGTAAACCAATGTCTACTCCTATGGAATCTAACTTAAAGAAGTTGAGTGTTTCTGCAGCTAACTCTGATTTTGCAGATCCATCCGAGTACCGACAATTGATTGGATCTCTGATGTATCTAGTTAATACTAGACCAGACATATATTTTGCTGTGAATGCTCTCAGCCAGTTCATGAGTTTACCCAAGCATGTTCACCTTGTTGCTGCCAAGCATATCCTAAGATATTTGCGAGGCACAGCTGGTTTTAGGCTGAAGTATCCACTTAACACTCCAATAACCTTGGAAGGTTATTCTGATGCAGACTGGGCTGGAAGCGTCAAAGACAGGAAAAGCACCTCCGGTATTTGTTTTAGCTTGGGTTCTGCAGTGATCTCTTGGGCTTGCAGAAAACAATCCTCAGTGGCATTGAGTACTGCTGAAGCTGAGTATATTGCAGCAAGTGTAGCTTCCAGAGAAGCAGTATGGCTTCGTAAGCTTCTTGCTGGGCTGTCTGGTCAGCCATGGGATCCTACAGTTATTCACTATGATAACCAGAGTTGTATTAAAATGTCTATCAATCCAGTGTTTCATGACAGGTCAAAACATGTGGAAACCCATTATCATTATGTTCAAGATATGGTACAAATAGGTGCTATACAGCTAAAGTATGTCAGCACTGATGAGCAGGTTGCAGATATTCTTACCAAGCCTCTATCCAAAGTGAAGTTTGTGTGCTTCAGGGATAGACTTGGTATTGTGGAAAATGAAACTCTAATTGAGAGGGAGTCTCAATTTCAGTGACACTTTGTAAATTTTAACCATCCTCTACGGGCAATGTAAGGTGTTTTTGTAAACTTCTCAGGGAGAAGTATAATTATTAACCATCCTCTGCGGGCAATGTACGATGGTATTGTAAATATTAACCACCCTCTGCGGGCAATGTAAGGTGGTATTGTAAACTTCTCAAGGAGAAGTATAATTAGTAACCACGCTCTGCGGGCAATGTAAGATGGTATTGTAAATATTAACCACCCTCTGCGGGCAATGTAAGGTGGTATCGTAAACTTCTCAGGGAGAAGTATAATTAGTAACCATCCTCTGCGGGCAATATAAGATGGTATTGTAAAAACTAAACCATCCTCTGCGGGCAATGTAAGATGGTAGAAAAAGATCTTCTCCACCCTCTGCGGGCAATGCAAGGTGGATCCAGTCTATGCTTGTGTGCAAGACAAAAGATTATGATTATGATTCTTGCCCTGATTAAGAGGGAGTGTTGGTTATAATTAGGGCCTGGCGGATTCCAATTGCCTTGGGCAACATTGGAATCCGCCTAAGGGGACCAACCCCTTCTCCAATATGGGGCCAGGTCCTATACACTTCGGCCACTCCAAAAGGACCCCACGCTACACTTAAGGTCCCCACGCTACAAGTCTCCACGCCACTCCTTGATAGGGCCGACCCTATGCATTTCGGTTAAAAGGGATTAAATGAATAATATGTTAAATGCAAGAAGGCCGACATGAATAATATGTTTAAACTGCTCTCCTATAAATAAAGCACAAGCTACACACAATGTACATTCATATTTTTCCAGTCTTTTGAATAAGGTGAGAAATATTCTAAGGAAGCGAATCACATTCTAAGGCAGTTAAGTCACAGCGAACTATACTAAGAGATGTGTAGATCAATAAAAGAAGGCAGCGAACCTAAGTAAGGCAGCAAATCATCTCCAAAGAAATAAAGAACTTCATCAAAGGGTTGCTGCCACCATTGTTACAATCAGCAAGTCATAAGGACTGCAATTCATGACATCCAAAGGCCTCTATGTCATCTCCCTTGTAACTGCAACATCTAGACTCCAGATAAGTGTGTAATATTCAGTTGGATTCAAATCATAATCAGATCTGAGGATCTTTTGGCTGGGTTTTTCTTCCTAGGAGGTTTTCCCAAGGTAACTGTGTTTTGTTCCTTTTGCATTTCAATTCTTTTATTATGCTTAAATCTAGAAAACAATAAATTAATTAACCTAGCTAAAACTAATTCTGATTTTTCTGAGTTTTATTCAATCTGAAAGTACTAAAGTTAACAAAGGAGACGAGATAACTTGTGCAAAATCCAACCGCGCTTCGTTTTGCCAGCAAAGCACAACTACACAAAGGCGGTGCAATCTTCAGAGGGTGTGTTAAAGATTTTCAAATCATCAAAAGAAACCATCAAATCGAACAATCTCTTCTAACAATCGAAGTTGAACGTACACATATAACGGGGCTCAGACTAACTTTGCACAGTATGCAACAATCAACTACACACCAAAAGTATGAGCACAAATTTGGCAACAAGCGATCTTATCAAATCCAGTTCGTCTAATAGCATGAAAACAAATCTAATCTATGAAGAGAACGAGACCATGCGAGTTCCAAAACAGCACAAGAACACACCAACAATTGAACAATGTATTAAGTGTTTGCCTCAAAAACTCTTAGCAACAATCTCTGACGATAGTCTCTCCTCCTTACAAATGAGGGAGTCACCCCCTTATATAGGCCTCAAGCCATGATTACATGCAAAACCCTAATTAGGGTTTGCCCTAAAGATTCCCCACTCAAGGTACAACAAGGTGGGAATCCACATTAAATAACCCATTACGCCCACTTACAATAAATTTAAAAGGGCCTAGAATAGCGCCCATTATGATGATCATGCCCGGAATGTAACTGACGTCGTCATAAATGCCCATCACTCACCAAGCGACAGCGATATGCAAGAAGAATCCGTCATAAAACCATAATGAGAGGACGACACGCAAGAAGATTCCTTATCCTGTGGTGGCATGTGTTGACCGGTCCCACGCCTAGTCAATGTTCCTTCAGCCATAAATACACCATCACTATTCAGTCAAAAGATTTTCGTCCAAAAATGGACGACCATTATCTCGTTCATTAATGGCGTATGCGATGAACCTACCGACAACGGCCTCTAGTTCTCCGATGGACACACTTGGCACATTCTTGATGTTGAATTCCATCAAGGCAATCTCCTCTTCGCTTCTGGAAAAGAAACCTTCCCAATCTGCCATGGCTTCCTGTGTTTTCTTCATCATATCGGAGAATGAAGAAACATTTGTAAAGTGTTCCTTAGGAAACGAACCGACAAAGAAGAAATCATGCAACTGGGATTTCAACGAATTCACTATTATTCCTCCATCGCTAAGTTTCCTTGAAAATAAAGCTTCCATGGCACTGAGGATTTCTTCCTGTATCCCCCTGATAGACTCCTTCAAGGTGACGGAATCAATGCCGAATTTATCAAGGGTGTTCTTCCCTGAACAGATGGCGTAGAACCATCGAGGAAAGTCATAGGCTTCATTCTCTTGGATCACTTTCCCGTCTACCAGTGTTTGCCTTGGAGTCTTTGTCAGAGCCCTGAGTTGGGAAATGGTTAAATCTTGGTAGACATCAACATCTTCCCATAGTCCTTCCGTCGTTTCCAATCTACTTAGGAGGGCCACGAACCTCGAATGGAGCTGAGCTAGATGTTCTACAAATTTCCCTGCCTCAGCATAAACATCTTCTACCCATTCTCAGGAATTCTATGCCATTGCCTTTGTAAATTCTGTATCATCAATTACTTCCTTGGGAAGGAAGGGAGGGGGAGTGGATGAAGGACCTGCTTCCCTGAGGGGCCTTTTGAAACCCCTGACGTATTCGCATAGAAATTTGTTTTCCTCCTTCAGCCGCTTACATTTTGCCTTTGACTTCAGCAATTTCTCCTTCCTTCAGCCGCTTAATTTTGCCTTTGACTTCAGCAATTTCTCCTTCATGGCAAAGGAAGAATCGTCGTAATCTTCCTGTCTAATCTCACTCCTATCCTTATCCACTGTAGGTTCAGCAATGTGCAAGGTCCGGGCTCCAGATTCTTCCCTGACTACCTTGGAGAACTTTCGGGGGGCCTTCCTTTCTGGCGGCTGATCCATCCTCTTCAATAATTCTTCTAATTCCTGAGCAGGATTGGTCCGTCCTTCTGCCTCATTTCCCAATCTGGCGCGGGGATGGAATGGCTGTAATCCTCTGCATGCTCCCGTTCTTGAGATTCTTCTTCCATTTCGCCAAGGATAGTCTCTACGAAATTATCCTGGCGAGCTTCTTCCAGGTGCGGGGAACTTTCTTGCCTCTGACCTCTTGGCTGATGGCGACCCTGTGAAGCATTGATACTAAGTATGTCAGGTGCTGGAACGTTCCCTGGAAGTGGGCCTGTGGGATGTGGGAACATCTCTACTTCTTGTACGCTCGAGGAGCTAACTGGTGAATGCTCCCTTCCTATCCTCGTTCTCTTTTGTGGGGGTTCCTCTTGCTGGGCCTCCTGTTGAACCTCGTGCGGGATTTCCTGTTGGATATCCTTCATCTTTGTTACCCTTGGCCTCTTTGGGGCACTCTTTCCTTTGTCCATCTGGGCCTCTCTTCCTGCCTGACCCTGCGAAGAGCCTTCAGTTGCCTCGCTGTGAGAATCCAGATTTCCCATCAGTTGGTATGTCAGATGGACATGGTTTTCCACCAACTTTCTTGTCTACCTGTCAATCCAGTGCTTAGTGAATTTTAGCACTGGCCTAGCCAAAATGTTCAAATCATCTACCTCAGGCTCCAACCAATCTGGCAATAGGATAGGTTGATCCTTTATCCTCTCGAATTAGGGTTGCATCAAATCTAAGTCTTCCTTCACCTGGCCTGGTACCTGATGAATCTCACTTATTCTGATGGTGTCGAGGGGCAATCTGGAGTGCATTCTTCTCCAGACCTCAAAGTCATCCTCAGCACTTGCCCAGTAATCCTCCAAGTGAAATCTATGTATGAATTTGACATCGGCAACCTTCCTAATCTAGCTGTAAGGATCATATTGGGCCCTGGAAGTGTAAAATGGTAGGCGATAAAACGCCAATTCGCCTGCTACACTTTCAGCGGCCTCCAAACCTGGGCATATCTCCATGAAATCCCCCAAGACAATTGGAAATTCAATAGATTGCTTCTTCTTCTTCTTCTGTAGCTGATCGTAGGCAGTCAACTGCCTCATGAGCTCGAGCAATATAAGCTTATCTGACAGATATCTGGGCAATTTGTAAGACTGGAAGGAGAAGCCCTGCGTCCTGATGTAGGTGAACTTGGGGAACTGCAGGAACGCGGCGCCATACTTCTGGACCAAAGCACTTGCTTGTGGAGACACCCTCATGTGCAACTTATTTTGCATAAGTCGTGTCAAGTACATGGTGAAGGTGTCATTCACCAACTTGTAAGAATTCCCGTTGTGGAGATGTAGCTGAGGATAACATTCATGCACCTTCAGCTGAGCTGGCCCACAACCCATGATTCCTCTCGCTGGCAGCCCATCGAATCCTCCCCTTCGTGCAAGCATATAGAATAGATAGGAACTCATGGAAAAGGACTGAGATCTTTTCTCCTGCAGGTTCTTCAATTGTTCATGCAAGTAGTGGCTGATCAATCTAGCCCAGTCGATCAGTGTATTCGAATTCATGATCTCGCTATGTAGAAGAACATCCAAGGCTCGAAGTTCACCGAGTGTGAGCATCCCATTACTCTGCTCAGCATCTTTATCATGTCCACATACTCCTGCTTTAACTCGAAGATTGTGAGAGTTTTGGGCATCTTGGAAACGTGTACTCTAGGCTTCAGCAACCACTGCTTGTTGATCAAATCAGCACATCTGGCGGGGCCTGCTTCATAGACTGCTTGAGCTCCGCTGCTGGTCCTATACGTCATGGAGTAATGTGAAGGGATTCCGAAGGCTTCACCAATTGCCTCTGGAGTCAATGTTGCCAGTAACTTGCCGTCTGGCGTTGAGATTGTCTTCCGCTCCAGATTGTAATGTGCTGCACATTCCAAGACTAGATCTGGGCATTGAATGGCGAGAGGAAAGCCAGCTACTGCAACTATTCCACTTCTCACAATTTTGACAGCTGTCGGAGATGGATTGTGTCCTGCAGTTCCGAACATTCTTATCTTAAATGCAGCCCAGTTGAACATGCCGAAGTTGGTATCGCTGATCTCTTCCCATCTTGAATTCAACCGAGAATGGGGAAGAAAACCTTTCATCTCTGCTTTGATCAATGCCTGCCTGGAGATAGTAGCCGCCTTGCTAGGTTCCGCCATCTTGGGAATACTTCGAAATGATGAAAATAGAGACCAAGTATGAAAACTCTTTGCTTCTTTACTCTTTCTTTCCTGAATCTTGTACGTGAAAAATGAAATGTTTTCCCAACTTATATAGAATTCCCAAGAGGCATCAAATTAGTAATTGCATTTATGGCACGTCATACTTTCCTTAATTACTATGCCATGCAAGGCAATTTCCCATGCGTGTGAGTTCAAATTTAGAACTTTCCTTAAATGCTCCAAGTCATGCGTCATACTTGGAAGATTCCTCCTACCAACTCATTGATTTCATTATTTCCAATTCCAAAGGATCTTTCTTAGGATTTGCTCGATTCCACTCCAACTTGCCATTTCCTGCTTTAGAAGGAATTTTCATGCCTCTTCTTTACATCCCTATTTTTTAGGGATCTTCCTAAATTTTAGGAGTCAGGTTCATTGGATGGGGAATTTCGTCCCGATTCTAAATCTATAAAAATTTCCATATTTGGTCGGGATTTGATCTCTAAAAATAGCATAACTGAAAAATTCGCCTGAGGGGAAATCTGCTTTTTATTCCTCCTTGACTCCTTAGATTTTGTGCCTTAGGCAAAATTTCAAATTTTTTGCTTGAGGGAAATTTTTTACCACGCCAAGGATTCATGAATTTTCCTTCTATGAATGGCTTTCTCAATTCAGCGCCCCAGCCCAGACCTGGGCGCATTTTCAACATGTCCATGGAGAGGTGGAATTTTCCACTTGTGAATGCATTTCTGGTTTTGGCACCCTAGCCCTGACCTGGGCGCATTTTGGAGATGTCCATGGAGAGGTGGAATTTTCCACTTGTGAATGCATTTCTCAATTCAGCGCCCCAGCCCTGACTTGGGCGCATTTTCAACATGTCCATTGAGAGGTGGAATTTTCCACTTGTGAATGCATTTCTGGTTTTGGCGCCCCAGCCCTGACCTGGGCGCATTTTGGAGATGTCCATGGAGAGGTGGAATTTTCCACTTGTGAATATGCATTTCTCAATTCAGCGCCCCAGCCCTGACCTGGGCGCATTTTGGAGGTGTCCATGGAGAGGTGGAATTTTCCACTTGTGAATGCATTTCTCAATTCAGCGCCCCAGCCCTGACCTGGGCGCATTTTGGAGGTGTCCATGGAGAGGTGGAATTTTCCACTTGTGAATGCATTTCTGGTTTTGGTGCCCCAGCCCTGACCTGGACGCATTTTGGCCATGTCCATGGAGAGGTGGAATTTTCCACTTGTGAATGCATTTCTCAATTCAGCGCCCTAGCCCTGACCTGGGCGCATTTTGGAGGTGTCCATGGAGAGGTGGAATTTTCCACTTGTGAATGCATTTCTGGTTTTGGCGCCCCAGCCCTGACCTGGGCGCATTTTGGCCATGTCCATGGACACATGGAATTTTGCACTTGTGAATGGCTTCCAAACTTGGAATATTTTGACCTTCCACTTCAAGGATGATTCTTCACATTTAGCCATTTTGGACCCCTGCCTATCTGCTTTCAACTTTCCAGATTTAGAAGTGATTGTGCATGTTGATTCTCCGTTGTCTGCTAGCCTGATCATGCCACAAATAGACTTTCTCGAAATAGAAACTTTCCAAAATGTCAGAGTTAGAGCCCAAGACAAGACACAGGATGACTTACTAAAAATAGTAAGTTTGATTTTTGGCAAAATGGCGACATTCTGGGACTCGAAAAAATCCCTAAAAATAGGAACTTTCTAAAAATAGAAAGTTGCTCCGTTTGGGCTCAAATTTCACTGGGAGGTCCCTTGAAGGGCCCTGATTCCAGTCGTATGCTTAGTTTTCCCGAAACCCTAACAGGAACCCCTAAAATCTAGGACAAAAGGCAAAACCCTAGAAAAAGGACAAAACAAGCCCTAGACCTCACAGAATTTGCTTGACAGAGAAGCAAATTAACCTTAACCGACTCCCAAACATCCGTAACGCGGAGAGATTGAAGAGATTTCCACTGACACACAAAAACAAAAGCCAAACGACCAAAGGGCCTAAAAGTTAGGGGGTCCCTATCTGGGATGGGGTGATGTGTGATTAGGTCACAACAGGAGACTTGGGTGATATTTTCCTCCATTTTTGCTTGATGTTCCAGACCTCCATTGTTGCAGATCCGGCTGCCATTGAGGACATTTTTAGAATTTGACTTTGGCGCCATAGTTGGGAAAATTTCGATTTTGCTTGGAGAGGTGTTTGGTGCCACATTTTGATGATTTTCATGCATTCTTGGTGGCTGCCATCATTTCCAGCTTGCTGATTCGCTTCAGATCTGAGGTTTGCTTCAGATTTGACCTCCATTAATGGCTGTCATTAATTTTCAGACTTAAGTTTTATTGCCCAGCCAATTCCAACTTAGGCGATTTGCATTTGGAGGTATTTTGTGGAGTTTTCTGTGCATTTTCAGACCATCTTATCGCTGTTGCAGATCTGAAAACTCCGTTGTTGGGCGGTTGTCTTCAGAAATTTTCATTTCCAGCCACCTAACCATTTTGGCGATTTTGTTTGGAGCTGATTCCTTAGCCATTTTTCATCATTTTCAGGGATTTTTAACTACTTTGCAAGGTGCTGGTAAGTCTGAAGTAATCAATTTTCAGACATGTCCTCAGAAATTAATTTTTACCAGCCACACTTACATTCCTGAATATGATTGTTTTCATCATTAGAACTGATTTTTATTGAGTTTATGCACATTTTGAAGATTGCAACATGTTTTAAAAGTTTGATTTTCAGGTTGTCTTCAGAATTTGACATTCATTGTTGACTGCAGAAGGTGTCTTCAAACATACTTTGTGTGAAAACACAACCTTTCACACCTCTCCTTAGTCATCATTAATCCGGTATACTCCTTTGCATTTTAGCTTGCATATTTTCTAAGCATAAGGAGGTATTCATGAATTTTATGAAAGATTTCCATGCCTTAGTGTTGTCACACTTTGAACTTAATTGCTAAAATTTACCAAGTATATGGATTATTTCCCTTAATCCATGCTCTAAATTAGCTAAATCTTTAGAAAGTCAGGAATTTTATTAAGAACATTATTTATTTTCTTAAGTCTAACTTCGAGCTTTGTACAAGTGCGATGTCAAAATCTGGATATAAAGAGAGGAAAGAATTATTGAAGATGCTGGAGACAGGATTTTATCCAAAGCTTAAGATTTCATCCAGATGGAAGGAGATCACTGATACAAACATGCGTTTCCTAGACTTCGACCAGATGCAGCATCGGATGTTCGAAGTCGGAGATCAGGTTTCTTCCCCAGCATATGCGAACATTATGAAGAGTGGCATTTTCCATGCCGTTGGATTCCCACAGTCCATACAGTGCAATGAGCTTATCCTGGAGTGTGCACGATGTTACAATCCGCTCACAAGAATGATCAAGACTCCTAAGGGCATTGTCATCGCCTACCTTGCTGAGGATGTTATTGCAGAGGTGTTCGGAATTCCACGCGGAACGGACATGAAGGATGTGACCAAGGAGGATTATGCAGAAAGATACACGAAGAAGATGGGTGTATGCAAGAATTTAATTAACAAAGAATGGATGATTGAGTCTAGGTCTCATCATTCCAAGGCTCCCAAGACACTCATGTGCATAGATTTTAAGGAGGAGTATAGTGATTTGATATTCCTACTCAACAGAGTGATGGGGATGCCGTAGAGAGCAATATTCGATGGATGGATGTTCTACTTCATTCAGGATTGTCTAAGAGGAACACTAGTAAATTGGTCAAAGATTATAAGTGACAATCTGGATTTTCAGCTGAGGAATGTAGAGCGGTCCAAGTCATTCGCCATGACTTCTTACCTGGTATACCTGCTTGCACGATTTGTTTCATACAAAGGATTAATATGCAAAGGTGAAATTGGGAATGGGCAAGGACAATTCCGAAGTCATGAATGCTACCCCCAGCTAAGCATGTATAGAATTGAAGACTATAAAAGAATGAATGATGCATTCACTATGTACATCACGTGGATGCTGCAAGGCGGAATCCACAGAAGATTGTCCAAGGAGGTGTTGTGACCATTTCACACATCGCCCCATTGCAAATGGGGACCCCTGCTTTTTGCTTTCTAGGGTTTGTTTTCTAGGTCTTTTAGGGTTTTGTCTGTTAGCCTTTAACTTTCGAGTGTCGCCAAGGGGATCACCTGGATAGCAGGTTCTGCTTGAGTTAGGTCAAGTTGGTGAGTGATGAAGTCTGGAATGTCCTGATCCTGAAATTGGGCTAAGTCTGGAATGTCCTGATCCTGAAATTTGACTAAGTCTGGAAAACTGAAGAATCCTCCAAAAACTAGATTTTGCAATATACCTCCTGGAGGTCTGAAACCACTCTCAAACATCCTGAAAGTATATATGGAAATCTTATACTTAAATGTTATATTCCATAAAATGATCCTGACGGAGAGTTCAAAAAGTCAAATTTCGCTTCTAACCCTTCCAGAGGGTCCAAAGCGAATTTCGCTCCTGACCCTTCCAGAGGGTCCAAGGCGAAAATCAACCTAGGACTCATTCCTTGCCTTATTTGACCAAATTTTGATTTGCAAGGCATTTTGAAGGGAAAATTGGAAATGATTCAAAACCTTGAAGAAAATGATGGATTCTAGCCTGGAAGAGGAATCTCGCTCCTGACCCTTCCAGAGGGTCCAGAGCGAAATTCATTATAAAATTCATTTGCCACCTTGTTTGAGCTTGAAAACTTGTTCCTAACTTGGAAAACCATCTAATTTTGCCTTGTGAAGTGGTTTGAACCAAAAAAATTGAATAGTTTAGCCTGGAATGAAGATTTCGCTCCTGACCCTTGCTGAGGGTCCAGGGCGAAAATTTTATATGAGCTTATTTTTCACTAATTTTGGCTAACTTGTTTTGTGCAGGGTCTCTTGGAATGAAGGTTGAACATCATTCAAAGGTTTGGAAGCATGCAAAATGATGAATTCTGGACAAGGAAGGCAATTTCACTCATGACCCTTCCAGAGGGTCCAGAGCGAAATTCCCAATAGCTCTCATCTTGCAATGAAAAAAGTCAAGTTTTAGGCACGAGTGAAAAAAGAACAACTTCCTTTTGCCTCCTGAAGAAGTTTTAACTTTGAAGAATGAAGGATTTTGCTTGAAACCTAATTTTCGCTCCTGACCCTTGCTGAGGGTCTAGGGCGAAAATTTTGTGGGGGATGTTTTTGCTTAGTTTTGGAATGTCAAAGAGGTTTCAAGGTGAAAAATGAAACATTTTGAGTCTAGATTGCAAAATTCGCTCCTAACCCTTGTTGAGGGTCCAGGGCAAAAAGGCTTAGAAGGAGGCTTTCTTGCTTGGTTTGGTTGAAATGAAGTATCAAAAGCATGATGAAAGATGAGAACCTACCTTGCAAAGGAGTTTCAAGTTGAAAAAATGAAGATTTTTAGTCAAAATTGCAAAAATCGCTCCTGACCCTTGCTGAGGGCCTGTTGACATGTATTTTGTACACAATCATACACAGAATAAAATACCCAAAGGCATCTTATCCTCTCTTGAATAAAGTCGCTAACTGCTGAAGATATCGCAAGAAGGATCAGTTAGGATGACTCCAATGTTCTTTTCAGTAGGGTCTCTACGTGTGGATAAGCACCAGTGGTCGTTGTGATTGTTGTGTCATCAAGGGGCCTTACGTTGCCGAAGATTTTGCTAAACTAAACAAGCTTTTCAAAAAAAATATCAAAAGGATAGGGTTTGCAAGAGGTTTAATCTAGTCTAACCCTAAGAATGACTCAATGTGGACAAGACTTGGTGGGATTCTACCAACTTCAATATTGCCATAAATTAACAACTCAATTGAAATTGATGCGATCTTTTAAGGTAACAAATGATTTTTCAATACATCAAAGACCAAGGACACTACCACGAAGGTACATATCCAAGATACAACAACGATTGAAGGTTTAAACGATTCAAATATCTCCAGTCGACCACGCAAGGCGTTCCTACAATCAGCAAGAAGCTAGTGGTTTGGAAAGCGAATCCTACCAAAGATCAAGTCCAACACTTTGTCCTTCGAATTAACACACTATTTTGATTGAGAATGATTCAAGAAAAATGAACAACCATGAAGATAACCAAGAGAATTGCAACAAAACACCATAACTTCAATATTTCATTGATCTCAAAGCCATCATATACAACAATTGTTTGAATTCTTTCTTCAAAACTCAACCTTGCTACAAAAGTAAATTGCTTCTAAACTCTAATCTCTCAATAATTTCTAACTCTCTCTAATTTTCTAGTTTTTCCATTATTATGCAAAATGAAAAGAAATGAGGGTATATATAGCATCCTCAATTACAATGTACGGTCCAGATCGAAAAGAAGATCAATGGTCAAGATCATGACACCTAAACCCTAATTAGGGTTTTATTACAAAAGTTCCCCTTTTATTGCACAACATTAAATGCATAGCCAATTATTAAATTTGGCACGAAAATCTAGGAGACATAAACCAATGACAATTAAGGTGCCATGTCATCTATAACAATCTCTCATCTAGAATCTTATTCCCTTTCCAATGCTCCTTTTTAGCATATGCAATGAATCTAGACACGATTCCTTCGATTTCAGCAATTGGAATCTCGGGAAGATTCTTCATTCTTTCTTCCAAGTGGATGACCTGATCAAATGCCTCGAGAAGAGTAGCGTCCCATTCAGGTTCAAGTTCCTTAGTTTTCTCAATCAGGAGCATGGTAGCAAACATCTGGTCCTGTTGCTCATCTGTGATAACATTTGCATCTTTGCAAAAGATGACCTTAATTTTATCCTCCAATTCCTGCAAATCCACATCTGTCTCAACTTCGATCCTCCTGCCAAGAATGGTACGTAGTACCTCAAATACTCTGTCCTGGATCGGGTTGATAACCTCCTCAACATGGCTACATCTAGTACTGATGTCCTCGAAGAGAACTTCCTTCATCTGGAGTAAGGTTGACCACTGAAGTAAACTGTGAGGTCCTCCATCCATGATCTTTTCCTGCGCTAAGACCTTCCTCGATGTTTGTCTGATTACTCGCAAGACAGGAATGATAACCTCTTTGGTATGAGCAAAAGCAGCTACTGTTATCATCAAGTTGTGGATAATCTCAAGAACCTGGATAGCCCTATGAATAGTCTTCATCATCCTTGTTGTAAATTCTACGGCAACTGTATGAGATTTGTCCATCCAAGTACTCATACGCTGGACCATACTCCTGAATCTCTCTGCCTCACCAATTGATTGAAGGGGAAGTGTCTGTATGGGTGATCTTGCTGGATCCTGACATCCTAAAGGCTGGTTGATATGACTGAAATATGTTCTCCATGCACCGACCTCTCTCTCAAGCTTCCTATTCTTCTCCATTTCTTCCCTAAGCTTGTCTTTCAAGGCCTCAAATGAATCGGTAGCATCATCTAGTGTCTGCTCGGCTGTGGATGGACCTAGCTCAAATGTCTCTATATCATATTCCTCTGCTAGGATCTCACCTTCATACTTGTCCACGGCTGGTGTAGCTATCTGCAATTTTCTGGATCCAGTCTCATCTCTAATCATCTTGGACATCTTGGTAGCCTTCCTCTTTTCTGTCACTTCCTGGGAATGTCCGACAAGGCTCTCCAAATCAATTACATTGTCTTCGTCCTCAATCACGATCACCTTCGTTAATCTTTCCTTCAACCAATCTGGGATGGCAGATCTTGTCTCTTTAACCTGTATTTCCTTGAGCAATTCTTCTTCTCTGGGGGGAGATGTTACTTCATTATCTTCCCCATCTTCATGCAACTCATTGCCTTGAAGAGATCCACCTGGTGCCTGTCCTTCTTTATCATTCTGTACCATTGACTCCATAGACTCCTCCACTTCAAGTGTCCTCTTCTCTTGTCGAGAAGATGTGCCGGATGAACGATCTCGGTTGGCCTCTTGCTTCTTCTTGGAAGATTCTCTCTTCTCAGGTCTCTCTTTCCTCTTTGAGCCTCTTGGATGGAGATTGCCTTCACTTGCACTTCGAAGGTTGCCCTCACTTGTATTTCTGGGATTAGGATTGCCCTCGCTTACACTAGCTCCACCCTCAGCTGGTCTGTCCTCCAAGGTGAAAGTCATAGCTATGCCTTGCTCTCTCAACTTCTGATGCTGCACATCAACCCATCTGCGAGTACAAGACAAGACTGGGGCCATCAAAGTATCTAGATCCACAACTTCAGGCTCATTCCAATCTAACCTCACTGTTTTGCTATCTCGATCATAGGATGATTGGAGATGTCTACCACTGTCCTGAGCTTGGTCGGCCACTCTGTAAATCTTGCATTTCCTAATGAAATCCAAGGGCAATCTAGAATGCATCTTTCTTTTCACTTCAAGATCATCCAATAGATTCATCATAAAATCTTCTATCTGAAATTCATGCTTAAATTTCCTACCGACTGTCTCCTCTATATATCCATGTGGATCAAAGCTTTCTCTCAAAGCAAAGAATGAAAAAGAATACAAAGCTAACTCCTTCTCTGCATCATCCATGGCTAAAGCATTAGGACATACCTCAACTGAATTGCCTAAGATGATAGGTACAGGAACTCCATTCCCATGTCTGTGTCTGAATGCCTTCGCATAAGCTGCCAACTGTCTTGTTACCTCGAGTAACACTATTCTGTCTGTCGGATATCTCGGCAACATGTATGGAGGTGAAGGACATCCATGAACTCTGATATAAGTAAACTTCGGAAATTGGATAAACCAAGCACCGTACCTCTTTACTAGCTCCTGTGCATCCTGTGATAGTCGATTGTGAATCCCACCTTCCAACATCCTTGTGATGTTCATCGTGAAGGTATCATTAACTAACTTGTAGTTACTTCCTGGTGGATGATGCAAGTGAACATAGGAATCACAAACTCTGACCTCGCCGGGTCCTCTTCCAATCACTCCTCTATGAGGTAGTCCTGCGTACTCAAAGCTTCTAATCAAGGCATATATGACATATGAACTCATGTGGAAGGATTTGGTAGCCTTGAGTCTCCTTAACTGTACGTCCAAGCAATGGCTAATCATTCTAGCCCAATGAATTGTTCCTTTTCCCTGAACTATCACCTGGATAAAGTAGAACATCCACCTCTCAAAGTAGAAGGCTTGAGGGGCTACTGTGACTCGGTTGAGCATTGTAATCAAATCTCTGTACTCCTCCTGGAAATCGATCCTATGTGGTGTGTTCGGTATCTTGCTCAGGCGAGGACGACTCTTGAGTAACCAGTTCTTGTTGATGATGCTTAGGCAAGCATCTGGATCATCTTCGTACATGGACCTGGCTCCTTCTATGCTCTTGTAGACCATATCTCTGTGCTCTGGAAGATGGAAAGCCTCACTTATAGCTTCCTCTGAAAGATACGCCAAAGTGTTTCCTTCCTTGGACACGATCGTTCTGGACTGAGGATCATAATGACGAGCACACTCGATCATCAACTCATGGCACTGCACTGCTGGAGGGAAGCCGGCCGCCTTAATGATGCCACTTTCAATTATCCTCCTGGCGACAGGTGATGGATTGCCAATGTAAGGGACCTCTCGAAACTTCTTCGTATTGAAGTTGCCCAAGTTGGTATCTCCAATGTTGTTCCATTTCGACACGATCTTGGTCTCCACCTCTTCGTTCTTTTGATCTTCCTTCATGAGAGCTGGACGACTGGTGGATGCTCCCGCCTTCGGGGTCGCCATTGTATCACCTACACAACATTTCATAATAAGTAATAGATTTTGCAATGTATAACATAGATTAGAGATTAATTTTAGGAAACTTCATGATAAGTCCTTGAGTTATCATTTCCTAAACAACGATTGAGCTACTGAAATTCAAAATTTCAAAATTCAAAATTTTAAGGCTATGACGATCAAAAATTCAAAACAAGAGAAGACTTCGCCATACCTCACTTGAGAGCTAACTCTAAAAAGCAAAACAAGGAAATTTGCCTAGGCAAAATCGGAGTTTGGAAGATTTCAACGTGATCCTTTCTCTCTTCAAATGAACGTCCTCCTTAACAACTTCGCCACCTTTGGGGGGGGGTCTTTGACATGATGATAGCAAGTTCGCCTTACTCCTAACCAAGGTTCGCACTCCCCTTTTGATGATGCTCGCACCACTTCCTTTGCTAAATTTGCACTTCTCCTTATTCTCCAAAATCGCATATGAATGAAGGTTCAAATGATGATTTAAAAATGAAATTTTCACCCTCCCTTTATAGGCGCTTACCTCTCATTTACCTCTAGGCCGACTTGGTAATTAAAAGCAAATTTTAAATAAATTTAAAGGCCGACTTTTGTAAAATAAAACAAATAAACCCCAAGCGCCCCACTTTTTATTAATAATTAATTAATTTAATGCCTTTATAATTAATTTTTTTCGATTTTTTAAAGGCAACAAATAATTAATTAAATGTTCATGTGCAAATTTTAAATGCTATTTTATTGAATATTCAAATTTTATCGATTTTTAGCATTTAATATAATTCAAAAAATTGTGTTAGCGCCAAAATTTGGAAGTTGAAAAATACGAACCATATCGCTCTGGTCCCTGGGAGAGGGACAGGAGCGAATTATCATCTTAGCCTTGATTCTTTTGCCTTTTACGTTCAAAACCATCATCTCCACGTTGAAACTGGCATTCTCGCTGGGAAACTCGAGCTTGACTAACTTGATTTGTGGATGAATGCCTCCTAAGGTTAATATCGCCCTGGTCCCTTGGTGAGGGACAGGAGCGAACCTTGTGTTTTCTCCTTGATTTGTTGTTTTTACACCTTGGCTTCTTGTTCATCGCCTTCCAAATGACGTGCTCGATCTTGTGTACCCTGGCTTTGACGTGATCTTCGAAGGAAAATGATAGATTTAATGAAAATCGCCCTGGTCCTTGCCTGAAGGACAGGAGCGATTTAGCTTCTTGACTCAACTTGATCATCATTTGACGTTTGGTTTCTTTGCACATCATCATCTTAAGGACACTTTAACCTTTTGCAACCTTGTACGTCCTTGACTTAGCATGATCTTTGAATGAACTGGCCGATATAGTGAATGTCGCCCTGGTCCTTCACTGAAGGACAGGAGCGAACTTTGGTGTCTTGGGCGCATCCTTGTTCTTATCAACTTGCAATTGCCTTCACAATATAAAACGATGTCCTTTGGTCCTTCTTGAACACTTGAAACGTGATCAACATCCAAAACTTAAGCCTTCATAGAAATTTCGCTCTGGTCCCTGATTGGGGGACAGGAGCGAACTTGAGCATATAGTGCAATTCCTTCATCATATTAACTTGCAGTTGTCTTCAAGGCTCAAAATGATGCTCTTTACTCCCTTTCGAACACTTAAAATGTGAGTGGCAACTTAAATTTGGACACATTTGAATATTTCGCTCTGGTCCCTGGGAGAGGGACAGGAGCGAACTTGGGCATTTAGTGCAAATCCTTCATCCTTGGCGGTCTTTGCAACTTCATTCTTCGTCGAGACACCTCAAAACGTCATTGCCTCCTTACACCTTGACTTGGAGTGACTTGAATTTGGGTGGAAGGCAAGATAATTAACATTTCGCCCTGGTCCCTAGCTGAGGGACAGGAGCGAATTTTCATTTGCAAGCTCAAATTCACTTTGCCAACTTCCAAAATTATCTTCAATGGACTCGTTGTGCCCCCTTTCATTCATCTTTGGCCTGGATTTCGTTCTAACTTGGCAAGAAATTGATCTAAGGAAGAAATCGCTCTAATCCCTGGGAGAGGGACAGGAGCGCCTAGGCCAATATGGAGTTCATCAGGCGTCTTGCAATCTTCAATTTGTCTTCGACAGGTTCGTTACACTTTCCTTGCTTGCTCCAAACTCAAAACTTACTTGATCTTTGCCCAAAACATGCCTTATGAGGAAATTCGCTCTGGTCCCTGGGAGAGGGACGGGAGCTAACACTGAATTTCGCCCTGGTCCCTGACTGAGGGACAGGAGCGATTTAGCTTCTAGATCAAGTTTTCCTCATGTTTGTGCTTTCAAATTATATTCAAATGATGAAATATATCTCCTTTGATCTCCTCAAATCGTCAAATTGTTCGAATCCTGCAAGGACAAGGCAATGTTTGATTTTGAGCTCCGGTCCTTCAGTGAGGGACAGGAGCGATTTTTGCTCCTGACACATTTCCATGCCTGTGAAATTCTTCAAATTATATTCAACGGAAAGAACATGCCTCCCTTTATCATTTCCAGTCAAAAAATTCGTCTTGATCCTGCAGAGACAGTAAAATTTTGAGAAACAAGCTCCGGTCCTTTACTGAGGGACAGGAGCGATTTTGCTCCTACAGCCCAAAATATCATGTTTTCAAGGGTCCAATCACTTCACACGGCAAAAACAAGTCATTTCCAATGCCCGGGATCAATTATCAAACTTTTCAAAATTTGGTCAAAATTACTCAATCTGACGAAAATCAAAATCTCATCATCAACTCTTAGACAAATTTTCAGAGTTGCACTCAAAATTCCAATTGAAACTAGACCAACTCACTTAGCCTCTGGCGAATTCACTTTATTTCTAAAATTGCATCCCTCGGGAGGAAGCTCTCAAATTCAAAATTGGACTGGACTCTAGCCTGAAAACGTCAAAATGGAAACCCTAAGGCTTGACCCTAGTCCAGACAACTGGCATACTAAACCAAAATCCTAAAAAGAAGAGAAAAGAACAGGCAAAACGAGCAAAAAGAGGGGGTCCCCATTTTAATGGGGCGATGTGTGAAATGGTCACAACAGGGCCCAAGGTGAAATTTCCAAGTTCTTCCCTTTTTTTTGCAAAATTAAGACAAGATCTTGCTATTCATGATTTGGATGGGAGGGAGGCATGATGTTCTTTGCCTTAGAAGTGATGTCAAGTTAAAAGCATAAAGAAATATGCCTAAAATTCAAAATTCGCTCCTGACCCTCTCAGGAGGCCCAGGGCGAAAATCCAAAAATCTCCCATTCTGCCTTGCAAAACGAAATCAAACTTGGATTGGGAGCAAGAAGAAAGATATTTCCTGGCATTGTGAGGTGGATTGAAGTTGGAATGATCAAGAATTTGCTAAAAAACTCAAAATCGCTCCTGACCCTTGCTGAGGGCCTAGGGCGAAAATTGCAAAGTCAACCTATTTCTCTTGAGTTTTTGCTAAGGCAAGGATGCACTAGGGTAAAAATGGCCTTCAAAAACATGATGAATAAAGATTTGCTTCCAAAACTTGATGATTCTAAGCCAGGGAAGAAAAATCGCTCCTGACCCTTGCTGAGGGCCCAGGGCGAAAATTTGAAAAACTCTTATTTCACCTTGCAGAAACAAAGCAAATTTGGATGAGATGAATGAAAGGGATCATTGCCTAACCTTGTGAGGTAGATTGGGGTTAAAATGATGGAGGAGTAAGCACAAATTTGAGAAATCGCTCCTGACCCTTGCTAAGGGTCCAGGGCGAAGTTATTGGCATTCTTCATTGATACCTTAGTCAAGCGTTGATATTCCTCAAATTCCCCAAAATTGCTAACTTCGAAGCCTTCCTCAAATTCCCCAAAATTGCTAACTTTGAAGCCTTTGGAAAGGATTAATTAAATTCGCATTTATTAAGGCTTTGGCAATTTAATAAATTAATTTTTAGGCCTTGAAATAATTAAAAATCCACCTTGGAGGCATTAAAATTAATTTTCAAATTTTAAATGAAGGTGAGCGCTCAAATACATTTATTTACTTTTACAAGCAAGTCGGCCTCAACAGGAATCAAGGTGAGAGCTCTATATAATGGGAGATGTTCTTTAGCAAATTCAAATCATTCTTGCATTCTCTCTCATGCGAACTTGAAGAGCATATTTGGAGGTGCGAAATTGAGCAAGCTGGAGGATAATTTCCAGATTTCGGAAGGTGTTTGAAGGCGAAATTTTGCTAAGTGTGGAGACTAAAGAAGGTGAAATTCATTTTGAAGGCTAATGGAGGCGTAATTCATCCAAGGGAGGACTATAATCTAAGCCTTGTCCATCAAAATCTGGACTTCTTTCATCATTTTTCAAGGTTTTATAGTTAAGCATTCAAGGGGGAGGTATGAAGAATCATTTTGAAGTTCTTATTCAAGACTTATTGTGATCTCATTGCAATTTTGTAAAGTCTTGAAAATCCAATTTCCATTCATAATTAATTTGAAAATGTATAATTCTTGATTTATCATGTCTTTTTCTTTAATCTTAAGTTATACCCTTGAAAGGTCTTAAATTTCATGCTTTAAGGTATGATGCTCAAAGACTAACTTTAATCTTTTGTGTAGGCATCAAATGGTGACCCCGGAGTCGGAAGATCAACTACTTGGCAGACCCTCATCAAAGAAGATCAAGTCAGGACAAGGACAACCTCTTCCAATCCAGCATTCCAAGGCGAGGTACACCATCATCCTGCACATCAAAGACAAAAGAAGTCAGAGCAAGGGTTCGCCGAAGAAGCAGTTAGTTTCAGATGAATTAATTAAAGCTAGCTTCTCAGCATCATCGAATTGGATATCTACCGAGTTGCCAGGTGTTAGACAAGGTGGCATCCTTGTCATCACTCCTCCAGTCGGATTGGTCCACCTCAGCATGTCCAGATTCAATGTACCTGACTCATTAAAGGTGGCACAAACTTCGATGTACCTACCCCAGCTATCCGTTGGTCGAATATTCCAGAGAAGACATGTGTCCAATTAATACAATTATTTCATTGGTCAGCATTAAGTTGGTTGCAACAAACCCTAATTAGGGTTTTCATTGTAGAATCTTGGCCATTGATCTCAAATTGATCTTAGCCATTGAATTGTATTAAGGGCACCATATAAGCCCCGGCTCTTCATTTGTAAAGGCGAATAGAGAGGAATAGGGAATAGAGAGTAGTTAGAGGAGGAATAGTTAGCTAATAGTGGATAGTCAGTTGATAGAATAGCAATTAGAGTAGAATAGAAAGAGAAGGCAAAGATTGTTGCCAAGATGTTGTTGTAAAAGACTTGTAAAACTTCATTGAAGAAATGGTGAAATTTATGGGTCGATTCAACAATTTGCATGGTCTCTATACTTCTCATATTTGATTTCATGTTATTAGATGAGTGGAAGAAATGTGTTTGATTGATGGTGAAATTCGTATATCCATACTACTAGCAGTTTGTTGATTGCAGACTTGCCTTGTGTAGTCAACTGGAATCATTCAGCTTAAGCTTAACTTCAATTGTCGCTTCTTCATTGATATGCACCAGCCTGATGGTGTCTATGCCTGTAGTGATGATCTGAACATCATAAAGCTTTCCTTCGAAGATCGCACTAATCTTGTGGAGATGGTCCTGGGATGTCAAAACAAGAATTAGTTAGAATTTCATCAAAGATCATTCATTGCTCCTACATTCTTAGTGTCAGAATTAGATCCTTTCCTCGACCTCGTCCTTTTTCCTTTTTTCTTAAATCTAAGCCAGTAAAATCTTGTGTTCCAGCAATATTCAAAGCAAATCAGACGTTTAGGTCGACAAGTGTAAGTCCCCTTGTGATTCCAGCAAATCACATCATACCACAGAGAGCTTATCCACACGTAGAGATCCTACAACAAAGAACCTTGAAGTCATCCCGATTGATCCTTTTCGCGACATCTTCAGCATTCGGAGGCTTTATTCAAGAGAGGATAAGGTACCTTTAGGTATTTTATTCTGTGTTTGGTCGTGTACAAAATACACGTCGACAGGAGGCAACGTAGTTAATAGAAAAATATGGATCGTGGTATATACAGTTTCCCACTTTCACATACCTTAGGATTCATGGGTTTCAATCTGAACCCTACAGACTTCCTAGATATCCGACCGTTAGAATGATCTTGTTGGAAGTGGTGAGACAGCTTCTAGAGTTCGATGTTATTCAAAGAGAGAAGCACAGGACAGGAATGACATTCCCTATTTCCGTTGGCAAGACGTCAGAAGTTTGTCAGTCCGCCATAGCCGCCAGCACTGCGAGTGAAGAGCTTGCATTCTATCGATTTGCTACATACAATAAAAGAGAGATTCGATCCAGACAAGAAGGTCGAAAAGATCAGGGGAGAGAAGTTCACTCACAAAATTGATATAGAAGATTATTGGGCTAACCTGATGAACGAGCAAGCAGTAAAGAGAAGAATGTGGTCCAGAATGTCAGTGGATTTCATGAGGAAGTGTGGACTTTTTCTCATTCCTGATCAGGTATTAGATGACAGAGATCATACACATCCACAGTATGAGAATGAAATGAAGAAGGCAATCCTATTGCCAAATTGGTCAGAGGCAGAAAAGATTGACTTGAATTTCTCCCGCATATGGGTAGATATATAGATGAATAAGGCATTTGACATGGGTGTTCCCTTCACTTATGAAAGGATGAAGTCGGAAGAGTCTACTTCCGAGGATGATCAGAGGATTGTCAGTGATATCAGGATTCATGCAGACGAAGAGAGTCAAGCTCCCAAGAGAAGGAAGAACACGCCAGGAGAGGTCAAGGCCAAAGGGAAGAAGATTGATGAGATGAAGAAGAAACAAAAGACTATCATTCCTTCACCCCCTCCCAGTGTCTCATCAATCGAAGTGATTGAAGTAACAGAACAGAACAAGGAGACTCAACAGTGTTCCAACACAGTGATACTACCAGAGAATATTCAAGAATTCCATGCCACAGCGACATCTGCACCTCCTGATGAGAATGATGATCAGCCGGGATTCCCTACTATCCTTTTGGAAGTTAGTTTGGGAAATGAGGTATATGATTGGACCAAGAATAGTCTTGATGATAATGATGATGTTATCTCGGCATTGAGAGGACTTGATCGAGAAATATGTCTCGATGATGGTATGGAGATGGCTGCTATTCCTGAATGGCTGATGAGAAGTATGAAGAAAAGTAAACAAATGATAGAGGTACAGCCTATTAATGATATTGATGACTACCTAGCTAGGAGTGCTAAGGAGAAGGAGCCCAAGAGAGCGGAGATTTTGTTGCACATAGCTAGAGATGAGGGAGGAATGCGGATTGCGCAGATTGTTGTTCCTATTGCAGGCGTGATAGCAAACATGGCTACTCCTATGGATTTCCAGATCACTTCAGTTGCCCTTGGTCGTACATCCAGAAAGCAGGAATTTCATGAGGTTGGTGAAAACCTCAAGGCAATTGATGCAAGGTTAGACAGAGAGGTTGCGGGGAAAGAAAGGTACAGAGAAGAGAATATTAGACTCAGAGAGTATATTGCAGGGACAAGGCGTGGAAATCCCACCCTTATTTCCCCTATTGCAGTTGACCATGGAATACATTCACACTGTGAGGTAGCGAGAGGTACACACTCAGAGGTGGAAAAGTGGATTGAGAGCACAAGAAAGCAGGCAGATGATTTCCTTACTCAGTTTGTCCATGCATATGATAGGACAATAGGGCTCATATTCAAAATCCAGTATTTGGAGGGAGTTTGGGAAGAATTCCGGCTTATTCAAGACAAGACTATTCCACGCCTCCAGGCTTTGAAGAAGATTCCTAATTCCACCTTGGTCAGCGAAAACATTGTGCACAGTGGATACAGATATGATTTCCATGGCTGGTATTGTTCATTAGCCGTGAAGAAATCAACTTATAAGAACGTCCAGTCGAGTTGTATGGAGATGGAAGGATTAATTCAAGACATTCAGATGAAGATTCTTGCCTCGATTGAGGAATTATTGGGTGTTGATGTTAGTGATGCTAGTGATTTACACTTAGCCGAATTAAGAGACAAGATGAAATTTATGTATTTTTGCCAGTTGGACTCTTTGAAGAAGAGTCAGATAGATGACTTGGTCTCTTTGTTGATTCATGTTCATAGTTCGCAGAAGCTCATGACAGAATGGGAGAATACTTTGAATGCTTGCTCGGATTCACTGGACGTGATTGATTTACAACAGGATACCTTGCCTAGCATTTCCATGGAGGAGTTAGATTCAGTATTGGCTAGATTCTTGGAGTATGCTAGGAGAGAGAGAGATGCAGGGAGGAATCTTTTAGAAGATTCTCTATTTGATTACTAGGTATCTTTTCATTGGGCCATATGTTGGTGGCACCATTTTTTATGTAACCCTAATTAGGGCAATTCTAGGGTTTTGTTGGCATGATCTCGATCGTTGATCTTAGATCAATCCTGGCCATCCATTTTGTAAAAGACTGTATATATGCCTCCTTGTCTCTCATTTGTAAGAGAGAGATTTTGTAGAATTGTTGGTATATGCTACAGCTATTTGAATCCTAATCATTGTTCAATTGTTGGTGATTTTGCTCTTCAAGTGTTGTATTTGCATTCATAGTTCTCAATTCCTCCAAGTTAGATTAGAATTTATTTTCATGTATGTTAGATTGAGTGGAAGATTTGTTGAATTCATTTGTGTGGAATCCTTAATCCATACCACTAGCCTCTTGCCGCTGTAAGTGCACCTTGTGTGGTCAACTAGAATTTAAGTAAGCTTAACTTCAACTATTGCGCATCCCTTGACAAGCATCAACTTGGATGGTGTCAACGTTTGATGGTGATACCTTAGACGATTGCACTAAGCTTGTGTCAATACCTGATTGTGAGACCTTGCCTAGTTTGATTCCATTAAATCCATTCATCATTTCCTATATTCCTAGGTTTAGAATAGACTTCTTGAACCCTATTCCTTTTGTCCTTTTTTAAGTAAGAAGTAAATCCAGAGCCATATTGATAAATCTTAAGTTGTCAGCACACCTATTCCGCATCATTCATGATAATCCAAACATTTGCGTAAGTCCCCAAGTGAAACACAGCAATTCACATCGACCATTGAGTTACCCACTCGTCAAGACCTGACATATAGAAACCTTGGAATCATTTTAGTTGATCTCATTCTTAGCATCTGAGGTGATTTTGTTCAAGAGAGGGTAAATTATCTTGGTAATTTATTCTGTAATGTTATGTGCCTAAAACACACATCAACAATAATCGTGTCCTATTTGTTCTGATGATCCGCATTGATCATTGTGCAAGTTTTTGGTGATTTTGCTGAACCAGTGATATTCTTCGTGTTATGCGGTTTTCCTAGTGGTGTAGCGTGTTGCGGTTGATCTTGGCATGATTTTCGGTGGTGTTGCGTGTTTAGAGACTTGAATTAGGTCCATGTAAATCATTATATTGTTCCAGTGGTCAATCTTTGTATCGTGTGATGTAATTTTGTAATTGTGAGTTGAGGGTTTAGTCGACCTTGTTGTCAAGGTTGATGAATTGTATAAATAGGTAATATTGTCATGTAATTTGGGTATCAAGGTTGTGTCTACATTATCAGAAAGTGGTGTATGTGCGAAAAATGATTCATCTTTCGGTGTAGTGCATTGAGGAGAGATTGGTGTTGCAAAGTAGACAATTGTGCTTAATCGGAACTGTCATCAGGCATTTGGAAATGCTATTATTGCAGTTCATTCTTGCCAAATTGTAGTCTGAATCTTGTTGCAAGTCAATGAGACTTCCCTAAGGGTTGTAGCCTTCCGGGTCATTATCTTTTGAGCAGTGCGCTCTAGGCAGTGTGCCTGAATGCATGTGCATTCTCCATTGTAATATTTTCACATACTACTGTAGAGTATCATCTTATTGTGGGTAGGTTCCCACCGTGGTTTTTCCCTTAACCGGGTTTTCCACGTCAAAATCTTGGTGTTGTGTGTTGTGTTATCTATTTGCTTATCTTTGTTATTGCTGCAATTTATCAAATCTGTTTTTGTGATTAGGTTTATAGATCCGATGAAAACTGATTCACCCCCCCCCTCAGTTTTCTCTCATTGTTGTTGCCAACAATTGGTATCAGAGCTAGATCCTTCGGAAAAAGCTTAACTGCTTGAGGAGATCCGGGATGGCAACTGGAACTAGAGGTGTTATCTTTAAGAAGGAGAGTCTGAGATTTGATGGTAGTAACTATGCTATATGGAAGAACCAGATGGAAGTACACTTGAGATGTCTTGGAGAAGATTACTGGAAGATTACAAAGAATGCCTATTCTGCTCCTCCAAATGGACTGGTTACTATTGATGAGATCAAGGAAGATGAACATAACATTAGAGCGAAGGAAGCATTGCTGAGTGCCCTGACTGATTCAGAAATGACAAATGTAATGGGACTTCAGACCGCACATGAAATCTGGGAGAAGCTTGAGACCCTGTATGAAGGAGATAAGCAAGTCAAAGTTGCCAAGTTACAAAGTTTGAAAGGGAAATATAAGATGCTGAAGATGGGAGAAGATGAGAACATAAATACCTTTATGGCTAAGGTGAATGACCTTGTCCTAAGTATCAGATGTGCCGATAAAACCCTTGAAGAAGATGAAATTGTTGCTAAGGTGCTTAGATCTTTGCCTCCTGCTTATAAACATAAGGTAGCTGCTATTGATGACATCCAGAGTGTGACTACTGTGACAAGAGATATGTTGGTTGGAAAAATTGCTGCATTTGAGCTAAACGAATTTGGTGAATCACATGGAAAGTCTGAGACAACATTTAGAGCATCTGTATCCGGTAAGCATAAGTATGAACCTAAAGAATGCAGAATATCCAAATATGAAAGAGAAAGGAGAGAGATGGAAGAGAAAGAAAGAGAACTTGATGAGCTTGAAGCATTGATTGCCCGGAGATTGCCTAAGGGAGCCGGTAAGTATGATAGAAAATTGCCTTTGAAATGTTTCTCTTGCAATAAGGTAGGACATTTTACTTCTAAGTGCCCAGAGAGAATGGCTAAATATGACAGGCATGATAAATTTGATAAGCATGACAGAAATGATAGATATGAGAAGCATGAGAAGTATGATAAGTCTTACAAGTCTAACCGGAAGTATAGGAATTAGAAGAACTACTATTATGCTGCTGATGAAGGTGTTACAAATGAAGAATCAGAAGGAGATGATGTTGTATTTCTTGCATTAAGGAAGATGGACCGGTACCTGTTGATCTCACTAGCTGCACTATTGAGGAGAAAGCTTTAGCTACTAAAGTTGAAGAAAGAGATGAATGGGTAATAGACAGTGGTTGTTCACATCATATGACCGGTGATAAAAGAAAATTTGTGAGTATGGAAAGGTATGATGGTGGAATAGTGAATTTGGAGATGACAAAGCCTGTGTGATCCGTGGTAGAGGTTCTATATCCTTTGATGGTAAGCATAATACCGATGATGTCTTGTATGTTGAAGGTTTGAAGCATAATCTTTTGAGTGTTGGACAGATGGTTGACAAGGGTTATGATTTACAATTCAAGAATGGTAAATGCAAGATCCTAAATGCCTCCGGTATAGAGATTACATCTGGGACTAAGACTGAAGGTAATATTTTTCATTTCAATGTTGGTGAGAATAGTTGTTTGATTGCTCAGATTGATGAAAGATGGTTGTGGCATAGGAGAATGTGTCATGTTAGCTTTGATTCAATGATTAAGATCAATTCTATTCAAGTTGTTAGAGATCTGACTAAAATTGTTAAGTCTGCTAATCCGGTATGTAAAGAATGTCAATTAGGTAAGCAAACAAGAATTTCGTTCAAGAGCAAACAGTATACATCTAATGGATTGCTAGATCTTGTACATACTGACCTGTGTGGACCTACAAATATTAGAAGTGTGCATGGAGATAGATATTTGATGTTGCTAATTGATGATTATTCCAGGATGATGTGGGTTGTCTTTTCAAAGGAAAAATCTGAAAGCATTAGACAAATTCAAGATATTCAAAGCAAAGGTTGAGACTAAGTCAGGATTGAAGGTAATGTCTGAGATTTGACAGAGGTAGAGAATTTTGTTCTGGTGAGTTTGATTCATTCTATGAGAAGCAAGGGATTAGAAGACAATTATCTGCTCCTAGAACCCCTCAACAGAATGGAGTTGTTGAAAGAAAGAACAGGATTGTTTTGGATGCTGCAAGGACTATACTGATTGAAGGGAATTTTCCGAGGATCTATTGGAGAGAAGCTATTAGCACTGTTGTTTACACATTCAACCGAGTTCATATCAAAGGTGATACCAATAAGACTCCTTATGAGTTATGGTTTGGTCATGTTCCTACTATGAGATATTTCAAAGTATTTGGTAGCAAATGTTATATCAAGAGAGATGACGACATAGGAAAGTTTGATGTAAGAAGTGATGAAGGAATTTTCTTGGGATATTCAACAAAGAGAAAAGTCTACCAGTGCTACAATAAGAGACTCAAAAAGATAGTGGAAAGTGTAAATGTGAAGGTGGATGAGAACCTTGGGAAAAAGATCAGAGCATGTGGATATGATGATGGTTAGCATGTTGTTCTAAATCCTATTCAGACTGAAGAACCAAAGCAGACTAATCCAATAGAAACTGTTAATCCAGATGTTGTCTGGATGTTGCTGCTGCCGGTGGAGAGGTGCAGGAACCTGAAAAATCAGAACAATCAGAAGACTCCAAGGTATGTAAGACTGAATCAATCAAAAAATCAGATTATTGGAGATAAAAATAAAGGTGTGATGACTAGAAGAAGGCTAGCTGCTGAAGAGGTATGTTTATTTCTAAAATTGAACTTAAAGATGTTGCTGAAGCTTGCAAAGATGAAAATTGGATGAGAGCTATGGAAGAAGAATTAGATCACATTGAGAAGAATAACACATGGGAGCTTGTGCCTAGACCTAAAGATAAGAATGTGATTGGTACTAAATGGGTATTCAAGAATAAATTGAATGAAGTCGGTGAAGTTGTCAGAAATAAAACAAGACTCGTATGCAAAGGATATTCACAGAAAGAAGGAATTGATTATGACAAGACTTTTGCTTCGGTGGCCAGACTTGAAGCTGTTAGACTGTTGCTTGCATATGCTGCCTATAAAGATTTCAAGGTATATCAAATGGATGTCAAATCTGTCTTTCTGAACGGTGATCTTGAGGAAGAAGTCTACATTGAGCAACCTAATGGATTTTCATTATCAAATGATGGAGACATGGTTTGTAAAATGAAGAAAGCTCTTTATGGATTGAAACAAGCCCCTAGAACCTAGTATGCTAGATTGGATAAGTACTTGTTGAAATTGGGATTTAATAAAGGGACTGTTGATAGTAATCTGTACTTTAAGATTGAAAATGATAACATCTTAATTGTTAAAGTCTTTGTTGATGATATTATCTTTGGAGGTGATGATGACTTGAGCATGAAGTTTGTCGGTGATATGCAAAAGGAATTTGAGATGTCTATGATAGGTGAGATGAAATTTTTCTTAGGATTGCAGATTTCACAAACTAGAATAGGTATCTTTATATCTCAAAACTAAATATGTGAAAGAATTGTTGAAGAAGTTTGGGTTAGATGACTCCAAACCGGTTGGAACTCCTATGGTGACTAGCTGCAAATTATCTAAGAATGATTAATCTCCGAAAGCTAATCAGAGTTTGTACAGGTCTATGGTTGGTGGACTGCTATATCTTACTCAAACTAGGCCGGGCATTATGCATGTTGTGTGCATGGCTACTAGATATCAAGCTGATCCGAAAGAGAGTCATGTCACTACTGTTAAGAGAATATTCGGATACTTGAAGGAAACTGTGGATTATGGTTTGTGGTATCCGAGGAATGATGATTTCATGTTATGTGCTTACACTGATGCTGATTGGGCTGGTGATGTTGATGATCGGAAGAGTACATCCGGTGGTGCTTTCTTTTTGGGTAAGAAATTGGTTTCATGGGCTAGTAAGAAACAAGATTAAGTGTCCTTATCTACTGCTGAAGTTGAGTACATTGTTGTTGTTGGTAGCTGCACTCAGGTGGTTTGGATGAAGCAAATGTTGAAGGATATCAAAGTTATCTATGATGAGCCTACTGTCATATATTGTGATAATTCCAGGTGCTATCAACATGTCAAAGAATCCAGTGCAACATTCAAAGACTAAACATGTGTCGATCAAATATCATTACTTGAGGGAGAAAGTCAGTGAAGAGGAAGTGAAGTTGGAGTATGTGTCTACAAAGGAACAAATTGCTGTTTTTTTCACTAAGTCTTTGCCTACAAATACATTTGTCTATTTAAGAGACAAGTTAGGGGTATCCACCCCTCCTAATGAGAACTAGATGTTGAGATATGGACCAGCTGGGACTCGAACCTAGGACCTTCCATACGCTGCTGGAGTGCTCTACCACTGAGCTACTAGCCCCTCTTGGACCAGTCCATCGTCGGTCCATGTGTGGCTTATTTCCAACACCAACACCCCCCCTTAAGCCACACCTCTCGTGTGCTTGGGGCTCCTAGCTTGGACCTAGCTCTGATACCATGTTGAGACATGGACCAGCTAGGACTTGAACCTAGGACCTTCCATACGCTGCTGAAATGCTCTACCACTGAGCTACTAGCCCCTCTTGGACCAGTCCATCGTCGGTTTGGGTGTGGCTTATTTCCAACACCAACACTGTTGAAATGTAGCTATGTCGAATCCCTAGCTTAATTAATTTTAATGTGGCCCTTGGCCTTAAAATTAATTGTATTGATATAATTGATTAAAGTTTAGGGTTGAGCCTCAATTTGGATAGCTTGTAATTGGACTGGGCCCAAATAGATATCAATGTAACTTGTGAACCTTAAGGGCAGGCCCTATTTGAGCGATGATGCATATGTAACTTGTGAATAATAATTATATTATTATTATTTTTGGTGGCAAACTCATCTAGGCCGACTTTGGGGTTCTAAAGATTGACGCCATGTATATATGCAAGGCAAGTTGATGCCTTATGCCATTATTATCATTAGCGAATTTGTCTCTACTAATCAGCAATCTGCATTAACGAACTTCTTCTTCAACAACTTCAATTAATCATCATTGGGGAATCTCCTTGAAGTTAGCAAACTATTGTTTGATGTCCTGCAATCTGCCTTGTCTCATACGCGAATACTCCAGAACTGGGCAAAGGTGTTACCTTGAAGATTGTCTATGTGCTAGGCGTTCATATTGATCTAACTCTGCTCCTAAATGATCACCTATAGTCTAGATCAGATAAATTGAATCTATGCTACTCTAAGTGAGCGAACTTGTAATTGTATTCTACTGATTATAAATAATTTGATCTGGATTATTGTTGCTAGGTTTTTCCTCCAAGAGGGAGATTTTCCCAAGGTATCTTGGTGTTCTTGTGTATGTGTATTTGTTTATTTCTGAGTCATGTTAATTCTGATCACTAATATCAACATGGTATCAGAGCTTGGTTCGTAATAGTTGTGATCAGATTCATCAATTACAGTCATTTTTCAGTCTAACCTACTGCTCAAGTTCAGGTCAACATGGCTTCTTATCTTAGGGCTGAAGATCGGTTGGAAGGTTCCGCCAATTACACTTCATGGAAGGTCAGAATAATGATGGCCTTAAATGATCTTGCTGAATACGTCGGCAAGGATGTTGCTAAACCTCAAGACGAAAAGGAGAAGGAAGAATGGAAGAAGGACTACCAAGCACAAAGGATGATTATTGATTCCGTCAAAGATCACAATGTGTCATCCATCTCTAAGAAGAAGACTGCGAGAGAGATGTTCAACACATTGGAGAAGATGTACGAAGTCAACAACACTAGCTATATACTTGCCTTAAGGAATCATCTCTCTCACATCAGATTGGAGAAAAGAGAACCTGTAGCTGCTTACTTCATGAGGATCTCTAAGCTAAGGGATCAGCTTTCTACCGTTGGGAAGAATGTTGAAGACAGCGACTTAACTATGACGGCTCTAAATGGTCTTCCTTCTACATGGGAGCCATTTATTCAAGGAATCAGTGCAAGAGTGGAGCTTCCTCAATTTGATCAATTGAGAGGAGATTGCATTCAAGAGGAATCTCACTTGGCAGCGAAAGGAAAAATTAGAAGTCCTCATGACAGTGATCATCATGTCCTCACAGCTAAGAAGGAAGGTGGCCATTGGAAGAAGAATAACTTCAAGAGAAATAGAGATTTCAGACCCTCTGCTTCTTATTCAAGGAAGAAACCAAAGGACTTGTCTCACATCAGACACTTCCGATGTAACAAGTTTGGTCACTTTGCAAAGGATTGTCAATCTCAGCTTGAGAAAGGAGAAGCGAACCTAAATGAAGTCTTGGAACAACAGAATAATGAAGACTTCCTCTTTGTCTCAGCCTTGTCAGGCAATGTTCAGTCAGACAGTAACACTTGGCTGATTGACAGTGGTGCATCTAGAGTCTAGACACATCACAGGCTATCGGGAGCATCTCTTAGATTTGGTGGAGGAGTCCAACCTTCACGTGACTATTGGTGACAATGCTCGTTATGCAGTAAGAGGTTTTGGCTCTACTTCCTTAAAATTAGATTTTGGTATTTCCCTTCATCTCAGTAATGTTCTGTTTGTACCTGGAATAAAAGGAATCTAATCTCTATATCTGCTCTAGAAGATAAAGGTTATCAGGTTGTATTTTCTGAAGGAAGAGTTCTTGCATGGCCTAAGGAGTCCAACATCAAATCAGCTCGTGCCATCGGGATTAAATATGAAAGCCTATACAAGCTTTCAACTCACACTTTCAATTAAGGATATAGTTGATAGATTCTTAAAACTATGATAGGAGTAAATCAACTAGTTTTTGAATCATGTGAACTTATTACTTAGATAAGGATTAAGAGGGAGTTATATATTCCCCATAATCCTCAGTGAATGCATTGTTGTTGATTATATTTAGTAAAGCTTAAACATGTTGCTGTTTTCTAACCATTGATGTTGAAAACTGATTTACAAACAAAATGATATCTCTAGTGTTGGATTTGAGAAGTATGGCTAACCATTTGAATTCAAATCAGTTCTGAATTTATAATTGTTATATGATTATTGCAAGGATGTTCTTGATTATGATTCTATTGATAGAATTACAGTGTTCCACGGGGACGCGTCCCCCCCCTTTTTGGGCGCGTCCCCCCGTCAGAAACGTCTCAGGGACGGGGGGACGGGGACGCGACGTCCCCCGCCGTCCCGCCACCGCCACCCAAGCTCCGCCGGGACGCAGAGACGTCCCCGTGTCTCCCAAGGAGACGTGGAGACGTCTCCTTGGGAGACGTTTGGGCGTCTCCCAAAGAGACATGGAGACGCCTCCACGTCTCCTTGGGAGACGTTTGGGCGTCTCCCCGTCCTTCAAGAGACGTGCAAACGTCTCTCCAAGGACGGGGAGACGCCCAGACGTCTCCTGTCGCCCCCACTTATATGCAATGTTTAAAATTAAAAAAAATTTAAAAAGTGAGTTTTTAAGTTTTTTGAGGGTTTAAGGGGTAACTCTAATTGGACGTGGGCCAATAGAAAAATAACACCCGACGCCTTTAGAAAATAATAAAAGTATTTTTGGCCTCGTAGGGAGCTGCCCCTCGACCCCGCCCTGTATCGCAACAGGGAACGCGCAAGGGGCGATGCCCCTTGACCCCAACTTGGGGGCGCTGCCCCCAAACCCTCGTTGAAAAATATAGGGGGAAACCGCGCCGATAGAAGTAGGGAAAATCTAACCTCTGAGTTTGATTAGGCTCCATATAACAACACAACTTAGAAATTTTGGTATTTAGATTTAGTATTTCAAATTTCCTATAGTCTCATTTGAAATGTAATTCTTACACTGTAATACTGTCATACATCTTTTCAAAACTAGTTTTTCAAGTACTATATGTATATGTACAAGTATATGAGCACCACCACCCCGCCACCCCCCCGCCACCGTCCCCCCGCCGTCCCCAAATTTAGGCCCTTGGTCCCCCCGTCCCAGAAATGCGTCCCCCCCGTCCCCCCGTCCCCAACGCCCGTGGAACACTGTAGAATTAACATGTGTTCCTTTCTCTGAAATATACTTTGGCCAAGAGGGATTTTTCAGCTCCTATGATAACATTGTGTGTATCTTCCACCCTCTGCGGAGTGCAAGGTGGTAGTTTCATTGAGGTGTAATACCTCTTCCACCCTTTGCAGAGTGCAAGGTGACAGTTTATACTTCTTTGTAGAGAAGTTTTGAGGTGTAAGACCTCTTCCACCCTCTGCGGGCAATGCAAGGTGGATCCATCCTCTGCGGGTGTGCATGATGGGTATCATGAAAGAGTCCATGATGTACTTAGGATTCATCCTCTGCGAGTATGCATGATGAATATCATGGAAGGAGTCCATGATGTACATTGAATTCATCCTCTGCGGGCATGCATGGTGAATATCATGGAAGGAATCCGTGATGTATCTTGGAACCATCCTCTGTGGGAATACATGATGGATATCATGGAAGGAGTCCATGAAGCATGGTCACGGTGCAACTTGATTATTCAAGGGATCCTCCCTAGCTAAGAGGGAGTGTTGAAATGTAGCTAGATCGAATCCCTAGCTTAATTAATTTTCATGTGGCCCTTGGCCTTAAAATTAATTGTATTGATATAATTGATTAATGTTTAGGGCTGAGCCCCAATTTGGATAGCTTGTAATTGGGCTGGGCACAAATAGATATCAATGTAACTTGTGAACCTTAAGGGCAGGCCCGATTTGAGCAATGATGCATATGTCTTGTGAATAATAATTATATTATTATTATTTTTGGCGGCAGACTCATCTAGGCCGACCTTGGAGTTCTAAAGATTGACGCCATGTATATATGCAAGGCAAGTTGATGCCTTATGCCATTATTATCATCAGCGAATTAGTCTCTACTAATCAGCAATCTGCATTAATGAACTTCTTCTTCAGCGATTTCAATTAATCATCATTGGGGAATCTCCTTGAAGTTAGCAAACTGTTGTTTGATGTCCTACGATCTGCCTTGTCTAATATGCGAATACTCCAGAACTGGGTGAAGGTGTTACCTTGAAGATTGTCTATGTGTTGGGCATTCATATTGATCTAATTCTGCTCCTAAATGATCGCCTATAGTCCAGATCAGATAAATTGAATCTATGCTACTCTAAGTGAGCGAACTTGTAATTGTATTCTGCTGATTATAAATACTTTGATCTGGATTATTGTTGCTAGGTTTTTCCTCCAAGAGGGAGGTTTCCCCAAGGTATCTTGGTGTTCTTGTGTATGTGTATTTGTTTATTTTTGAGTCATGTTGATTCTGATCACTAAAATCAACACTAGATGCATTGAGTTGCATCCATCCGGTGGACTTCACAGTCTTATCTCTTTATCCGGATTGATGAGTTGGTGATGCTCCTCTGGTGGAGTAGTCTACTTATGTGTTTAGGGAGGAGAGATTCATGATTTTCTTATCTATGAAGGAGAGTTTGGTTTTGTGTTTTAAGATCTTTGGCATTGTTGTCAAAGGGGGGGAGATGCATGTGAAAAACTGTTTTATCTACTTGACCTTAGGGGGAGTTTGCTGGATATGTTTCTTTCTTTGCATTGATTTTTTTCACATTCATATGTTGCCATCAATGCCAAAGGGGGAGATTGTTGGACATTGTTGCTGCTAGGATATGTTGTTGTCATTGATGTCAACATATTCCTGCTTCGGTGAGTGCAGATTGGTTCATTGTGATTATGGTTTGGTGTATGGAGTATCTTTAGTATCATTATATTCTTTTGTACTGGTGTTGGTGATCCGAGAAGCTTAATTGATCATATAATATGATCCAGTTTTGTAGTTTGTTTATCTGATCAATGCTTTGCAGAGTTCAGTATTTCCTTCGATATAGTTTGGTGTGATCAAATCTTGAGCTGAGATTTTGGGATATTGTTTGGGATGGTCTTGTGTATCTTCATTTCAGATGGTTCGTGATTTGGTGCTCCGCAAGTTATCTTTCTTTGTGACAGTTGTTGTTGTTTGAGTGTTCTTGAGTTCCAGACATTGACAGATGAAGATTTGATAAGTGGTGTTAGTGCAGTTGTTACTGATGATTGTAACGTGCTTGCTAATGTTTCCTAATCGTGTCCTATTTGTCCTGATGATCCGCATTGATCGTTGTGCGAGTTTTTGGTGATTTTGCTAAACCGGTGATGTTCTTCATGTTATGCGGTTTTCCTAACGGTGTAGCGTGTTGCGGTCGATCTTGGCATGATTTCCGATGGTGTTGCGTGTTTAGAGACTTGAATTAGATCCATGTTATGTCATGTAAATCATTATATCGGTCTGGTGGTCGATCTTTGTATCGTGTGATGTAATTTTGTAATTGTGAGTTGAGGGTTTAGCCGACCTTGTTGTCAAGGTTGATGAATTGTATAAATAGGTGATATTGTCATGTAATTTGGGTATCAAGGTTGTGTCTACATTATCAAAGAGTGGTGTATGTGCGAACAAGGATTCATCTTTCAGTGTAGTGCACAGAGGAGAGATTGGTGTTGCAAAGCAAACAATTGTGGTTAACCGGAACTGCCATTATTGCAGTTCATTCCTGTCGGATTGTAGTCTGAATCTTGTTGTAAGTCAGTGAGACTTCCCTGAGGGTTGTAGCCTTCCGGGTCATTATCTTTTGAGCAGTGAGTTCTAGGCAGTGTGCCTGAATGCATGTCCATTCCCCATTGTAATATTTTCACATATTACTGCAGAGTATCATCTTATTGTGGGTAGGTTCCTACCATGGTTTTTCCGTTAACCGGGTTTTCCACATCAAAATCTTGGCGTTGTGTGTTGTGTTATCTATTTGCTTATCTTTGTTATTGTTGCAGTTTATCATATCTGTTTTTGTGATTAAGTTTATAGATCCGGTGAAAACTGATTCAACACCCCCCCCCCCCAACTCTCAGTTTTCTCTCATTGTTGTTGCCAACAGGAGTTTGTTGTTTACACCATCCATCAAGCTTTGCAGTTCATAAATAGTCAAGCTAAACCAAATCAACATCATACGAAGTTAACTGAATTTTTGCAAAGATCAAGTCAAATGTCAAATAGAGTAAATAATGCCTTGAGTCGGAGGGGTTTGTTTTTTTGCACAAATGTAGGTGGAAGTAATGAGTTTTGATGCCATGAAGAAGTTGTATAAGGAAGATGGGGATTTTTGGTAAGGCATAGGCAGCATGCTGAAGTCTTGCTACCATGGAAAGAACACCACAATTAAATTATTTCACAGCAATTGTGTGTGCCACGAGGATCCGTGAGAAATCATCTGATTAGAGTGATGCATAGTGGAGGTATGGATGGTCATTTTGGCATGGACAAGACTCTACCCCAACTATTCAGTAGATATTATTGACCAAGGTTAAGCAGTGATGTAAGGAAGTTCACTATGGGTTGTTGGATATTGCAACATGCAAAAAGTTAAGTGCCAAAATACCAGTTTATAAAAGCTATTGTCTATACCATAGTTAGCAAACTCTGACTCAAAAAAAACTTGACAGACCAAAATTCGTGACTCAACAAAAAATCTGCAAAAAACTTGGCAACTTAAAAAATCACTTTTTTAGACCAACCCCAAGGAAACTCTGGGTACAGGCCATTTCAGTGGAGCAGACAGACTTTGAGTGAATTTTTTTGCAAAATTCAATGACACTGTATCTAATGAGTACAATAGTGTATTCTATTAAATTTGGTTAATTTCAATACAAAATCATATCATCATACAAAATCCTGATACAATAGACAAGTAACAACTAAAAGTGTGTTTACATTTTGAACTCAAGTGTAACATGTTGGAAAGTGGAAGCATCTAGGTCAATTTGCTCGGGCTCCATATCCCATAGCTTAATGGGGATCTAGGGGTAGTGCCCCCAGCAAGGTCAAGGGACGGCACCCCTTGCGAGGGTCTAGGGGTAATGCTCCTAGTAAGGTTGAGGAACAATGCCCCTCTTGATGGTCTAGAGGCAGCACCCCCAATGGGGTCAAGGGTCAACACCCCTTGCAAAGTTCAAGGGAAAAACCCCTAATGCATTCCCTATTGCGATACAGGGTGGGGTCAAGGGGTAGAACCCCCACCACCACGCCCAAAAGAAGGCCTTCTAAAGAATCAAAACTACATAGACCTTCATGGCACACACCATTTTCATAATTTTTTTAAAATGCAACATCAAAGGTAGCAAAAAAATAAAAATTAAAAAGGCAGAAAAATGGGCAGATTCGCATCCAGCGAGTTTTTCTCACAAACTATACAAGTTTTTTATTTTACTTGCCCAAAAATTGGTGAGTTACTTGCCACTAGAAAAAAATGGCAAGCAAGTAGGCCCATAATGGTCTATACTAGAGAGACAATGGGAAGACAATAGCATGAATTCTGTGCTTGGTTTACAAAGGGTCCACAAGGAAATAACTCCATTTTCATTGTTGTTGATCATTTAGCCAATAGGGTACATTTCAATGCATGTAAGTAGACTAGTGATGTAACAAATGTTTCTAATTTGTTTTCCAAAGAGGTAGTCAAATTATATGGATTTCCCATAAATATTGTTTCTCATCAGGATACTAAATTTCTAGGCCATTTCGACTAGACTCAACTTCAATTCAGAAAAACATCCTCAAATGGATGGTCAAAACAAAGTTATGAGTCAAAGCCTTGGTAACATGGTGAGATGCTTGATTGATGATAAACCAAAACAATGGGATTTAGTACTTGCACAAGCTGAGTTTGCTTGCATTAACCTAGTAGACCTAGTACCACGAAGATCCCCTCCAAACAGTATATGGATGCAATCCAAGAGGGATCGTTGAGTTGAGGAGTGTAGCTGATATGGATAAGAGGAACGTTGAAGTGGAAGATTATACAGAATACATAAAAGAAATTCGTCATCTTGTAAAAGAGAATTTAGAAAAGACTACATGGAGCTATAAGAAATATGCTGATCACAATAAGAGGGAACAATAGTCTCAAGTGGACGATTAAGTTTTGGTTCATTTGAGGAAAGAAATATTTCCGCAGAGCACCTACAACAAGCTGAAATGGGAAAAAATAACACCTTGCAAAGTACCACACAAGTTTTCAGTCAATGCAAATAAGATTGAGTTGCCTGATGGGCTAGTATACCCCTAATCTTCAACATTATAGGCCTGTACACCTTTCATGAGGTTCAGCCAAATGAGGGGAGTGCTGAATCCAATTTCAAGCCACATCAAATTGGAAACTACAAATGCCAATGAAAGAAAAAGAGGAAATTGAAGCCATGATTGATTCAATGGTGACCAAAAGGACACGAAGCAATGAATACAAGAAGTACTTGGTAAAATGGAAACATAGAACAGCTGAGGATTCAACTTGGATGAATGAATCTGAGATTGGTAGATATGGCCAATGTATGGAACATCCTGTGCACATTCTGTTAGCTGGAGCTCATGAACACTTTTCAACTACCCTAGGTGTCTAATGTAGGAGCATCCAAGTTAATGAGCAATTTGCTTAAAAAAAGGAATCTTGTTGGTCATAATAACTCACCATATTGTGAAATGAGCTACTTGGTCCTGTCATCTGTTCCTAAATTCACTCATTTACAATTCCCTAACTTATGCCAGAATCAACTTAAGCTCAATGATCAAGTAGTTGAAGTGGTTGCAGGTCATTGCCATGATTTACATGTTCACCTCTCAAATAGTACACAAGTGACAGATAAATATCTTCTCCCATCTTTCTATCAGAGAAGTGCAACAAACTGAGGCATCAAAACATCTATGTGGCTTCATTAAAGCTGCATCTGACAGAACTTTACTGGCACTGACTCATAATTATTGTCACTTGTAGTTTTTAAATCTGGATCAGTGCAAGAGAATTATGGAGGTTGGGAGTTCCAGTGGATATTTATTTATTTATTTGTGGTAAAAAAACTATCTTAAATTTTATGTTTTACGTCATTTCATTGAATCTGGTTTTGTGCTGCAAGGATAAGGCTATCATTAGCTTGGCCCACAATACTTGACTGCATCCTTATGAGAAGAAAGTGATGGAAAGGATCCACAAAGTGGAGCAGAATCAGCTAAGAACTACCAAAAGTAAGAACAGTGATACACTAGCCAAGTGTTCCGTGGTGGAATAGCAAGGTACAGTGACCACCATGATGATGGCACGAGTTCAAGGCCAACTAGAAATGCTCCTGGTTGTAAAATGATTGTGATAATGTGTACCATACTTAAACGATAAAAGGTGGATGCTAAGATGCAGAATGAAAACCACTTGGATGTGGAATTGAGCCAAATGGTGGTCTAATTCTCGATAGTGCCATCCTGGACATGGCTTCTAAGCTGGACAGCGATCTAAGCTAAATTGCAATAATAAGTTTAAACGATTGTGTAAGCTACTTGTTAGTGCACTCCCACAAGTTAAAATATGGCCAGGTAGTTTTTACCAGTTTAGTGACTTACTGGGCAAAAGGAGCAACGTTACACTAGGATTATTAAAATTCTGAGCCATGTTACTCGAGCTCTATATACATTTCAGTTTCTTCAGACATCTGCTTTTAGACTTATTTTAAAGTTTTCTAGCCCTGGTTTCCATGCTTATAGTTAAAGAGCATCATATTGCCAGTCTATAATATATATGAATTCTATGTATCATGACCTTTGGAGAGGATGTTGGTCTATTTGCTTTCAGAGATAATCGTTATGACTTTGATTTTAGTCTATGAACCGCTAGCTTTTCACAAACCCTTTTGCCAGGTGTGAATAGTGAGACTATTGAGTATTTACTGTTTGCTGAGCTGGGCCCTGGGGTGATTACTCTTGCAAATGGGTGTAATATCTGGGTGACCACAAGTGTCCAGTCTGGGTCTCTTGTTGGAGGATTTCACCGCAAGCAAGCTTCGAATTTGGGTATCTTAATACGTACAAGCTGGCCTTCCAACCCTGAGATCAAATATAAGTTAAATAAGGAAAATAAAACAAACCGGCTTTTGCCCAGGGATTTTGGCTCTTCAGGTTAATTGCCGTACTGATCTTGTATTAATTAGGGTTGATATACATAAACAGAATTTTCGACCTTGTGATAGTAAAAAAAATTCAGATTACCTATGATGGTATTGAGGAAAATTGCTCACCTGCATACAATCTCCCACATTGATAATAAAAGCATTAGGAACGGCTTTGATTGGCACCCACTCTCCATCCTTGCGCCTAACTTGTAGTCCTTCAACCTCATCCTGAAGCAACACAGTCAGCGCAGCCACATCCTTGTGTCTACTCACACCCAGAGCCATGTCAGGCACTGGACACGTAGGATAATAATTCAACCTTAGAAAAGAAGTGTGCTTTTCAAACTTTGAATCAAAATAGTCACTGGGCAATCCTAAGCTTCTAGATATGAGTCCCAGCAATCTGAATGATAGCTTCTCTACAGCCTCAGCGTATTTCTCGCAGGCCTCCCTGCTCCAACATAGTCATAAGCGTTAACCAAGTAATAATAAAAAGAAAAAGTAAAGTTTAGGTAATGTAATTATTCAAGTTAAACAAGTCTGAATCAAGAGAAACCTTAGATGAGGTGGGTTATCTGGCCACTGATTTGTCAAGGGTAATGTTTCACTGGAATCTGCTTCAAAATGACGAGGAAGATGGATTGTGCCTGTGCATGCAAAATCAAAGACTTGCTTCCAGTCTCTCACATTCTTGGTGAGTTCATTGTCATAGTAGCCAAAGGGGTTACTAAAGTCTCTTCTAACTTTGGACTTTTCTTGAATGGGCAGCGAGAAGAATTCAGCTGCTTGAAATTGGAGCGTGTGGATGAGTTGGCGAGGTACGCCATGGTTTATGACTTGGAAGAATCCCCAGTCCTTGCAGGCTCTATGGATTTCGCTTGTCACCGTTTCTATATTGTTAAGATCTATCACTGGTACTTGCTCATCAGCTGGGGAGTTGCTAATATTGTTTCCAATTTTGGGCCTGTCTTCCGGAGAGACTATAAAGGCTGGATCAATGTCCAAACCAGCATTTACATCGTTCTGTAATCCCATTGTTTCGTTTGCTCGTTGAACAATGTTGTCATTCACAGTCTCGGGAAAATTTATGCGTAGTGAGCAAATGCAAGCTTGAAGTGAGGATATAAAACGCAGAAACCAACAAAATTTATTGTCTATTTGTCGACTAGAAATTTGTCTTTTATAGAAGTGTCTCTATATGCGGGTTGATATTGCACCGTCAAGCTTTTTAAACTAAGTTTTGGTGAATTAAAGTTTGTTTGAGGCAATAGGATCCTAGTTTTTAAGTTTTTAAGATTTTAAAGGGTATCTTTAGGGTGGGGTTAAAAAAAAATTGTTGCGAGATGTGATATATTTATAATTTTAAAATTTTAAATAAAAAATATTTTAAATTAATTATATAGTTATACATTAACTCTGTATTATTGTTAAAAATAATCATGCCACCATCAAAAAAATTAGTTTTAAGTTTTAAAAAAAAATTATTACAAAATTTATGATTCTTAGTTATAAAAACTCTTTAAAATTTTAGAAAAAATATTAATGGAACTACAACCTTAAAGTACTTGGAATAATTGTTAGGAGTTTAGGTATCAATGATATATTCATATCATAATAAACACGAAAATGGCTCTGCAAAATTTCGGATCCATGAAAAGTGGAAAACTGAAAAATGAGTTTGAGATTTTAAAAGTAACAAGGCAGAAGAAAAATCATGGACGCACTAAACGCTCCCCATGGCAAGCAAAACAGTCTCAAAAATTCGCCCACAGCAATAAGGTGGCAATAAGGTGGGGTCTGCAAACAGATTCGAGGCCCTAAATACCTGCGCCACGGGAGCAAATTCCATCCCGGTTTCTCTGAATCAAAGATGCAAGGAGGCAGCTAGGGTTCCAAGGGGTCCTCCATCCAATATTGAGATCTCAAAATCTCAAAAAGATAAAATAATCCCTGCATCTACAGCAGGAGTTTCTGGTTGGTTTGGGAAACAAGAGAACCCTAGACCAGTTCAAGGTATCTATAATTATGTAGGAATGGGAAAGGTCAATAGGTGGCCTCCATAAAAGTCATCCCCCCCCTCGAAATTATGTCGCCACTGGTGCGAATTTAACAAAATTAGGCGAAAGACAGAATAGGGGCGAGTCTCTGTCAAAGCCCCCAATGAACCCTCCTCAGGCTATCACCCCTGAATATAAAAGACAGAAATATGAAGGGGAGCAACAAGTAACAAGGTATTCCAAATCGAACCAAAAAAAAATTATTATCAGCAATCAATACATAAACAATCTTTGGGAAGAATATATGAGTCGGAGGTTGTTTGGAAAATGGTGTGGATATGGTGCCTCCACCTCGGAAATTACCCTATGGTTGGTATCTGCCACCAAAGGACAGGTAAGTATCACAGCCTTAGAGGACAATTATCTGTTTATTCTATTTAATTCATTAGAATTAAGGGAGAATATACTTAACAATCAACCTTGCTTCTTTAAAGCTTTCTGCTTTTCTTTTTTTAAATGGAGGCAAAATTTCTCCCCTAAAATGTTTGAAAATTGCTTAGTTCCCAGATGGGTAGAACTGCCAAATCTCCCAATAGAACTTCTTAATGAGCACTACCTTGTTAGAATAGGGGATTCATTGAGAGGTTTCAAAGGTTTAGAAGTAAATCATAGAGATTCTGCAACTGCCAAAATAATGGCAAAACTGCATATAAATGAGTTAAGCTTGGATCCTATTAAAATAATAACTAACCATTCGATGTATGTGGTAAGACCAAAGATATATAAGGGTAGGGCGGAACAAACCGAGGTAATCTTACCATGCCCAACCCTTCCCAACCCCAAACAACACAAAAAAGATCAAAAAATACCCTCTGAAGATATGGTAAACATCACCCTGAGCCCGGCTAGAAGCATATTTATTATTGAAACATTAGGGGAGATAAAATCTACCAACACAGATTCAAAAGAAAAAGATATGAATTCAATCCGCAAACCAGTTCCAAAACCAACACCTAGAGAAATCCCCACCCTAGAATTGGAGGAAGGGGAAATTGACTGCAGCATTGAGGGTATATCCGATATTCCCTCATTAATGGACCAAGACATCTCGATGCCTCCCATGGGAGACCAAACCCTCTTAAAATGGAGTATGGGGGATCATTCAAAAGAGAAGATAGGTATGGATTGCCCTAAGGAAATTAATCAAAGCATGGAAAACGATACCCAACCAGATACCACACATGAAAACGATGGCATTGAGTCATCACCCATTAGCCCCCTCATATTAGATACGGTGGAAATGGAGGAGGAGTTTGCCAGGAGGATCACAGAGGAGAATAAAATCATTGGAGTATGTGGGCAATGAAACAGTTAATGACTTGACTGACTCCTTTATAAATGAAGTGGTGGATGATGAGGAACTTGCATATCAGAGAAGACTACTAATGTCAGGTCTCTTGAAAGGGAATATTACAAAGGCTAAAATTCTAGAAGTAGAGGCTTCTATGGACAATGAAGAAGAGGAGTTGGGCTTAGCTAAAACACTGAACAATATTGAATCCTCAGATTGTGCAAGAGAGGTAAAAAGAAGAGGAAGGAAATCGATATCAGAACTCATTAATAAAGCAGGCAAGGCTAAGGGCCAAACTACATTGACAAATCTCTTTTATGCAGGGAAGGGGAAGGTCCTTCCCAAGGAGAAATGAAGCTCTTCACATGGAATGTTAGGGGCTTGAATCCCTAACAAGCAGCGTATTTTGAAACGCAGCATAACTAAATTTAACCTAGATTTAATTATGATACAAGAGTCCAAATTAAGTAAAGATGAGTTAGAAGTATTTGACAAAAAATTGGTAATAAGGAGAATGAAAGGCTCCCCTGCTAAGGGGGCTTCGGGAGGAATAGCAGTAATATGGGACCCCAGGGTAGTGGCCTTTAACCTACTTTGTAAGTCCCCTAACTGGATGTGTGGTAGGGTCAATAATATTAAGAGCAATTTAAATTTTGTCTTATTCAATATTTATGGACCTATTTAGAATAAAGATAAAAAGAAAACTTGGGATGAGATAGAACAATTTCTTACCTCTGTCCTAGATCAGAGATGTATCATTGGAGGTGACTTCAACGCTATTATTGACCCATCAGAAAAATGGGGGGGCTTAAAAAATGTCAACCAGGCCACCATTGATCTCAGAGAATGGATATTCAATTGTAACCTCATGGAGGTTAAAACAGAAACAAACTCCTTCACATGGAACAATAGAAGGAAAGGATTTTGTAACATTGCAGAAAAGTTGGATAGATTTTTCTTACAAGAAAATTTGGCCAACATATCAAACACCTTTGAAGCAAAAAACCTCCCTCTCTTAGGTTCAGACCATTTCCCGGTCCAACTTTCTATCTCTGAAACTATTTCCTCTACTAAAAGCCCTTTTAGATTTGAACTAATGTGGTTGAGAGATGAAAACATCTTAAAATTAATAGAAAAATGGTGGAAGGAATCTGGAGTGATAGGCTCGAAACAATTCATAGTAGTCACTAAATTAAAAACAGTAAAACAAAATCTAATAGCCTAGAACAGAAATCAGTTTGGCAATTTCTTTAAGAATAAAACAGAAATAGAGGAAGGTCTAAAAGAAGTGAATGAGGAGGTCATTAGATCAGGAATGGACAATAATCTCTACATGAAGGAGAAATACTTATTAATAGAATATGAGGAAACTATGGCTAGAGAAGAAATCTTTTGGAAACAAAAGTCTAGAGAAAATTGGGTGGAGTCTGGAGATAAAAACATCAAGTTCTTCCATAACAGCACAAAGCAGAGGAGACTAGTTAATAGAATTGCTAAAATCAAAACCAAGTCTGGGGATCTCGGCTGTAACCCAAAAATCATAAGTGCAGAAGCAATTGAATACTTTATGAACATCTTTAATAATCAGGAGGGCTCTAGATTAACCTCTAGGAATGAAGTGCTCAAATGTATTCCGAAGATAATAAACAAGGATCAAAACCAGTTATTAAATGCTAAATTCTCTAAGATAGAAATTGAGAAAGCTCTTTTCCAAATGAATCCAGACAAGGCCCCGGGGCCGGATGGATTCCCTGTCTCCTTTTATCAGCAATGCTGGCACTTCATAGGGGATGAAGTCTCAGAGGCATTAGAAGGAATTAGGAATTCAGGGAAGATCCTAAAGGAATTAAATAATACATTCATAGTTTTGAAACCAAAAAAAGACAAAGCTGAAAGTTTTGAAGAATTCGGACCTATAGCTCTATGTAATACATTATACAAACTTCTAACTAAAACCATTGCAAATAGACTTCACAACCTACTCCCTCTATTAATTAGTGAGGAACAAACAAGTTTTGTACCAGGACTGAGTCTGGGATGGGGGAGTACCAATTCATTTGTTCTCTGAGCCACCTCCAGCAATTACGAGAATATTTACAAGTAAGTAAAAGATGATTGGTTGATTCTTCTTCCTTCTCACATAGTGGGCATATGCTGGGGCCTTCATACCCCATTTTTTTGAATATGTCAGCATTTAGGACTTTGTTTTGTAATGCTAGCCAAGCATATAGCCCTACTTTGGGAAGGTGTTGCATACATAACTCAAAGGGAGAATAAATAGCTACTCTAGCCCATCCTTAGGGTATTAGCACAAATAATGAAGCTGAACTTAGAGCTCTTGAGGAAGGAATTAAATTATGTAAAATCCTGAAAGTTGACAAAATTAACATAGAAGGAGACTTTGCCATCATTATCAATGCCCTCAAGAAAGGGGATATGCCCAATTGAAAACTCAATGCAATCCTAAACAACATTCTTAGTATGGTCCAATCCTTCAAAGGAGTAACCTTCAACCACATATATAGGGAAGGTAACTCTAGGGCGGACCATCTTGCAAACCAAGGTGCAGATGAAAAACCTAGTATCTACATAAAGCATGGCCACTCACCTCTAATTTGGTCCTCATAACAGTTAACAGTGGCAAGGGATTACTAATAGAACCTAAAATTGTTAATAGAAACTACAAAGTAATTCCTTTAATTAAAATAAGATCACAACTCTCACCAAAAGAAGTATACATTGCATAATTAGCAATCGGACCTTCTATATATAACACCAAGATAGCATTTAAACTCAACACATGTTACGATACTCATTAATGGATAATATTTATTTCCCCACAAAAGTATAGTTTTGAGGGAGATGAGGTGTCAATTAATTACTATGACAACCTTATACCATAAGGAGTAAGAAACTGATCTTATGAACACCTTACCTTGATATGGGAAGATGCACTTATATGGTCACTTTTTTGGCAGACGAGAAAGGCCTGTCTTAATAATAATTATGATTCGACATCAAAGGCTTGCCCATTAATTATAGCGGTTTCTAGAAAGTTCCTCTCTATCTTAAAAAAGCTAGACAAAGCCTTCATCAATCATGGTAGATGCTCGCTAAACTATCTAATTACCTTTGATAACAATTTTTTAGACAGAAATCAGGGATACCCTGGTTAGATTGAAAAGCCTGAAAAGACAAATGGCCTTCATTGGGGCAATTTCAAGGGATAGGTTGAAAAGGATCATCAGATTCCCCCATGAGTTGGTGATGGATGCGGTGGAATGCATCCTTGGCAAGGAATTCTTAACTAATGAAGACCGAACCAGAGCCAACAATGACATCACGGCCATGCTCTTAGCAATCACGATGTATATTGAAAAGGACAGAGACATTACCGTGGGCCTATGCAGGGAAATATTCAAGGCTTCAATTCTGGATGAATTAGATAGGGTTATGGTCAATATCAACGATGAGATGACCATTCCTAGACCTTCACACTATGACATTTTGATTATAAACAACAACCCAGTTCCTAGAAAGCC